>NW_003805476.1:137611-302320 GCF_000255335.2 Galendromus occidentalis | reverse complement strand
CATTACGAAGAAACCAGTCTGGGAGGGGGCTATAGCCCCTTTAGCCCCCCCCCCCTCGCGTACGCCCCTGCTCGGTAGGGCTCAAGTTCTTCTTTCCCGGAAGCAGAGGAATCATTTTCAGAGGCCCATCTCCTGAGACTCAAGGGAACCTAGCGATTCATATGAAATCGTCTCATCTCGATGTAGTAGGTGTCGACGTCGATCCAACCCCCGGCGATGCGACGTTTTCCGGTCCAAAGGTCTGCACTTCATACATTCTCGCTCTTGGAGCTAGGCTCCTCGTTTGAGAATCCGAGGAGTTCCCATCGATTGTTATGGGCATCGCTGATTCGGTCCCGAGGTCGTTCTCGTTGGCGCAGCAGGAGGGATCGGAAAGAGCTCGAACGACTGTAGTATCACAATACTACTACACAAGGCCGAGCTCGAATGCATGGCGGGATCGTCCTCCAGATTCGTTCCCGGTCGGGGGACGAGCGAACGGTCGGACGGACGGAGAAAAGAGAGGAAACTGATGCATCCGTTTCCTTCGGTGTCCTTTTCGCTTCCCGGATTCTTTTCCCCAGTGCTGCATTTTCGTCTCATTTTCCCCGCTCCCATCGGCGTCCATCGCCTCCACTCCCTTCGTCTATTCCCTTCTCCGTCATAGCGTCTTCCTTTATTTCTCTTCGACTGACGCGACGTCGTCTGGGGAAGGGGAGGAATAGGCAGGATCTGGAGAACATCACACCTCGATAGCATTGATCCTCTTGCAAGCTAACCGAAAAGTCCGCTATAAACGCGCGGAAAGCCTCGAGAGGCACGGCCATTTCTTCTTTCTTCTCGTGAGTGTCCTTCATTTTTTGCTCTTGGCTCCGCGCTCGCATTGTTACGTCCGCATTGTCCATGCAGTAGAATGAGGCGAGCCGACGACGGGAAAAGAGCAGCCATAACAGAAGAGACTGTTTATCCAAACATTTGCTGACCAACTGCCCGGCAAGAGAGATATTCCAAAAACAAAACCTCCCGGGCGGCCGCGATGGCGGCCTCCGCCGCTCCCGAGGCGGCGTCGCATGTTTCTCCGAGGGATGAGAGCCCGGAATTCCCGGAAAATCGCCTGGTCGTCGCCCCGCAATTCGTTGGTCGACGCTGCTTTCTTGGGAATCCCTCCCGAGAACGATTACGGAATGAACATTCCAATTTCGACTTCAAACCTCAGGATTCGGCTAGAGAGAAAAGGAAGCAAATGCCCAATGGGAGAAATCAACGCTTTTCCGTCGACCGTAGAGAGTTTACGGCTCGTTGGATCAACCTCGGAACAGAGAGCTGTTTCTATTATACATTAGCCAGAGTGGTCGAGGCCAAGAGGGGCGGGGTATAGTAGCCCGGTAGTAGTTGAGGTAGCTGGCCGTGCTAGTTGTGAGTGCGCGGCTTTTAAACCACTTTTATTTGCTCTGCTGTTTGTCTCGCTGAAACCTCCTCACTGATATGGGCTCGTCTCTATAAAGCGCCGCTGCCTTCCTGATCCCTCCTGTCCGGCCGCCGCCTCGACCCTCCGTCGCCACGGAATCAGATACAGTGCCAACTTTGTTCACTGTCGTAAAACCGAGTCAACTCGGCTCGTCGCACAAGCTCCTTCTGTGAAGTGATAATCTACCTTGCAGGGCGCCACCGGATACAGCAAACGACATCTCCACCAAGGTCACCTCACCTGACTCAACTCAACAAAATTTGACCCGAGACTGACCATGGCCACTTTCTTTTCGGACGAGTCGGCGACGATGAAACTTTGCGCTTACCCCGTCCCCCGCTCGGTCCCTCCACTTTCTGTGAAGAATTCTTTTCGACCTTGACCGGGTTTGAGGGGAACGAAATCGTCAACACGGATCCAGGAATAAGACTAATAATTATTTAATAAGAAAATCATTCCTGCAGATCCTCCCTCAGGGTCCTAGGACGGGAAAACTGATCCGCGAAACTGCTTTCCATCCGATAATCCGCTCTTCCGTTCTGTGACGATCCGATTCACATTTACGAAGATATGAGATTCGCCTTTGGAGCTCTCGCAGGATCAACGGGAGCCTTGTAGAACCGCTTTCCATCGGGCCTCGATATCATTTTCTCGCTCGAGCGACAAGCGCCCCAGATCTTCGGCGGCAGATTACCATCGGCTCCGACGTCACTGGATCGATGGATGGAGATGATTGGCTTGTGCAGCAGCCGCCGCCACTTAGTGGAGTGAATGAGCGCGATCCATAAACACAAATGAGCCGCAACGTTGCTCGCCCGGGGAGTTCGGAATCGCAGGCAGAGATTTACATCAGTCGGAAACTCGAAGACGAAGTAGCGATTCCGCCCAAGAACCTCGAACCCCGGTTCCGCCGGATCCCTGAGCCGATTGTTTCACCCTTCTCGCGATCAGAGCGTGTCCCCCGCCGGCTCGGCCGTCTCCCCAGCGAGCTCATCGTTCCTCGTTGTCGGAAGCACTTAAACATGAAGTGTTCTCGCGCGCTATCCATGCAGTCTGTTCAGACCGAGAGCATGCTCGCAAAGGAAAAAACTATTGATGCCTGCCAAGGGAAAGCAGCGTTGAGCAGGCCGAAAAAGCCGAGTAGGTGTCCATGACCGGACTCCTCGGAGTCTGAATCGAAGGGTTAGAGCCTCTGGAGAGAGGAGTCTGCTCGACTCTTCGACTCCAAGGGAATATTTCGACGAATATGAGGAATTCCCTCGGTCAGAGGTGAGGCCAAGGAGCTCGGTGAGCGGCGACTCGGACGAGTCACGCGGTATTCAGATGGTGGAGAAGGCGCTCTCGTGTAGCGAACATTCCATTGGACAATGACCGAGTCATATCGAAGAATGACTCGAAATGTGGAACGCGCGACAATGATCCCCGTCCGAACAATTCAGATGAGCCCTACCCGGCGAAGTCTTGAACGAGTCTGGGGCTGAGCTCTGGGTCTTCGGCCAGTCCGATGGATAGTACTCGGTAAGGATGGAGTCGAGGCAAGGAGCTCTCCTTAGTGCCAGTCATACCACTGCGGGTTTCGTACACTGGATAATGGTTCGTAATGGCGGCGACCGCTGCCGCTTCTATCCTGGTCCCACGACCACTTTCCTCTCGGTGTCTCTCTTTTTCTCAGTAAGCTGACTGCTCGCTCGCTCGCCGCGAGTCTTACGAGCTACTGCTTCCACCCGGCGGGGAAATGATGATAGATGACAACGTGCCTCGGACTTTGCCAACTGGAAGGAGGAAGTGGACACAGAGACCGAGGGGAGCAAATTCGAGGTGAAGGTCACGGAATGCTTCTCGCCGATGTTTCCGACGCGTGCCGATAGATTCGAGCAAGAGGAACTTCGACCATGATTTCCCGACATTCAGGTGCTCAGGAGCGGAGTGAGGGCTCGGGGAGCCGAGTTCAGTCTCTCGGACTGGTAACTGGACGGAGCGAGGTCGGAATTCTCGTATTTTCCCCCTGCCTAATCGCTCAGAAGGAAGATTCTACCGGGAATCGTTCCTGTCCAATAAATATCATGTGTCGTTCCTCACAGCCAAGGATATCTCGGTCTGGGAATCGCGCTGAATGCACTTCCGCTTCTCGGCCGTCCCATGACTTGAGAATTCTTTCCGATAGGGGAGTCCATCACAACTGAATCGCTCCTCCGGCAATCATCCCGCAATCGAAAATAGACTCTTGTTGCTCCGCACGACTCGAGCTAAATCTCCGATTTCAACAGCTCGACGAAGCGGAACTGTCTCAGGTGTTCAATTGAGAGTTTCTAATTGCGGATTCCCTGGACATCGCACACGCGAGAGATCCCACTGGGGCTCGGCGGAGAAGCTGGATTCGAGAGGAAAGCGGAACGATGAGGGACAGAGGGTGCGATAACACGCTGACGCGTCTCGACAGTTTCCCTCGCGGGCTCTGCATCCCCACAATGAGCTGAGCATTTCTGCCCTTCTTCTCCGAGTTCCTCACAGGTTATCATCGGACGTTACCACTCCGGTCTCTCTCTGAATTTAGCGGGAGGTTAAGCCGCCGATGAACTTGAATTTGCGTCCGGGAGAAAAGAGAAATTAGCGGGAAGAGAGTTCCCCACGGCTTGATCGTATTGATTTTCGGAAAAATCGGTCGCTTGCTCCGTCCTTTCAAACTGAAACGAAGGCTCTCGTCCCCGCCTCCTTCTCTCCGGCCGTCGAGCAAAATGCTATTGTACGCGATAACCGATGGAACAGCCCTCGCTTCCCTGCATCGCGAGATGCAGATGCTCCTATTGAACGTTGGATGCGTAGTGAGCCAGCTCCTCCAATGTTCATGTCTGCCCCGAAGTTCGTTAGATGATTGACAGACTGCGTACGTGGTCGCAAAATCGACCCGTGTGATCTTATGCAAATGAGGCAGCGTTGCCGTGCACTTCAACGCAAACAACGTTGGACGAGCAAGCGAGTAAACGCGCGGGCAGATGAAAGAACAAGCAGGGGAAGTGGCCAATAAAATCGTAGGAAAAAGCTATGAACACTACGAGACGGTGTTTCCTACGCGGGATTTTGTGAGAAACTTTTCGGCTTGCCGCTGTTCAGCTTAAGCTCTGCCGCGACCCGGCGACGCATACGGCGAGGCCTGGATTCTCACCAGCCCCAGAGTTAACTTCATATCATCCTCTGACCGCTACCATAGGTACGACGCTCACTATAGTCTCGCATAAACGTCTGGCAGACAAGGGTTCAAGCTCCTCTTCGGTGAGACCCCGACACTCCGAAGCACAGTACCTCCAGGAGAATTTTTTTCCCAATCCTTACCGCTTCGATTGATTTCTAGAAAGCCAAGTGGCCGAGTAGCCATGAAAGCCCATTGAGACAGCGGCGGATTCATCGATGTCCAGAGAGCCGGACCGACTCCGAAATCATCTCCCAAGAGGCACTGCGTTCTCATTGGCGATATTCTAGTCCCATCGAATTATTCATCGGCTGTCTCAAGCAGATTTCCTCCATGAACGCCATTCGGAGCCGATTTCCTCGAGCGCAGAATTTTTCTGACGTGAGGCGACCTCGACTGACAAAAAAGTTCCCCTGCCACAGCTGATGATCCGAAGGCGGATCTGGATGTGAGCAAAGAAGAGACAACCGAACGATCAGCCAGCAGCGATGGCAACAATTAGTCGGAGGCGAAGCAATTAGGTACCCGTCAAGAGCCGGATGATGTCATCAAGGGGAATAAGCGCTGCTAGTCAGACTGCTCATTGACTCTTCGGCGGCTCTCCCAAGCTTCGTCTGCACGTCCGTAGACCCTGTGACAAAGACTCGCGAAACGGAAACAAGCTCCCACCGGGTGTCTGTTTCACTCAGCACCGACGTTGCCGTTCCAAAAGTGGCAACAACCGGAACCTGGGGACACCGAATGAAAGAGCGAACGTACGAACGAACACGAGGATGCATACAGGCAGACGTGCGAGCCGAAAGGCTCGGTTTGAGTTCGTATGCGATAAGCCCCTGAGGCGAGGATTACGAAGATGGAAGAATGAGGACCGAGTGGCGTTTAAGTGAATAACATGCGTGCCTCATTCCAATTGTCGGCACGAAGTTAGCGTCGACAGCCGAGCGTCCGTCCGACCGTCCAACCGAGCGACGAGGCAACGCCCGCAACGTGGAAAGCTGAGAAACAGAGGCAAAACCTCCTGACCGGGGCCGGCGTCTTTCGCCGTCTAGCAACGAACAAACGACGCACACGTCGACGTCGTCGCCATCACCGCCTTAACGATACCCGAACGAAAAGAGAGCGAGAGACAAGTTCTTTCAGAATTTCGCCTCCAGCGTCGGGTTTCGTTCGACGACTGCGTTCACTTAGCCGTATCTCCTTCCGCCAGCGAGCCACCTCCGGCCGACGGCAGAGCGGGCCGGCCAAGATGCCTGAGTTGCTTGCTTGTTGGTTTCCCCTGCTCGGTCCATGGTTTGGCTCTTGCTTAGCGTTCCTTGAAGGCTCTGTCGCCGGCTCAACGGCGGAGCCTGTTCGCTCGCCGAAGTAACACAGAAGCCGGCACCTACTTTAACGTCCACGACTTCCGGAACGCCGACGTTCTCCCTCTTTGTCGCTCTTTGCTGGCGGCGGCGGCGGTGGTGGCACCGTCGTCGGCGTTCGACCGGGCAGTACACCATCATCTTCAACTTCGCCAGCGAGTCGAGCTTGCCAACTAGGCCGTCCTTTAAACTAAACGTCTCACTCTCGCCGTCTCCCGCGCTTTGCTTTCTACTTCGATGCCACTGTTTCCCCCGGAGCGACTGAGGTGAACAGACCTGCTTGGGAAGCGCTTGAAATAAGACACCTTGGAACTGTGACATTAACGTCGAAGTGGAGATTCTCAAGTTTATCCGTCGTCATCTCAGTCGATTCCGCGCTTCTCTCAACCGGGTCGACAGTCGACACGTCGATGCGAGAGATTAGCGCCAGCGTCGCTCGGCGAACTGTACCGCACGAATGATAAACGAGATCGACTGAATTCCAGGGAAATCCTCAATCAGAAGCCACTCCGATCGGAATGGTGAGGATTAGCCGTATGAACACCGCATCGGGTCCCTCCACGTTTTTTTCTCAGGGATGCGGAAAGTACGTTCGTTCCGAAGCCATGCATTGGCATTTGATCAGCTGACGCGGCCCGTCAGCAGCATCCAGCTCGATTCGCTGATTTTAGCCTCAGGCTGACCGCGTGTTCATTCGCTTCCCCGATCGAGGATCGCTCCGAGAGTGCGGGTCCGAACATCAGACTATTCCAACACTATCGGTAAGGGTTCCGAGTGTGAATTGTCTTTGAGGTTTCAGGGAGAAATTACGACAGTAATTCTCAGAAACACATGAGAGGCCAAATCTTGTTCCCTGTTCAAACTCAGGATGGGGTCTGGATTTTCCTGGATGTGGAGACGATCTCCCCCTTGTTGATCACCCTCTTGTCGCGCTCTTGTTTCGTCGGAGCCGGGCAGAAGCACCGGGATCGGCGGTGTCATCATTGGGGGATGAGGGTGGCAGGATAATTCATCATAATTGAGTCTCATGCGGGACATTTCATGCAGCGGAGCTCAGTACGTGATCGTTTTTTCCGAGCAATGAACGACCCTCCGTCCCCGAGCCTCGATTGAATTCGCGGAAGACCACCCGTATCGATGTGCATTTTATGAATATTTCTACTTATGAGGGAGATATCTCCAGAAGCGAAAACATCGAGCCCCCGAAGCTGTTCTTTGATGCGGCCCGCGTCGTCGATGCTCGACCCGTGAGGTGAATCTAGAGCGCGACCCTAACCAGCGCTCAGGACCTGAGGCACGACCTGTGCGAACATTTTGCTCAAGTTCGAGCAACTCCCGATCTGAGGTGACGTGGCGCTCGTCATCGATGCGTCGGTCAACCTAAAGTCCGGAATATTTTTTTCTTATTCCTCTTCGGAGAAAATCTCGTCAAACGTCTCGAAATGTGTCGGCAGCAGTCCGTGAGCGAATCCATTATGCAGGGGGAGAAGATCAACTGAAGACTCGCTTCCTCTAAACCCATGCGAGATGTTTTTCATACTCCAAGGCTGGAACTCTCGAAAATGAGTAAGAGACGCATAAGGGAGCGCGTTTGGCCCGCGTCAATAGCGATTTAATGCGCCCAATTCAGTCGGGCGAGCGAAGGATACCGAATTTCGAGTCGAAGCCCCTCCCGAGGTCCCGCTGACGTCATGAAATTCCAGTCACTCCAGGACACAGGGCTTCCTCCTGAAACTTCCTCCACGTCCGAATCCGGGGTCCTTGATCCCGAGCAGGGAAGCTCTCCGGCCGGAGAACTCCCGGGCGGCGACGATTCCTTCCGAACGGAGCCCGGTCGTTGCGATGCAGAGCGACGATGGGCCGAGAGGTCAGCGGGTCTGACATGTTTTGAGGAGACGCGCTCCTCGCGAAGTTTCACGACGGCGTCGCAAGACTCACTCCGTCCTGAGCCGCGGCAAGGCTGCTCGAGCGGATGGCAGCGTGGTCCAATCCCAGCAGAGGTCTCGAGCTATTTGGAGCCTTCACATCCGTTCCCAGGATTTATTCCCAGGAGAAATACCTGTTCGGTGTTTCCGATGAGGCTCAAGCGAGACTCCGACTTTGTTGGTTTAAGACAAAAAATATCGAGAATTCGGTTGCGGACCGTCGACATAGTGAGGAAGAAAACGGAACCGGCGACGCTCGGCCTCGCGAAAAATCGCGGATCAAACCCCGCTTTGTGGCGAGAGACATCTCTGTATGAGTACCACAACGACATCACAGAATATCCACCGTATTTAGTCATTAGGCCCCGGTGAGCATTGATCTGAGCGCTATCACCGCTTCCTCCAGGCGAGATGACTCGCTGCTTGAGAGGTCATGGAACGCACCAGGGCAGAGATCGGGTATGATCTAGAAACACGCAATTAACGCAGTAGGTGCGAAACTGCTCCGGAGCGGAATCTGACCCTCGCTCTCTCTGGGAATGTGAGTTTCGCGGCTTCGGACTGGACTGATTTCCGACCAGCGATCTCAACGAATGAGCTGAAATCCTCAGAGAGGAACTCCTGTAGCCATAGGTTCTCTATATCGTGCATCTCGCATAAATCTCGCGAGCTGGACTCGACGGCGAACCATCCATTCGGCTCGGCCCGTGCTCTAATCGCATCATCCCGAGAATCCCGTGATGCGGTATCTGAGCAACGACCGCGACTTCGGTTCTCGCTCAGACTTATCCGGGGTGCCCGACCTTCTCGACCAAGAAGCGGCTCGCCAGCTGTAACGGCCCGGCTTTCACGCGTCTGTCGCACGTCTGCCCGCTCCTTGTCCAAGGGCAAGACCACGTTCGCTCGCATCTCCCGGTTTATGCAATCGTGGACGAAGTTCGAGGCGTAAGTTATTTCTTCGGTACGGGTCCAAAGCCTTCCGATGAACTCGGATTCGAGAACATTTGGCTTGAGCATCCTTCTCGTAGTGATGACCTTCGAACATATTAATTGATTTTACCGCGGGTTTGCATCGGAGGGTCAAGGGAGCCAGAAGGTTCCGATGCTTGCCAGAGGGCTCCAATGGCGGGAGCATTCAATTTCGGGATGGCGAAGAGCTTTTCTGAAGTGACAGAAACGGGTAGAAACTGCTGAGGAGAGCCATAAACAACGCAAGAAGAGCAGGTGCTGCTTCTGCTGCAGGTGGTGGTAAAGGAAATGAAGCGCAAGGAAAACAAACGTGCAATTTCCTGTTCCTTGTGCTCTGCCACCATGGCCCGTGAGGGACGAGCGGCGGACGCAGCGTTTTCCGCTCGCTTCGCTCTTCAGTGTTTCTACTTCCTCTTCCTTTCCTTCGCGTACGGCATTGTGACCACCGACGCGACGTATGTCCAAGAGACTTTGACTGCTCGTCCGTGGGCCGCCACGCTGTCGGCCCGAGCCCTTGCGTCGGCGTCAATAAGTTCCCGAATGGGACGTCGGCCCTTCCATCGATAGGAAAACACAGGTGGATTGATTGGGAAGCGATCGGAATCACTCAGACCGATATCCTCGTCATTATCTCTCATTATCGGTTGCGCTCAATGAACCGATGAGCCTCATTCGCGAGAGGATCTCGCGTGAAACAACGTCGCTCCGATGTAGGGAAGCGAAAAACTCGCTTTCCTACATCGGAACTTCTAGACGCAAACGCCCCCCCCCCCCTGTCGGGTGAGCGCCTGAGTGCTTCAGCTCATATTCCGCGAGAAAACGTGACTTCACATCAGTAGTTCCCGCACGGAAAGGGTCCTTTGAAGCACGCGCCCGAAAGATGACAAGCCGAACACCACAAATCATAATCGAGAGTAAGGCGGTCATGAAACTTCCGAGGACCGTGTCCTCATATCTTCCGAGCTTCTCGGAACCCTTCGCTTCGTACCAACACCGCCGCATGTCCTCCAACCTCGAGCACGACCGGAATCGGATACCATGAGTATACGTAGTACGTACAAGGCAGATTTATTCTCGATATATGGTACGGCTGGATAGACCTCTTAATGATTCTGATCGTCCCCCTGATTGAATTTAGCTACCAGCATGATAACGATGTAGGGAGAGTGCGGAAGCCATCCACATGCGCTCGAAGCTCCGTCGCTCATTTACCCGATCTTCTGTCCTGTGAGACACTCTGAAATCGGAATTTTAGTTGACCTTCGGGAGGGCTCGATATAGCCTCAGGACAGCACCCAACGGAATCTCTACCTTCTTTCGATGCCTCCTTCGTCTTCTACGGGATAAAATTCCCTGCCTATCAGCTTCGGAGAGGCCATAAGGATTATGGAGGTCTACCGCTTTCTGGAGTTTATTTTTCCGCTCCTGGAAAGGGGGCATGGGCAACTCTTATGACATACACACCAAACATCAGGGCAGCGTATTCGAACCCGATGACGCTAAACGGAGGAGCGATGCGTATATACGAATACGCTTTAGATTTCTAAGATGGGTTCTGCCTTCTGAGTCTCCAAATTACAACGACTATTGAGCATGAGTAGATGAGGGGGGAAGATTTGTTGTTTTCACCTTCTCTCTAATGGTTTTCAGTCCCCTCTTCAGGGCTGCTTCATTGTAAGGCTGTCCGACCGCGGCTTCCTGTCGGGGATTTTCGTCATCGTTCTGTTGAGCAAGCAGAGTATCAGTGAGCGTGAGAATTACCCAGGGGTCGTCCATGACCCATGAGCCATGAGCCATGAGGTGTGTTATTCACCGTCAGTCTCTATGAATTCTGAGCTAATGGGATACCTCACTGGGTGGCGTTTGCTGGTCCTCCATAAAACAGAGATCGGTTGTCAGAAGCTTTCAGATTTACTGGTTATTCGCGACGTCGAGAGTCATTCGCAATTTCCTTGTACTATTCCGGTCCGATTTTGCGATAATATCGTTTTTTTCCGATGATTAGACAGAAAATTCAGCATTCGGTGATTGTTCGGGCAATCGCGGGGAAGACTCGGGGAACTCGTTGCTGAAGCTACTGGATGTCATCGATATACAGGCTCATCGTGGAACTTTTCGGAGCTCCGATGGAACCAGAATCGGTTTCAGAATCGCTCGATACTCTTCGCACCCACGGGCGCCCCGAATTATCTCCTCACCCTCGAAGTCGCTCACCAACCAGAAGTGGTTAGATACAGATCTTCCCGATCCAAGAGCATTTCCGCTGATCCGACGGAGGAGCAGCTCCCACGGTCCTCCATTCTTCGATTTTCCTCCCTCACCAAGCGCTCTCTCTTCTTTCCTTCTCCTCTAAGAGAACGAAAACCTCAGGAGGCCAGCGCTAAAGCGAACAGTTCTCGCCTACTTAGGGGTCTTTCTGTTGAATCTGCAATAGAAAGGAGAAGACCCGGGCGAGTTTGGCCTACGCAACCGAGACCCCACCCGAGGGAGTTGAAGGCTTCTTTTCCCGCTCAAAACACTAAATTCACTCCAGCCGCTTTCCTTCCAGTCCCCCGGTCGTGGCTCTACGCAAGAGGAATGCCGTCCTCTCATTCACTAAGCAGAGAGCAATGCACAGAAGCCGCTTTATATTACGTCCGCTGGACTTGTATAATGTATACAAGAGCACAATGTTCCCTTGCGCGGTGCCACTATGCCGCTGCCGTCTTTCTCTTTAGCCTCCTGTTCGGCGTTGTCTGACAACTGATCAACATTTCAACTCGTTTCGATCGGGAAGGACAACTATTGCTCATTGACTCAGACTATTTCGGTTCCTCCGTCCAACGACTCCCCTGCAGCGGAACCGAAAATGAATAATGCAGCGAGCTACTGTATGCGTTTGGGCAACTTTGAATCAAATCTTAATTCTTCGGGCAACTCTCTTGGAAGCGACTCACTGTACGCATCCACTCGATTTATTTTATCGACGATGGGATAATCTGTTTTTCGTGAAGCGAAAACGCCAAAGATTGGCAGTATCACTGGGCATCCCAGAGGTGCATGGGAAGCATGAGATGGGATCAGACATCCCGTTCGCTATGATGACAGGCAAATCGTCGATTGGGAGTCCCGAAAAAATCATTAATGACGCTTTCTAGAAGCTTTCCGACACCTTCGGAGTGCTCTGAACGAGCTCCCAGTTGAAATTGCAGATCGCCTGAAAATCATAAGGCAGATATGGTTCGTCGGAACAATTATTGGCGATACATACGCAACGTAGGTCCATACGGACAGACGGACGGACAGGCTGACAGACCCAGTGTCTGTCCGGCTGTCTGTCCTACCAGCTAGGGCCGAGTCAGTGGGCCCGAAAGCGACGTCGTGCTTCTTCCTATGTGTTGCGGGGACTGTCGGAACAGACTGCTCCGTTTCTGTTGGGTGATTTATGACCGAGAGATGCGACATCAGGAGTTTAGGATCCATCTTTGCATCAAATGACTTTTATGACAGCGAATGGACCCGACTTCACTCAAGGCGACAGCCAGCTCAACTTTTTGATGCCGCTGCTGCTTCCTTTTCTACCGTTTCTTCTTCTCGCACCGTCTCTATCCTACGACTTCCGGCGATATCATTCCGTGGAAATTTCGCGCACCGTCATCATTTTCCCGATTTCGAGTCGTCGTCTCCCACGTCTTGTCTTTGAAGGTATCATGATTTGTGTATGAGGCATTTTTGAGTCAGCATCCATAAAGTAACTCTTCGGAGAGAATATCCGGAGCGAGAACGTGAGCGAAGACGACAGCAAGACGAGTGTTTTCGGAAAACGAAGACGACTGCGCGAGTGAAGTCGCGTTACTGTACGTCAGGAATGCGCATAGAGGATCCGATGCTAGCCGTACGCACGAGTCGGGGATGATGAATGAAGCCGCTGAGCATTTATTCACGAACAGAAAACTCGCCAGCATCTCGACTGGTACCGGAAAACGAGTTCCAATCTACTTAAAACCCTCACGGAAATTCTCCTCGCGAGAATCCCGCCTTTAAGGTCCTCATCGCCGAGAAGCTCTCCCCGTCACGGAAAACCTGGGTCTCCTCCATGGACTGCAACGGACAGAGATACATGCAGACATACAAACCCGGTTCCAGAACTTGTCCCTCGAAAGACGGGATCCATGGGTAGACGAGATCTTCGATTTTGATTCGACAGATCAGATTTCGAACATAGACTCTCGAAATTCAACCCGTGGGATTTTGGCCACTCCAACTCGCCTTTCGCTTGCTCGTGGAGGAGCTCTTGGGATTCCTTCGCAGTCTCTCCGGAACGCGGTAAGAGAGTCTATTCCTGATCACCTGGATGCTTGCGTGATACCAAAAATTAGCCTCCTTCGAGAAGCTGCAGCATTCGCCCGGCTGGGATACGCGATTCCACTCCGAGCCGCGCCGCTGATTCTAAATTTGACACAGTTTTGGGTTTCACAGTGATTTCCTCGTCTCTTTTCGTCTGGGGTTCAGTATGACTGGACACGAGTCGCCGCGTCTCAGATCTCCTCTTTTTATCCAAACATGATCTTGTGGAGACTCCAAACCAGTCTGTGGAGTGAGTGTTCCGGCTGACAGCTCTCTTCCTTCACAGTGCGAGGATCGCACGCGTTAGTCGGGGTTGGCGATGCTTCAGGAGAAGACTAACCTCATCGGGGAAGTTCCCCAGACGGTCCTCACAACAACAAGGATAACTATTTACAGTCTATTTCTCTTCTTCGCACTGAGAATTATTGATATTTACGACGTGGTTGAACGGAATGCTTGCGAGCCTTCACGTTGCGGGTGGTTACTCAGTCTGTTTGGTTCATTATTCACTGGCGCAAGCACTCTTCGAGCGATCGTTCAATTTTTTCCTCAAGCCTTCCGAGAATGGCCGGATGATTCTCGCCAAAATCGTCAGTTCCCCCATCTTCTCTCGAGCGACGGACTGCGCATCCCGATGCTCAAGAAGCAAGGCAATGGCAGCATTCAAATCGAGGTGATGAACACTGCCGTACGGTTTCAGATGTAGGAGCGACCCTTGCAGTTTCCCACAGGATCGTCGACGTTGTATCGAGATGGAGGTCCTAACTCCGAAGCGAACTATCGGACCTCGGAGAGACATATTCGGAGCCTATAATAATATAATACACCTTTGTCGAATATACATCCCTCAGCCAATGGCCGACTCGACCGCGATGGCTTCCGCGAATCAGATGCCACAGGCTAGCGAGGTCTGTCGAGGTCTGCCGAGTAGAGCGGAGTGGGAAAATGAGCTCCATGACCGCATCTCCCATGTTATCGGCGAGAGTTGTCCTTCCTGAACCACGGTCTGATTTTCATTATCACTTTTCTGCTTTGAATATGCTTCCTCACTCGATTGACGCTCAACTCACCAGCGGAGAGACGTGCCATGCATACTATGGCGGTCTGATGCGCGACGCAGCGGCGGCAACGAGCGACGACGATTCCCAATGTTTCCTCTCCTTTCGCGACCGGGAGCTAGAGCCATGATGAGAATCTCCGAGAATCATGCCATAAACTATGCGGTGGATACAAAAAAAGGTTTTTCGGTTCTCCTTCTAGAGAAACACAATCTTTCCAGGATATCCAGCTCGGTTGAAACCAAGAGGTGTTGCCGTTACTGACGATTCCGCCGACGGACACCTTGAGTGCATCTCGCAAACATATGCAATGAATAACCTGCAAGGCACATTAATAACAGCGCTCGTCTATGTTGTACCAATGGGAACGAATGCAGAGAGTGGTTGGTTTTCTTTCCGAAGCCTTTTCCTTTCAGACAGACAAGTGGCGATTAGGAAGCGAACCCAATATCCACAATTGCAGCGTGTCACCAACCGGTTGAGCCTCCGCCTTCACGCTAGCCTGTAATTATCCACTAACGAGGGATGATAGGGACTCTCGTGTCTTAGCTTCCCGCTCGGAACACCGCGATCCCAGTGTTCTCTGTGGAGTCTGAATCGGGCCGCCCGGCAAGTTCACATCTATCCAGCCGGAGTTCCGGGACACGGTTCACACATAGCAGACATCCCGCTCATGGGGAGGGAAACCCTCCCGCGACACTATCCCGCGCTGAATGGCTGATGGATACTCCCTCGTGCTGACCAACCCGAATCGCGAAGAATCGCTCCTCGAAGCTTTTCATCACGATCTTGCAATAATTCGTTTGCAATCCATTCGTTATGCGACTAGGCCCTTGTCCGGATTCCGGAAAGTTCTTCCATGTCGTAACGAAGGGGACTCGCGGTAGCGTCAATCTCGCCGAGATGACCGGAGCCCCGTACTCATCAGCGCGCGTCTCTGCTGCCTCGCGACATCGTAGTCGTCCAGTAAATTCACGGCAAATCATTTTGTTTACGAGCAGAACACGTCCTACTCCAACCCGTACTGGTGGTAGTTGGGGGAACCGAATCTGTTTTTAACCCTTTCCGGAAGCTCTAAAAACATTCTCGCTCCCAGCGACGGCTCCTTCGCATCCAGGCGTACATTGTTCGCTGTTTCACGCGTCGTATTCTCTCTAGTATCGGGAGAAACGGGAGCTGAGCGGCGGCGGCGACGGTAGCGGCTTTGATGAAGCCCTCGTCTCTTATTCACGTGCTGAGAGGTCCCGGAGGTGTCCCGAGTTCATTTTCCCTTCCTCACCTTCACGTCGACCCATGAGGGATTCCCTAACCATCTCAGAGCTGAAGCAATCGCGGTGACACCATCGCCGAGGGTCGGAGCAAAACATGCATAGATTTCTCATTATCTGTCATTTCACTCGTGAGTCGGCTTTTACTCTGCGAGATTCTCTTGTTTCAAACTTTGAGTTCCGGATTCCCCATCGTCGGTCAGTAACACGAGCAGCGAGCTCAGAGCGACTTCGCGAGCTTTGTTACGCAGTTGGACGAAGTAATTTAGGCTCCGGCGTTATTACGATCACTATTGCCAGGCAGCGGGGCATTCAAACGGCATTTGAATTATCGCTCTCGGAGGAGTCGTTCGAGCGTGGAAAAAAATCGTTTAATACTAGTCTCGTGGCTAGCTCCCACTTTATCAAGGACGTGCGAGATGTCTTTTCCCGTATCTATCAAATCCACGGTTCGAACGTGGAGCCAAGGAACAGCGTTGCCGGAGAGGGAATGGGAAGGATCGGGGTTCGGGTCGGAAGAGTGAGTAGCTTTCATCTAGAAGCCGCAAGCAGAGACGCGAAAAAAAGAAGCTTCATAATTGGCTGTGGTAACCTCCCGCCGCTGCCGCTTGGGATGTTGAAAAATCGTCGCCTCCGGCTAGATAGTCGTCGCTGCTGCCGCTACCGCCGTCGACGTCGTCGTCTATTCTCTACATGCTACTCTCGTGGGCGCTCTAAATTTTCGCCATAGAAAGCTATTGAAGACTGTTCATTTTTCTCGGCCGCTTCCTCAGCGACTCACTGGGCCGGCCGGCCGGCCGGCCGGCCGGCCGGCCAGCCCGCCACCGAGACAGCCAACCCGGACCGACGAACGGCCACCAATCCCCTCCCTGTTCTCGGCTCGCAGTCATTCCAACCGGCTCGACGGCGAGGGATCTGCTTGGGAACACAAAAACGGGAAACTGATGCCACAGGGGAAATATGATGACTAGAACGAGGAATAACTTACAGAAAAGTCAAATTATCCCTCAATTCCCGAGAGAAGGCGGAGGTCACTCCGAGCCGTTGCCGCTGCCGCCGGCCTGGCGGCACCCCAGCCAGCGCCTGGGCCGCCAGCGATCACCCGGCGACTCGTCCAGTCCGCCGTCATCCAACGTAATCTCTTTCTCTCTTGATCTATCTCTGGTGACTAACTTCATTTTGCTCAGTGTGTCCCAGAAGCTTGGCACACCAATGTTTGAGTCGCCACACAATCGTTATCTCCTTGTTCATCCCAGACGAAATTAGCTAAACGAGCGGCCATCAACGCCAAATGAAAACCATCGGTCGTTCTTGGAGCGAGTGCGGAGCAATTTGAAACATTGAGTCGCTCCGTAATCGACCGATATCCGCTCCGACTCGACTAGGAAAGAAGTGTGGGCGCGACAGACTGGCGGAGATCTGATTCCTCGATATCCTCGTCGCGCTTCGATAATGAAGGCTTACTTGTTCGCGGCGATTGTTATGGTGTGTGGCATTTGACTGAGCTCCTTGCTCGCTCATGACTCATTATCAGAAGCCAATAGTCGGGAATGCTGGACAGAATGAATGAGCGCGAAGACGTTCGCCGCTGACGAGCGGTCGACTTCAATTCTTTCCACGCATGCACAGGTGGGAGGATAGATTCGTCCAGAGGAAGATGGGGAAAACGTTGACGATACCTGTTGCTCTCTCGTCAGAGCTCTGAATTTTCAGTCGGGATCCCTTCGAGACGGTACTCCACGTACCCTGACGAGAAACCCAGAAATTCCTCGTCAGCGAACGCAGAAATCTGGGCCCGTATGTGCCTATACGTATTTCGCTCGACAAATATTCGCTCCTCTTCTCGCTTGTACCTAAAGCGAGCTCGCTGGTCTGGCAGCAACTGTCCCCTTCGGTCAAGATTTAGAACACTGAGTTTCTCGATCTAAAATTCATCGTGCTGGCTTTAGAGATGGCGCGCTCCGGATCTGAAACGGGGAATGGGAAGAATCGGCGCGGGTTTATTCAAAGCTCAATGGATCGCTGATATGATCTATTCTCGCAGCCCTCAGAATGTTACACTTACGATGGCCGTCCAGGCCTACCACTTCCCTCGCGATTTCGTCCCGGCTGTCCCAGCGCGGCGTCGCGATGAAACAATGTTTTCCTTGTCACTCGGCAATGTTCGTCTCCTCGCGCCGCTCTCGGTGCACACCTCGCGCGCTCACTCTTCCGTCCCTTGATCTATTCGAGGCTCCGTCACACCTTGGGCGAAGGCTAAGGTCACAGTGGGCATTTGTCATGGAAGCTCACCAAGCATCCAACTCTTCCAACGTACCCTCTTATCAAGGACCTCCATTATCCCCAACTGGGAGCTGCGGGCGGGGAGCAACGAGCCGACGACGAGCAAACGAACGGAGCGAGTCAAGCTGCTGCTGCTGCTGCTAGCCAAGTCAAAAAAGAGAATAACCTTCCATTTCTCATCTATTCGTCCTTTTACATGTTCCAAGGTCAACGAGACGCTAACGACATTTTCCGCAGTACTCTCCCTTTTCGCTGTCATTCCGGTCTGATTCCACCCTATCGTCGACTGCCTCCTTCAACATCGTCCGACAGTGATTCATGAGCTAGCTCGGCGAGCGCCATTATCCGCCCGTGTCTGGAGCGGAATCTCTTCTAGAGGTCCAGAGCTAGAGTATCCTGGAAGCGTACCCGGGGTCCCGACTCGAGTTCGGGTCCACGCGATACTCGCCACTCGGTCAGCTGTCGCGATCACAGTGTCAGGAATCCCGACGATTCCCAGAGGATTCTCGCGCATCGCTCGAGCCCTTCAAACGGTCCAGTAGTTCTGCTGGGTCGTTCTGGCAGAGCTTGGGTTTGATTTTGACAGAATTCGAGAAATCAGCGAGCTGCCATCGGGCTCTCGAGTTGCCAACCGAAACTTATTAGAGTCATTCCGGGAGTCCGCGGGAGAGGTGAGAATTCCGCGGATTCCCACCTACCGCCCAGGAATCACTGCGCAACAAAGACTAATGATAATTCTTCGGATCCGAGCAATGATTCCGGATCAGTTTGATAGTCTCCGAGATATCTGAGATTTCTCCGAGATTCCACAGAAGGTCATCGGACGTGAGCCTCGATTCCCCAGGACGAAGAGTTGAGACCGGGTCGTGGAGTCCGTAACAAGACTGTGTCCCTGCGAAGTTCCGCTCTTATGAAGATGTGAAATAATTATCACACTAGAGAAACGAGTCGCATTTTATCTCCGACTCATCGCTCTCGATTTTGAAGACTCCATGAGCCTCACACACCCCGTGAGAATACAGTGCTCTTCAAGCAAAACAAGCGATCGCTGGTAATAGCCTGTCGTAGCCAGCCGCTGAAAAGCGGCTGCGCCAGACTACAAGCGGCTCCACAACAGTGTCACAAGTGCTCATTCGGGTCTTTTTTGAGGAGGATTTGTCCCCAGAGTCCCACTGAACACTGAGGAGCTGCGGCGTTTATCTGCGACACTCAGAAGCGGCACGACAGACACGGAACTGTTGCCACATGTCTACCAGCGCTTTGGTCTGTTGTCGGTTGGACGGACAGACGAACAAACAGAGAGTCAGTCAGTCAGTTAGTCAGAGGAGCAGTCTGGCTCGCTTGTTCTCCCGCTCCGCTCCGCGCCAACGAGACGAGATGAGAATCCGCACCGGAGGCGACGAACAACCGAGTCCCCAACGACGACGACGATGACGCCGTTCCCCATGCGCGATGTTGCCCCGAGAACCCAGGAACAGTTTCTCGGAATGACGGACGCTCATGGTGACGAAAATCCTCCAATGGGGACTGTCTCTGAAAGAATGTTTCTGATCCGATGGTGACTGCGCCCGCGCTCGTGCTGAAGTATTCGACGTTTCGGACTTCTTGGTGAAAGCGAATCGGGGCTTTCGTTCCTTCTCCGATATCCCGTCGTTTCGGTTTTTGTCTCCAAGAGCGCGAGATGAGCGTGACCAGTCGAAAATTATAATACATGCGCCGGATAGTCTGTCCCGCCGTCCTGTCCGATACGTGATTGAATGGTAGTCCATTGCAGAAAAGAAGCGACGAATGGTGACCCAATCGAGTAGTTTCGCGAGCGGAGCAAAACAACATATGGCGCGTACCGATCGGTAAACAGGTGGCAGAGGTGACGTTGGTCTTCGCGTAAACGTCGACGATCGCGGCGAGACGAGAGAGAAAGAAAAATTCAGTGATCGGGGAATCGGCGTATGGTATTAATAAGGCTGCAAAAGTTTCTACAACAGAGTTGCCGGACCGGCCTATGTGAGCACGCTCTGTTCAGCAACTTCATCCGCATGGAACCGAAGTTTGATGTGCCTCCGATTATCACACCAACACCGACATCGATGACGTCGACGTTGGGACCAACATCTACGAACGCAGCAGTTCCGCCATAAAGCCAAGCAGCGGGTAGAGAAGGCAAAGGGAGCAAAACTTCCATAAGACATTACATGGAGGGCGCCAGATGCACTAGAGCTCAGATTAACGTTGATCCCTGCGGGCGAAACCAGTAGGGAGAATTTCAGTCAGGAAAGCATGACTTAAAGCACCAGATTTCGAAAAATCGGGAGGGGGAGGCGCTCACCGCGCCTTCAACTCGGCGGGCCCAGGTCATACGCATCCGGGAGAAGTTGCCGTTCTCCCACGGCCGTTTCGTGGATCCTCTACCTGACGGGGCATCCGGTCCGCAGAATGATCAAGCCCCCTCCGCGATCGCGATAAAGGGACGTCGACTTCATTCGCCTCGACGTTCTTGCGTTCTTCCCATATTTTTCAACATCGAATGCTCGCGAACTAATACCAGTGCTTCGGACGGAATAACTATGTTCCGAAAGGGATGGATCTCGAATCCGATTTTCCGGGAACCAACATTATGTAATCGTTGCGCAATATTTAAATGCGAACGAAGCGGGGAGAACTCGCGAAGGCACTCAATGCTTTCTAGGAATGGTGGTCCCTCGGGAACTCTGACGAAGCTTCACTAAGATCCAATTTGACTTTTGAAGTTGTCAAATAGAAGTTAATGCCCGCTTCCTCCGAGACGCGGTGTAGCCTCCAATGTGAGAATTTTTCGAACATTGGCACCTTTCCAGGAAGTTTCTCTGTCTGCTCCTCGCCCGGTTTGACGTCTTCCATATTCTTTGGTATCTTAGGACGAATTCCGAATATGATTCCCGGAACAGCATCACTGAATCATCGAGGCCTCCAGAGTCAACTGAATTGTACCGAAACGCTGAACCCAGAGCAGGCACGGGAATCGTCGCGTTCGCAACGTCCCCGAGGAATTTCGTTCGACTCGAGGAAAGTTTTTCCTCCCGGGGACTTTGAGGATACGCATCGAGCCACCCGTCGAACGAAGCCGACGTTGACTTGACAGAGCAATTATTCTGGTCTGAAGGAGAAGAATGTTCAAGTAAGGTTCTTTCTTCAGAGATCAAGCTGGTTCTCCACATGACCCTCGAAAATAAGAGGAACGGGAAACAAGTGCCCGACAAGCTTATTTGCAACTCAAGGAGGATGGAACCTTCTTCTGTTTCGGCCGTCTCGTCGTTCGCGACCAGATGCCTAGAGACGCGACACTGGGAGATTGCTTCTCACTACGGACTCATGGGACCCGCCGCTACATAACACCTATCGTGGTGCTCGGCGGAACCCCTATCCAGCTCCCGCCGTAAACCTACGCCAGCGGTGTCGGGCTGATCTGACGGCGGAAATCTTCGGGGTCGCAACTTAGTGGGAAAGCGCTAAGGACCGAGAGGCGACATACAGGCTCTGCTTGGCGTTTGGACGGCCGCTGGGGCAGAGAGGGAGCGTACTCGCCTATCTGCTCGCTTGCCTGCCTGCCAATTGTATGCTAAGTGATATTCGGTGTAACACCGAGCAGGCCCGAAATAAGCATGCTCGCGCAGCGTGCTTGTCCTCTAATTCGGCCGCGCAGGAGATTCGAGATTGCTTGCAAGATTCCCAGCCGCTGAGGCATCCAATACGAGAACCTCGACTCCGGGTCTCGCCGTCAGGATCGACGGCCCTAAGGGAATGTTGCTTCAACATGGGCATGTATGATATTCGATCTGCAGAAATTTATCCGCGCTCTTCTGCGATAAGTCGCACCCGAACACGACCCTCACCATGTTTTTTCCGAAATGTATTCTCCGGAGCTCAAATCAGGATTCAAGCGACTCTTCAATAATAATTAATAATTATCTCCTTCCGCTCCGCGTGTTCACTCGGACGGAAAAGCAGAATTGATGCTTCATCCGTAACGAGAGAGCATGATGAGTCCGAACGATCCTTGTGATTCATCCGTGAGAAATCAGACAATAGCAGTCACGATCAGGACCTCCGGTCTCGCACTCGAGTAGCTGAGCTGCGCTCTCATTCCCCGTTCATGTCGACATTTTCCAGTTAGTTCGAGATTTCGACCTTCAGTACGATTCCAAAAAATCTCTGATTCGTAGCCTGCCAGGTCTATTCACAGACAAGGAGGAGACGGATTCGCTCCCTCTAGAGATCGTCTGGGCACCGAATTGGCGGCGTAACAGCACCACTCGTCTACCCTCAGAATCGTGCTTGACTCCCCCAGTTGTTGCTCCAATATAGCACGAAGACAATGAGAAGCAACCGGGAGACAACAGTGTCAAAACCTCAGAGCGACGTCGACGTCGCTTGCTCATCAATTTTAGATCAAAACTCTATTTTGTGCCGAGCTTACTTCTTCATCAGTCGGTCGCTTGGTGGGCTCTCCTAACTCCTTCTCTTAGGCCACCGCCGCGCCGCCGCCGCTGTGACTGCGGCTGCTTGGGCTGAGGGGCGACCGGCCGGCCGGCGCGGCGGAGGGGGCTGATCTCGATCCTATTAAGCGTGGAGCTCTTTGGCTTTGGAGAAAAAAGGGACAGCCTCCTCCCGCTCGGCTAGCGACCGAAAGAGTGAGTGGGAGGCGGCGTGTAATCTTCAAGCAAGCTTCAGCAGCCTCCGCCAATACTGATAAATCCTCCTGGACGAAGATACTCTCGCTCAATCAAGCGCCCTGATTAGAGCTAGGTCTTCCGTACATAATACAGCAAACGCCTCTGTTCGAAGACACTCTCTTTTTGATGATCGCATGGTCATCGATGAGAGTAAATCGAGGCGAATAAATAATGCCGAGGAGAGTCTGGAAACATCGTCCTTCCATCCAGGTATTGTCCAATGCCGAGGCGACACACAAAATTAAGGGTTCTCCTCGGAGCGTTATTACGGTCGCAGTGAGCGGCGTCGCCGTTTCCGACAGGGGCTGGAAGTGTGGTATGCGTTAATTTCTGTGAATAATAAACATATGGCTCGCTGGCTCGCCATGCCGCGTACGCGGAGTTATTCCGCAGCAATGAGGGAACCCATACAGAGTGTTGAATCTTGGACGAGCGACGAGTGAAAGTGCTGCGCATCCCCGGGTGTTAGACTTTGTGCGACGCGTGATAATGCGTACTCGACCGCTGCTTGTCGTCCCGCGCCGGAGCGGGATAGGCCAGTGGTCAAATGGAAAACCAGAGATCGTTCAAAGGGAGCTCCATGCCGAGAAACAACACAGAGACACCAAATGGAGTAGGTTTGAGGAGATACAGATCGTTCTGCCGTTCATTCGTCCACGCCGAGGGAATGTTCTGCTTCGCAACTCCAAGGAGTAGCTGACTCTTCACGATGTACGAGTATTTCAGAGTGAACAACCCGCAGGCCCGATTCAGGGATTCGTGGTATTCAGGAAAGCTCGCTGGTACGAGCCCCACGGAGGGCATGGATACGATATGATGGAGGAGATGTATGTATATGATGGATACGAAAGTTTTCGTCTCAGTCCCCAAAGGGTAGTCGATAATCCAGACGTATAATTCTCGAGACGAATGAACTCCCCCTGCTCTGTCACTGTGTCGGCGGATCTTCGAACGTTCATCGGGGTTCGTGAACGATTCGATTCGAAATTTTCACCGCAACGTGAAACGATCTGCAGCATATCGAGACTGACTCTGAGATCGCGTGTTTTCCTGTTCGCCACAGACTGACTTGAACGAAAACTAATTTCGGTGTTGGAGAGCTAAGGAGAGCTCCAGGGAGTGATCCTCGCATGTGTATATGGAAGCGTATCCTTTGTGTTGTCTCCGAATACAGTCGTCAAGCGGTTCTAAAGAGCCCAGGCACTGCTGGAGATCCGATACCCTCTCGAGATTTGGTGTTCCTGATCCGGGCTTGGCCGCATTCGGCCTCCAATTTGACATCACACTTCAGGACATCTCAATTTAAATCGTAGAGTGGCCGGACGAGTCACATTGTTCGCCGTCGTGAAGGATTTGTGCCGTCTTATTAGTGGATGGAATGATTCTTTGTCTAGAGAATTTATTATCGAATCTGACAATGAAGAACCAGATGCGCTCCGAGCGAGGGTCAACTCAATGGCTCAATTCTCTTGGTTGCTATCTGATGCCCCAGCCCGGTGTCAGGGACCGAGAGTCGCCGGAATTCGATGACCGCTGCTCCGGTGAGACTGCGGCTCAACTCTCAACAGAGTCCGATGAAACTCGAAATCCGGTGAGTCAAAAATTGAATAAGTGAAGACCCGAACTCGAATTGCAGATATGAGGCCGGAGTTTTTCAAACACATGTCAACCTTCGTGGCTGGTTTTCGGCTGTCTGGAAAACTAGAAGTGGAGCGAGTTCTCGGCAATAGAGTTGCAGGACGGTCCAGGACGGTCCAGGACTTCGTCATCATGGTCGTTGAAGGAATGCAGGAGAAGAACTCGCCGTCACCCGAGTCGTTATGGAGAGCCACAATCGAAGGGAAAACCCGACTGCTGTGAAATCCTCCGATGTCAAGAATCACAGAAATGCGACGGAGCTCGTCATGACCCTTGACGGACAATGAAGACTCCGCACGTTCCGAGGAACAACTCGGGTCAATCGTGATTGACATATTCGTAGAGTCTGGGAATGAGCCGGAAATTGGCGAGCAGGAAGTGATCGGAGAAGCGGAAACCGATCTGATGGGGAAAGATTGATCAGACGATGAATATCTGCAGCTTCGCGAGGAAGGCAAGACAGGACAAGATAGAAATCGAAGCTCTGATCCACAATTATGAGAAGCTCGACGATCTGCGATTGGAGCGACAGGAGTTGCAGAGAAGCACGTCAGAGCGAGGAAAATACGCGGATAGCACGGCCCACATGGGGACAGCTCTGGAAGAAGTCGGGAATTTTCGCGAAGGAAGGGACGGAGCCAGAAAATCTCTTGTGGATCTCGAGGATACCAAAAGGGATGAAAAAACGTCGGAATCACTCGCTCAGCACTGAGTTTAGCCATCGAGACGGGTGTGGAAGGAGCGACCAATGGGCGCAGCTCCGTGAGAACAATGCGCTGGCATGGCAGTATGCTCAGATGCTGATTGAGCGAAGTCCGATAGATTTTCAAGACTTACTCTGAGAACCGGGATTCGTATCGCAGAGGAGATTCAGGAGGAAATCGATGTGCTTCCACGGGTGTTCTTCGCGCTCGGCCCGCGCGAAATGATTCCGGCGTTGGGGGCTTGCACTACAGGAGACCCGATGATACAGGATCTTTCTAAAAACTGCTCTGAAGAATTTTTCCCCAATCTAAAAGAAGCTCAGTTCTCGCTCAAAAAAATCCTATTATCCTCGGTATTAGGCTCGCTTAGAGTATGCTCAGCGTCGAGCCCGAGCTCCTCCACTTGGATCCCAAGATCTCAAATCGGAATCCCAATTCATGCTCAATTCGGTGAATTTCGGTTGGGAGTGCAACGGCATTCGTCGCTGATCACTAGATCGCTGGACGGGCAATTTTACGGAATCATTCCGCTCAATCGAGCTGTAACGTGAGTATCTGTCGTGCTGGATCGACTCTCCGCTCAGGAACAGAAGATTCTCTCCGAGCCATCGAGTGCGCGAGACCATTGATCGATAGGACTGAAGGATAGAAAAAACACTTGCCCTCATCCATGAGTGTTTCCATAACTTTATATTTACAACATTAGTTCTGTACAAGCTTTTGATATTTGACACATATGCAGATCTATCGATCGATGAGAGACTTGTTCTCGAATCCGGTCCAGTTCATGCAAGAGCGGTAGTTCGGGATTCGTCTCCGGGAACTTGACGCGAGCGGGATATCTCACCATCCACCCTTCGACCAGCCACCACCCCCTTTGACTTTTGTGACAATGTATTTCTTTCCACCCCCTGAAACCGAAGTATAAGAGATTATGGGGATCGCTTATGAGGTTCCCATCATGATGCCGAGGCAGATAAACCCGGGGGAACTCCGACCCCGAAGAACGGAATCAGTGACATTCTGTCGCGAAAACGTTCGACTAACCTTTGCCGTGGCCACCACCGCCGCCGCCGCCGAAGCCCCCTCCGAAACCTCCGCCACCACCGCCCCCGTGTGAGCTCTTGAAGACGAAGGTCGATTTTTTCAAGTGACCATGTCCTTCATTTGGGATGCTCTTCAGGATTACTGTTTCACCCTTGCTTTCTCCGCCCCCCGACCAGCCGCCGTGGCCTCCTGTAACGAGTCAACGTCGGCGTTAGCCTCACATTTTGAGCGAACATCCATTCGATAGCCGGAAGAGCGATATTGATTTCTGATGCGTAATTCTACTCACCTCCTCCTCCGCCACCGTGACCGCCACCACCTCCACCGCCGATTTCTTTGATGAGGTAAGTTGTCCCACCACCACCGCCGCCGCCACCTCCCGACCAACCGCCACCGCCCCCGCCACCTCCTGACCAACCTCCGCCTCCGCCGCAGTAAACCGCACCCAAGAGAGCCGACAAAATCACCTGGAAAAAAACGCCGTGAAGTCATGCACGGGGTTGTTGATTGAAGCGATCTCGGCGGCAGAACACATCATGAACAAAGGGTCACGGTTCTCATACTCGATACTCGATACAGTGGAGCTCGCTTGGAGATCCGAACTCGGAGAACGGACGCTCGAAGAAGGTACCTAGCTCGGGGGAAGCAACAAAACTAGCGAGTCTCTGGGCTTACCAGTGTTCGCATGGCGATGGAACTGTTTTGCAGTGGACGCGTGACGCGAACCCTTATAGCACGTTCAGGGGAGGGCGAAGCAAGGTCAGAAGACTGGCTGGTCAAACCGGCGGTTCTGCTGTTGACTCGTCCCATAGAGGTTCTGAATACTTGCCCCTCTCCTCCAAGCGAAGCGTCGCTCCCTCTTCTTTTTCAGGATGTGATTTATTCGGAGCAAACGTTCTTGTCAAGATGTGCTCCCCCAATCCGAGTAATTCGTTCCATTTCGGGGAGAATTGGAAGTGGTTTTCTCGAAATCGTTTATTCAAGCGGCGGCAACGTCTGCGATTGCTCATTCTTAAGTCATTCCAGTCATTTGTCTGGAGACGTTGCGTGTTATCAATCCTGGTTTGGTGAAGATAACGATCGACGGAATCGGTCCGGATGAGATTTGCAAGAATTGTTCAAGCGAGCATTTTCCCGTGATCTGTCAAGTTGATGAATTCTTGTCCTGGATCCCCTCGATGATGACGATGATGAGATCGTCGATGCTGCTGAGCGGGGGAAAGCTACAACTGGCATCAGTATCCGTTGGTGTGCTCGGTCAAGCGATACACCTCGTCGAATTTCTTAGGGGAAACGATACTGATCCTCGGTCGGTCAGTCTGTTTCGTAAACCGAGGAAGAATATCTAAGTGGTGGTGTTAAATAACACGGAGCGAAACAATGGTGTGAACACGGCGGGATTTTAGCTGTCGCCGTTTCTGAGCTCCGGTAAACAATAGCAGCGGCATCAACACTCGCAACAACAAAAGTTCCGACGATGATGACCGTCAGAGTCATAACGGCGATAACGATTACGGCGGCGGAGAAAAAGTCAATAATCTGAAATGTTCTGCGGCCGTCGAACAGAAACAAGCGACTTGGGCGAGATCAAGGTCTTGGCGTGGCCCGATGGATCGCCAGCTCGCCCGGATGCAAACCATGCCTCCAACCCCAAACGGTCAAAAGTCTCGTCGCGGTTAGCGGAGGAAAGAAAAAGTACTGGCTTTCGGGACGGTTGGACGGATGGACAGACAGACAGGCAGACGGACAAGGGACGACGCAGCAAGTGAAGTCAAGCTCTGGTCGATCCGGACGATGTTTCTCAACGACGCGCCCCGCTGTAGGGAGGGAGGGACCGACGGAGGGTCAACCACGCGGCTCTTACACAATTGATTGTGTGTCTGTGTTTGAAGGAGTAGCCAGAGAAAAGCAAGAGAAGTGAAATGCGCCAAAGAGCGGGTATTCGTGTACACACAGAGACCTTCACTTCGTGGAGAAGCCTTCGTTCATAGGCTGCTTCCAACTCCATTCGGAATCCCGACAAGATGCCAGCCTGCGATTATGGAGTTAATCCAGTACCGTTAGCGGCTTCGCTAAAACCGGGAGCTTCGCATTCGGAAGAAAAGAAGCAATCGGTTGCGGTGTTTATCTCTTAGATCTCTTTTCTGATGTCAGAAGTCAATGCTTGGACGCTGATTTTTCATATGAGGGAATGGTGACGGCGGGACTTGTGTAAGCAGTGAACGTTTAGAATACAATTTTTCTTCGACAAAACCGATTACTTTCCTCGCTCGGATGATTGCGCTCAAGGCTTGTCAATCGCAAATCTGACGGATTTCGCTTCATGCTTCGAAAAAGTGGCGGATGAGCTTGCGTAACTCGAATTGTCCTGACCTGTGTCATCGAATGAACCAGGATGATTCGAAAGCCGATGTTTTCAAGCTTCCCCATCTCGGTCTCCCCCATCGCTTCATTTTCTGGAAATTCCTTCCGGAGCTCGATATCGCGCTATCTCGAAAGCAGACTGGCTCTCCGTCCTAATGGATTTCGATAATTTTGGATATGATGATGACACGATAATTATTGAGATGGCGTGATAGCTTTAGGATGAGCCAGAAAACAACGAGTGCAGACCTCTGCTTTGAATCCTGATCAATAATCAAGATGCTCAGGGATTGCTTGAAGCTCCCGGAGCTGAGTCGACGGATGTCAGCAGAGCGCCGGAATCTTCGAATGGATTGACAAGATCTTGCTTCGGTGCTATTCGGTACATGGGGCGAAGAGAATTACGCTCCCAGAAAATGGTGGAAAACGGATCTTTCTCGGAATGAGTCTCCATTGAAACGCATCGTGCCGCTTTCATGCCGCCGCGCCGCTGCTCGATCTCTCTCTTTGCTGATCTAGGTCTGGGATCTTACACCCGGGACCTAAGAGACAGCTACTGTTGATAGCCTCTGAGGCAAGAACTTTGAGGTTGGTAGTGTGTAGTGTCACACTGCTCAGGTCGATATGAGGTTGGTTTCGAGGAGCAAAGCGACGCTAAAGGATTCGATTCCAGGAGTCCTGAAGTTGACACCTCCGAACCTTGACAAATCCGGGTTTCTGCTCCAAACACACTCCTCGTCCATTGAGGAGTGGCAGAGAAAGAACGAGAGGAGAAAGCTCCGCGCCTCATTCGGATGACTCTCGACCAGATCTTCTGCTTTGGATACCCGATCAGCTACGCGGCCGAACGAGCGAGGAGTCGTGAATTTTCAAGCAATATCGCCGACAAGATCGTCGTTCACGACGGAGATTCCGAGAATGTCATTCGTTCCGACGATATCCGGCGAGGATATCATTTATTCTGCGACGCCCGACATGATCGATCTGTCGGAAGCACATTTTCCTTATCAGGCGTCCTGAGTCCCCTCGCGTTTTGCGGCTTGAATGGTGATCATCGACGAGAAACTCGTCGAGACTCAGGTCTAGCCAGCATCATGTATTGAACCGGAAGTTTTCATAGGCGATGGAGCCCGATATCAAACGACGGAATCCGAACACGCTCCTTCCCTTCTGAGAATTCCTTCGATTCCTGATTACGGAGCTCTAGCGGGGTAGGTGGGTATTTTCCGCGGCACTTCCAGTTTTTTCCGTCTGAGATTTGAGGGCGAATGCGAAGCGTTACGTCTGGTACGGGGGTGAGTCTCGGCCGGACATGGCTGTAAGTTTGTCATTTCGCTCGTGAGCGGAAGCTCCGGTGACAGCCGTCATCTCTATCCTCTGTCAGCGTCAATGTTCAAGAGCTCAGAGCATTCCTACGGCGAGCCGACCAGTGGAAGAGGCGGGCTGATTACTAAACCGGTAGGGAGGAAGGATAATTCACATCTCTACTGCGATTTATTTGTACCGTCACCGGGTCCGGTCATTTGTTCTCTTGATTCATACCCCGGCGTGACTTGATGCCAGGAGCTAGGCACCACTTTCCTTTGGCCGGGCAAATTGTTAGGAAGATTCGTGCCGATATCACAAATTGGCTCATTGGGATTCCCCCCGTTTCGTAATTCCGTGATGAATTCAACATCAGAAAAATAGGGTGTTTATTCGCCGAATGGGCGTGGAGCGAGTTCGTCGGACTGGGGCAGCGACGGCGATATCTTTTCCTAGCTCGGAGGACTCCTCGCATTCCTACAGTTCTGTCCATGGCAGAACCACGGCCCCAACGCGGAGCACCGGGTCGGCGTTTCCCCATTGCGGGCACAGAGACCCCTTCACGGATGAGGATAAATCGGTGTTTATTTGAGCTCTAGTGATCGCATGGAGCTGAGAAAGCTGCACCCCAAATGGATTCAAAATCCCGTATACTTCAAGGGGGGCGGAGAGGGGGCGATGAGAACGGAAACAAATCCTACCAGAAATCATCGGAATGTCGTCAACCAAGGAAGACTCCGAGTCGAGTCTTGCATCGTGAGACCAACCAGCGATCGAGAACTCGTTCGCTTCAATCAAGTTGCGCTCGAGATCATCCTTTCGCACGACGCTCTTAATCTCCACTGAGCAAACGGTTCCACTTCCGAAGTTCGTCCGCGGGAAGGCATTCAAGTTCCCCCCTCTCGAGAAATCCGGACTCCGATCCCGTGTTTCGCGCATGTCCCCAGCGTCGCTGGCACGATCAGCTCGTATGATTCGCGAAGGATGACATCCTGTCTCACATGGGGGAAAACAGCGGGAGCACTGGCGAAAGCTACCTTGTTCATTCGGATCGCTGGAGGATCACCGTCGCAGTCTTGTTGTTTGTTGACCGTTAAGAATTGAGAGCGATAGAGACCGAGTATTTCGTTCGTAGACGGACGAGAGACGTAATTCGAAGACTATCAAGTTGTGCTTTCGTAGTCGAGCCCGGAAGAGCCGAACAGCTGCAGGGTGCGCTCTGAAGCAGAAAGAATTTCGCAAACATCGATGATTGATGGCATCAGTGAAGAGACGCTCGGTCTTCACTTTACTGAAGCGTGCCTCGGACCGAAGTCACTCCGAGCGTAAACCGGAGACGTCGGCGTCTCTGCTCGGTCCGACGAACGGCCAACCGTGGGAGAGGAGGGAAAAAATGGAGCAGACCCCGGAATCACGCAGGCCGAGATAAAGGATACGAGGGAAGAAGGTCTTCTCCGAAGACATAATTTGACTTTTTTCCTCATTCTTCTCCCCTCGAGGTCGTAAAACGGAACAGGGACCAAATTGGCAAGAGTCCCATTACTCTTCGCCAAAAGAAGTGAACTACATTGCAAAGATTTCCCGTGCACGCAAGACATTCCGTTGAGGAGGTTACAACGACATTGGACATATTTCGACTGAACAGTCTCCGACAAGCTCCTCTGTGAGAGAGCAACCTGCTCGAGAGCGGGTCGGCGGCTTCAGATTTCAAATCGGTTCGTCGCTCTTGAACGACTCCTCCTTAAATGTCGGAAAAACGTCGGGAGAAGGGTTTGATGCCTTTCGAATTCCGCTGTGGCATCGCTCGTTCCCTCAACCGCAGAACTCGCACTCGACTGACAAAAACCGATGCCGCGCAAATCTCATTATCGAGTGAGCCCTTGTGGATATTGTGAGGAGGCCCTTCACCGGGAGCGCTATTTCGGTAGGGCCGGTTCGGGGCAGAACGCTTGTGAATTTGCAAACAACGAACGAGAAGGGCTTAAATTAAAGTGAGTTGTGTTGCTGCCTAATGAGCTTGCATGTATTGGAAGCATCTTCTTCCTTCCCGGAGTACCTCTCTTGTCGATTGCCCTGCTCTGTCTCTCACAGGTCCCTCCACTATGCTGTTTTACCTTCACCGGACTTCATCCGTGGCCCCCTTGTCAAGTCCGTTACCGCGGGGCGGTCCGGACGGGGGGACGGAGGGGGGTCGAGTGGAGGGGGGTCAGCGGAGGGGAGGGGGACTCCTATCAGGATGAGCTCGGATGGATAGGGTCGGTGCGCAAGAAAAACCCTTCGACTCCTGCGGCAAGGATTCGGACATGGAGCACAGCTCCGGAAAAAGCGTATGCTTCTTGAATTATTCTGCTCCCTCTGTCCGTCGATTTTCTAGAGCATTCGCGATACCGTATGCGACCCATTGATACCGATTCAGGTGTAGAGGAGAATGGCTGCTGTATCGAATGCTCGTACATATGATTCTATCCGCTGATCGCGATACATATTTTGTGACGGCAGGGTGATCGCCATTCCGGATCGGAAACAGCGCGTTGCTCGAGTCTTCGGAGGGGGAACTCGATGCTTTCATGGGGCTCAAGGGAGTGGAATAATCCACAGCGAAATGATAAGCGTCCTAACCCTTCACACGGAGCAGAAAGGGGTACGCTTCCCTATCGAGTGGTTTGTTAAAGCGTTTCTCTCCGGCATGCTATTATATTAAACGATCCAGCATATGGATGGACGTACGGGCCTATCGACGGTTAAAAGGACGGACGTGAGAACGGATATGAGCCAGCACCCAGTCAGTTATTATCAGGTGAGGTACGAGCTTCGGCTGAGGTCTAATCAGGTTTTATCTTCTCCCGCATCCTCCCTCGTACGTCGGACGTCACGCATTCCGTTTCGGGAGTTTGATAAGGAAGTGACGCTTTCACGAAGAATCTGCAGGGTTTTTTCCATAATTTCTCGTAAATACCAGGGGAATTCTGCGGGTTGGTTCCATGGGACTTCCCGGTCCTCTTGGAAAAGCGTCAGTATTCGACCAGTGTTCCTCGGCATTGGCGTCGTGATCAGTCTCGAGCGTCGCTGAAACTTCGACTCGTGCTCTTCAATATTATTGAGTCAGAGAACAACCTTAGCGGGCAACCCTGAGAGTATCAAATCCGAGAGGCCTCGATGGAGTTATCGTGACGAAGGAACGAACTTGAGCGGTTTCCTTATCCGTGAGGCCTATCACTTCTCTGTCTCAATTAGTTGCGTCCGAATTCGGTCTTGAAAACTCTCTGCTGTGTCGTTTCGATTGGTTGGCTCAGTGGGATGAGAATGGCGTAGTTCGACAGCATGGTTTTCAAAAGCTGCGGGGTTTGATCTCCGACGCACTTTCCTCCGATCGCGAGCAGCTCGGGCTCCAGACGACCCTGCGGGGAAAAAAACACTTGGGACGAAAGGGTGCCGTAGCTCAATGGATTTCGCATACGTGATGAACACCCTTCCAGTGGGAGATGTCGACTCAGAGAATTCCGGAAACATATTCTTCGAGCACGGCATGAAAAGCGCATACGTAGTGGAGGAGAATAGTGATGGATCGGAACATCTCACAAGGTACGCAAACGGGTACTCGCTATCAGTCAGGTTGCAGCTGAACAGTATTGATGAAGAATGACGGACAGCTCCGTTCAAGATTCGGACGTTGTCCGACAATAAACTCCGGTATCCCAGAATTGACACATCGATGTATGACAAACAAACTCCTCATGTTCCTCCAGCCGGGGTGTAAGCGAAATCCGATGGAGTTCTCGAGAGACGAGCTCGATCCCGGTCCATCATAGTTTGATGGTCACAGTTCTTGGGTATCATCTCCACATCTATAGTATCGAATATCGACGTCTGTGCCGGCATGTTATCTTGAGGAAGATGTGTCTGATCGCTAAAGAATAGTTCGCCGACCAGATTCGGGATTCCTCTGCCAAATACCTACCCGGGTTCGACCATCGCGCTCGGCCTCCGCGAAAAGAACATGACAATCCTTTTTCCACCCAGTGTCACGCCTCCAGGGTCATCGTCGAGGCAAAGAGCTCTGAACAGAGTCCAGAACGCGAAAACAGATGGCAAGGGAAGAACTCTCCGCTCGAGCTTCCCTGATCGCTCGACGCATCGAGCGGATACGTCTATGGAAGTCAAACGTTCCTGAAATACGCTCCCCCGAATGCCTAATAGAAGCCATGCAAAGGTGGGTCACAGCGATCATGAGGGATGCTCACTTGAATATTTGAGCTCGACGAGAGCCCGTATGACGCTAAATCGGTGAAATATGTCGCGCGGGAAAGAGCGAACGACATCAACGGTTTCGTCGGACGGAATTCTCTCTCGGCCCGCATGAGCCGCTTCCTTGTGAAACCGACGGCGAAGATGTCCGAAATCGCCTGTGTGTATCTATGGATTTCCAAAGTTAGGGATCCGGGGTTTGAAAAACAATTCCCGAGCGTACTTCCGGGAGATAGCGGCCCAGATTTCCGTCTCGTGAAACTCCGAAAAGGATGAATACAACAGAACTCCGACTCGCTCGATCGAGAGTGGGTAGACGCTCAGCTCGGTTGTCGCTTTCAAAAGCAAGTCTCCGATGCCGACAAGAGTGCAACGGGCATTTGTACATAGACCGAACATCAAACCGAATTCATTTGGTCAAGGCTCGCAGCGGAAAGTTGTAGTCGACGACGACTCGGTGGACGTCCATGCATTTGCCCATGGCCGCATACATGGAATGCCACTTACTGTATTAGGTTTCCCGTCTCGTTTCGTCCCGAAGCGAAACCATATGCTTAGCCGCCAATCGAAAGCCGCGGGGATATCCGGAGCCACATTAATGCTTCCGATTGGTCTTAGCGATTCGATTTCGCTCGGTATTCCCTCGAAGGGTCAACAGCAATCATAAGTGGGTCCCATCCAGCACACGGGAACTTTGTCTCGCCTTGGCGGGATATTCGGAGAAGGGATCACGACGAGGACCAGGCTGGAATTTTGAGGAAATCGGGGCCCAGGGACAAGGTCCCCCGTTCCCGAATGTGGAGCGAGCGAAAGATTAATCTGCGATACGAAGCGGGGATATATCACTCCGCGAGGGACCTCTTCGCTCGGACCTTGGGTTTTTCCCCGGATACGGGATGAAGGTACTGGTTCTCTTCGTTGGACGGCGGGCACTCATCTCTCTCGTTATGGTAAATCAATTTGATGAGGAAGTCTTCCAATAGCTAGTGAGTGGGCTATTTAGTTGAAGACCGAATCTCCCTAGGCGCCTCTTGCCGAAATGGACCTCTTAGGCGGTCGTTCGCGATTTCCGCTTTCCACGCCTATGGATGACTGAGCCGTCGATCCTTGGCGCCGTCTCGGCCTCAAAAGGAAAGCTCCGATAAATGGCGACCCATGGAGATTCTTATCTGACGATCCCATCTACACACGAGCATGCATTGGCCCGGGGAAGCTCTCTGGTCGGAAGCGGCCGCAAAATATCGTTTCTAGATCTCGCGGATATCATTCGAGGGTATTTCCACTGGGAATCATCAGATATATCACCGAGCTCCCTTTCCGAGAAAGTGGTGTATCCTCCCGAAGTTGTTCCACGGAGAGATGTATCGCGACCGTTCGAGAGGATTCGCAATATCTGAGAAATGATCATCAAGGTCTCAAGGCTTCTTCTTTTGAGACGAGTTCTCTCGGGTCTCGCGCCGCATCTTGCAGCCGCGGACCTTTCTCGAGGACCCGAGCGTGTCACCGTTTTTTGAACCCCACGCGACGCGGAGATTTTTCGCCTCTAGTAGCCTTACAATATTAAGGTGTCGGAGGCGGGAACAGCGGTGGCCGTGGTTTCGTCTAAAATTTCCGAGGCCATTTACCGAGGCCGTTAGAGCTTTCGACGAATGAACGAAGCCTAACTGGACCTCGAACGACCAAAGTGCCGTCACAGATTGCCTTAATTGAAGTCTCGCCATCGTCACCTAGTAACAGTCTGTACGCCTGCAATCCGGTCGTCGTCGGCGTCGTCATCGCCGCTTACTTGGTCCTCGTCGTCGTGATCATCGTCACGCTATTCCGTTGATTATTCGCTCAGTTTGCAGAATTAGCAATGAGACAACCGAGGCATACCGGAGTGTGCGGGACGTCGCGCGGGGTGGGTCGAGCCTCGAGGAACCATTGTGAAATAATCACCAGCACGTGAGTTCAACCATTCGTCATACGTACCAAATACTGAATAACCTGGAGGTGTCACCAGCTCCAGATTCCGAAACTCCGAGTTCGGAGCGAGGTCATTCCTTTTAATTTCCCATCCCCTACCAGCCTCGAAGTGGATCATGAGCGGTCACTTGCGAGCGAGGAGAACGGACGGGGCACTTGTCAAATGTAGAGATATTGTCCCCCGTCTCTCGGGATGAGAGCCAATGGGTGGGCGAGCAAGTGCAAGTGTTCCACTTTATCTCTTCCCTCACTCGTTTTCTCTTCTGTTGGGGAACATTGTCGGTTCAAGAATCCATTTAGAATATTTCTCCGTTCGACAAAAATGGCCTGTCCTTCCTTCGCTCGCCGTCGCTATCCAAAGCGGACCGACTTGAGTCGACGAGGACGACTCGGGACGACGGCGACGACCACGCCGCCGTTGGTGATAGTAATAAAATGCTGTTATCATTCCACCATTCATAAATCAATATTACAAAGCTAGACGAGGGAAGCTCTCTTTCCGCGGCTGCTGCCGCAGCTGATCCTTTTGAGTCTCTTCAAGCCTCAAGCGAGGAGTGCTCGTTCTTTTGCTCGTTCCTCTCCTTGAAAATCTCCGTCGACCTCTCAGGCTACCATCCATGTGTCCTGAGAGACCCATTTTTCACCGCAAGGTAGTAGTCGTTCTTTATTGCCATAGCGGGCTTCCGAACGAAGCAAACCAAGCAAGCGACCGACCGACCGACGTCAGACGGGACCAGACAACTACCGAGCGAGCGAGCGAGCGACCAACGGACCGACTACGGAAGAACGAAACCAACCAACGAACGAACGCTAAACGACGCAATAACCAGGATAGAACGCTCACATCTCTCCGCGCACCCCACGCCTGCCCCTGCATCTCTCTCTCGAAGCCCCGCACCTCCGGCATCGTCTCCTGCGAGCATGACGACGACGACCACCACCACCATGGCGCAGCAGAAGAGCTAGGTGAAGTCGTGTAGCTGTCTCCGTTGCCGCTCCTGGCGTAATTGATTTATATACGTGGCCAATTTTCACCGGCACATATGTCACTTTTCAATAATACATCATTGGCTGCGCGAGCGTCCCTTCCTCCTCCGACCTTGTCTGCTCGTTGTCGGCGGGAACTTCCGCTACGCGAGTCAATATTTGACCACTTGACGAGCCTCTGCAGACCTTTGAACCCCGATCCCATCGACCTCATCGTTTCCCTCTCGTTCCACTCGGGGAACAACGGCTACAATCAAAGTTTCTCATGGCTGTGCATTGGTTTATAGCGGAGGCCGCAATGCATTTCACCCTCGGCTTGGTCGGACACAAACTTCCAGACTAGTCAATTTGGACGAGGATCGATTAGGAACAAGATATGGGTTCGTCTCCCTCTCATTGGAGCGCTTTCGATCGTTGTTGTTGTCGTCGTTGTTGTCAACGCGGTTTTTGCCGTCATCGTCGACAGAGCGTACGGTGTTGGGCAGAGCCGCGACATACCAAGCGCGCTTTTTTCCTGCTAGATGTCGGGGTTTTGTCGCGCCGCGAATCAATCTGCTGTGAAATGGACTGCAGTAACAATAACGACGGCAACCTCGACAGCGTGGCGACGACGACGACGATAGTGGCGGCGGCGAATCTCATCATGCATCCTTGAAGCTGAGGAATTTCGAAGTCAAGAGTATTGTCCCGACATCAGCGTCAGACGCTCGGCCGCGTCACGAGTCAACGTTCCGAAAATAACGCCATCTGCCATAAGAGGCGGATCGGTACGGGGGAAACGAAAAATAAGCGCGAGCGATGCAGATAAGGCTGTGGAGAGCTCCGCGGGGTCGGCCTCATTGTCAACTCCCGGTCGGCATCCAGACAGCGTTTTTCAAGCTAAAAACGCTGAGCGAAAGGTCACCAGGCTCCGAGCTCGGCGAGCATAATAATCTAGGTTCCATTAAAGCTCCCTCTTGTCGAGCATCGGCTTTCCCTCTAGTTCCCCCGATCCGGACGGGATCGCGTCAACTCCTCCCGCCCTTTCCGATAGTGGAGGAATTAAAGGCACAATGAGAAAACAGCGAGAAGACGGCGGCGGAAAACAGTGTTGTAAGGAATGTGCAAGCTCCGCATTGCGGAATTTCGAGTACCATCCGAACGTAATTTTTCTCGACTCAGATTATCATTCTCCGATTAAGCGCCATCCGCTCGTCGTCGATCCCAGATCGAGCTCCCGGGCCGAACCGACGACGCGAAGCCCCGAGCAAGGGAGATTTTTCAGAGTTTTTGCGAGTGACTAAAGCCGCCCGAATCGTTAGTCGAGCGGAGAAGGATCGCCTTCCCTGAACTTACTGGTAAAGCGCAGGCATTCTTAAAAAATAAATTGGATTGGTAAGCGGGGAATTCCCAATGAGGAGCATCATATTATCGTCACGAAATCGATGACGCTCCCCATGCACGAGAGGAAGAAAGAGGCATCGAATTCGACGGAGTGTCTGTATCTCTCGCGGGAGTCTATCGTTTCATCCAGAGTGTCGCGTGTTGGTCCCACGATGGTGATGTTGCGGAATGGAGCGAGGGTCTCCTTCCATCATATCCGGCGAGTCCACTAACCTTGGTGTTTGCCATCGCTGACGAAGAGCATCGATCAAGAGACTGGAACGACCAGGGAAACGGATCGAAGACGAGTCGTACGAGCGAACAGTCGCAGAAGTGGCCCAGTTGCAGATGGAGGAAGAACGTCTCTCGGTGTCCTTTGGGGATCGCTTTTCATTTAGGTCATTTCACCACAATTTGTCTTTCTCGAGTTCCTTCCCTTTCGTGACCTCGTCATCCACGCTCCGATCCTGCGAGCGGCTCTTCGGACGTCAATCGCGCGTTCGGCAGACGTTTTCCATCGTCCACATAATCGAGAGTCTCTTCTCGCCGTCGTCGGTGCCCTATGATCCAGATTTCTGCGCGTTGTCCCATCTACGTCACGTCGGGAGTCAGGGGCATCCAGTCGGCGAAGCGTCCCCATCCCTCCGATATGACGATACGGAGCTCCCTTATCTCGATCGAAGCGGCGACAGGAGTGTCTCTCTTTCAAGGAGAGTGTCGGTGGAATCTCCTCGACCGGACCACTCAATACTCCAATTCTTCCAGTGCCAGAGTAGCTCCCCGCTCCATGCTATAGGCACACCTCGAACTGAATGATCCGGAAATAGCGAGCCGCGGAGTAAAAATCACTTCAACAATCGGATCAGCTTTTTTCGATAAATACGCGGGGGAGGACGCTGCGGGAAGCTCGGCAAAGTTATTGTGAGGCTTCAGCAAAGTTTTCAACTCCATCTTGACGAGAGTTTCAAAGGGAAATCCACATCGATGGGCTCTAGGCCGTCAGCGCTCAGTCGATATTCTTTTGGGTTGCTTTATGATGATGTTGCTGATTCGAGCAGGCGAGGCTGCTCCGCGACTGATCCCGAGTTGGCACAAATCCCACGTTGCCGCTTTCCGAATCCAGTGAGTTTTTTTTCCTCCTTTCCTTCTCCTCCGGTCCCCGCCTGCGGCGATGCTCGAACTGAGCGTTGTTGGTGACGGAATTTCAACAAAATAATCGCGCTGCATCCTCCGTGGAGCGATCCTGGCAAACTCGCTGTGCATGTCTCCTGCAACGTCACTGTGTTCGTTGGGTGAGCCGTATGAACGAGCAGAACTGTGTCGTATCGTCTCGAATCGACAGATCTCTTTCGCCGTCGACTCATTTGAGAGCTCCGACCGAGATACCGTTTCCAGCGGTGGCCTTACTCCCTGGAATTTCATCTCCCGCCAACCTTCAAGTCTCCGGAAGCGTGGAGACCGCGAGAAACTCGTCGACGTCGCCGCTTCAATCGACAGAAGAGTTTGTTTGTCTCTGTAGTGTCCATTGCTCCGTACATACACGTCAGAGAAATCTACGATAATCGGCTTCCGGAGAAATGGATTGCCGTCCAGTGATTCGATGTCTGTCGGCGGGCGAGAGCCGAGTGTCGAGTCACACATGCACGCGGACACATAAGCAAACATTAGAGCCTGTACTACACGAATCGCGAGATATGCCTCTGGCGTGTCACATTGTGGGATTACGAGAGTCGTCGGAGTGAGCTTGGGAGCACGCGCTGCGATTACTTTCCCTTAGCTTGGGTCAGCAAGCGGCGAGATTTGACCGAAAAACCGAGGAGACATCGCCGAGAATGTCGATTCCGACCGGAGAGGGAGACGCAGAATATCCTCGATATTGTGACCGATCGATGGGCGTCGGACGAGTTGCGCTGCTGGGAAGGCTGGCGAGCTCGCGAAGGCGAGAGATCTCGAATGGGAATCGAGGTGTCAGAGCAAAAACGAGCGGGTACGGGACGAGAACGAGACGAGGGCCGGATCGCACAGCGGAGCGAAGGGTATTCGTCATCTTTATTTCTGAGCCGTCAGATTGCTCCCAATCCAAATGAAACTAATTCAGGACGTCGAGTGAGAAGCGGCCTCTTCCCTTGATGGCAATGGATGAGCTAGATGGATGAATTTTAGAAAACACCGCCATTCGACGGACAGCTGACTCGTTCTTGGCTTCCCCATGTCTTTCTTTTTCCGTTTTCATTTTTCCTCCCCCTCTCCTCCCCGTGCCCCCACCGACCCACGCAGCCTCGGCCAGCAAGCGGGAGATTTCCCTGAGCCTTTGGGATCGCTCGCCGGAATCGTTCAAATGTTCACCATGACGCCCCGAGCGATGCCCCATATCTTGCCCTATCCGTGCCCTCATCCACAGACAGTTCCCATATATCAAACATGGATGTGATAGGGGGGCATCGCCGTCACTCCGGGCAGCCGAAATGTGATGAGAGTATCTCGCTTCCTTTTCCTTCCGCGTCACTTGTCGAAAATTCATCTGATTCAAGGAGGGGAACGGTGGAGCGAACCGAAAGGCGATTTCTGCGTTGCCCGTCAAGCCAGCCGGGTTATGGAGCCTCACCTCAGCGTATGGTATGGGAGTGGACCCCGCATCCCTGCTTTTCCCGGCGAAGGATACTTCTTCCACTCCAGGGACATAACGATGCGCTCCCCTCATTGGGGATTCTCCACCGGTTCAAACATCGGGACAGCTGATTTGTTCGTGTGCTCAGGGAGTTTTGAATATGCAGAATTAAATTCTGACTCCAGTAATCTAACCAGCCTTCGGGGAGCACAAAGCAAACGCAGTCCTCAGATCTCGCGTGGGCGTCTTCTCGCTGCCTTGACAGGATTAATTTCAATACGTCATCCATTCCTACAAACGGAGCTTGGACTCGCCGTGGGGAATCGGTTGACCCTGCGAGATGGTTTCCCCAATCGCCGGGGATCTTCGGGAGATCAGGTCGCAGGTCAGAAAGGATGAAAAGGAGAGCCGTAAGAGGCGAACGCAGGGTCAGGCACGACAGTTCTCGCTGGAGAAACCGAAGAGAAGAGCTCAGAGCCTCGCCTTGGCGTTAGAGCGGCCGACCCTGCGGTGTAGGGGATCGCCGGCGCCGGTCGCGAACCGGAGAAAAGGAAGGAAGAGCGAGGGGCTGGTTGAGCTCAAGGGGTGAGCGCAACTTGATGCCAATCCGAGTCCTTGGCCATTCCCCAATTCAAACACAGAGAGCTGAGTGGGCAGAGGTATTCCTGGACTCGTCCGATCGTTTACCTTCGAAACGTTACTTTTCTCTCAGCGGCTTCTGTTTGCTCGAGCCGGCAGACCTATGCCATCGGAATCAACTATTCCCGGTCACGGTTCGAACTGTCACAGGACAACGAGCACCTTAATGGCAAGGATTCTTTCTTTCATTTCGAGAAGGAAACGCCTTCTGGCTCCCGACGAGGGGAGGGTGAGGCATCAGCGGAGGAGGCGGCGCGGCGGAGCTTTCCCGTATAGACCTCAGACTTCGCCAGGCATCGCTGGACAACGGAACGCTCTCCGTAGTTCCGCCCTTCGTTCCGGGAACTTCTGACCATTCGACCTTTACCACCTACTCCATACCGGAGGTGGAAAATTCTTCGTCAGCTGGTCAGGCAATATGGAGCGAGACCGACCGTTTCCCGCGGATTTCTGATGGTCGTTTCCTTTCTCGAGGAGGAAAAAATCGACTATTCCCTCCAGTGGGCCGCTCTCTGAACGGGGTCTGCGCTGGATTCGACCGAGCGATTTGGCTCTCTCGACGTTAGCTCTCTTTTCGGTGCCGTCGCCAGCGCCTCCCACGCCGCCGATTCGAGAGATTGACGCAATTTTTAGACCACGTTCGTTTGCCCGGTCGTTGGAGGCAGAAAGCACTCTATGACAATTCGGAGGTGGCACCACTCTCTAGACTGCGATGAAAATCATTCCGATCGCGTCGTGTTATCGTTGATGACGGCGACCTTCGACGCTAACAGAACGAACGTATCGAGCCGGGAACTGCTCAAGATATTGGGTTGTCGATGAAATGAAACGCATCCGAACGCAGACGAGCCCGAGCCCTGCTCACGATTCAGGTTTGTGCTTGGATGGCGAATTGGAGACCCTCCTCACCATCGCCATATTTCGAAGACGACACTCAGTCAGTCAGTCAGAACGCCGCACGGATTCCGAGCGCGAGACCGCCTCAGCCCGAGATCCTCCAATCTCCCAACCAAAGCCGTCCCGCTCGCTATTACAGATCGCGGAGTCAATGAGGGGGAAAATTTTCGAGAGTTATAGCGCTTTTTCAGCGAATCGAATTTGACATCCCGCCATTGGGAAGCCAATTTTGTCATCGGTACCCCGTCTCTCTCTCCTCACCTCCACACATCATCCGGTGCTGCCCCGTCCCTGCTCGCCCTTTTTGTTTCAGTCCCTTGAGAATGTCTTCTCTATTCCGATTAGCTGCTCGAAACGCGAGGTTCCATTCCCCACTCAAGAAGACTTGCTTCCACCCCACGACCACGGAAGCATGTTGGTATTTCTCACCCCGATCTCAGGAGCTCCGTTTCCACATGGAGCGTGATTAATCAGAGTTATGAGGATCCTTAATCTGGGTCAGCTCGAGCCACAGTCCGCAACAGGCCACCACGCAGCCCCGCTTCTCTTGTAGCCGATCCGCAAAATAAACACAATCAGGAAAAACATTGCTTCCAGGACGTACATTAGCTCACTGTGGTGAAATATTCTCTCACAGCGGAAGGCCCGGTAGTGCATTGCGGGAGTAAGGATCGGGCCGACTAGACTCGTCCAAATGTTTCGGCTGCGATGCTAGCGACGGAACAAGTGCTGTAGGGACGGGTCTTGGTTCTGGTCGCTGAGTCCCTAGTCTGGACTTCCCCCAGATAAATAATTCCGGGTTCCTCTCGGCCAGACCCATGGTCCCTCCGGTAGCTGTACAATGTCCTTCCGAATATGATTGCTGCGGCTCGTCATCACACGGTACTGGGACGATCTCGCGAAAAAGTTAGGAGGAAATTCGAACTTGCGAAACCCAGCCACAGAGCGCTGCCGAAAAAATTCTCGGTGGGAGATGCTTGTTGTGTGTCTTAGTATTGTGATGCGAATTAGACCGATGGATGGTCTTCAACACAAAGCCAGCCAGCATTAGAAAAACCCCCTGGGATAGAGGATTACCGACCGAAGCTCACGCAGCTAGCTAGCTAGCTAGCTGTGTGACGCCAAAGTCCTGATGTAGTGATGGCCTAAGTCTTCAGAGACCTGTGGACACAAGCCAGCGTATGTTTCTTCCGCCGAGAACTTCAAGCCTAACGATGTGTGTTAGTTTCTATGTTTGTTCGTTCCTGTGTGTATCTGAGTGTGTTTTGTTTGTTTCTCCCACGATGCTGGCCGCAGAGTAAACACGTCGCTGTCTTCATTTGGGGTCTCGTCCATCCGTTTCATCTCTTCGAAAATATGATAATTGCCAGCTCCTATCCAACGCGTAACAATTGTTCGTCCCTCCGACTTAAGCACAGTATTGTACTTACCACGCAAGCGCCTCGTCAGGCACAATGACTCACCGACTGCTGATCTGTCGTGAAATCCTCCTCCCATTGATATGGTGATCGGCAATGAGAATGCGTCTTTTTTCGCCTGGAGACATTGTTTGAGATGAAAGCCGCTCGAGATAGGGAAGTTGCCTTCGGATTCTCTTCTCGTCAAGGTCGCAGAACAAGGATGAGCTCTCAGCCTGCGAAGCTAGATCCTTGCTTGGAGAAATCATTCTCAGCGAGTCGACTCGGGACGTTCCAAGCGATGACGACGACGACAATCTCAGCGACCACGGTGCAGGAATCGCCAGCGTCCAAGGTGTGACAATTACTCGCAGGGCTAAGGTTGCGTTGGAGCCGGGCGCATTCCTGCACAAATTGTAGCAAGAATTCCATTGACAGACAGCGCGGGGTATTTTTCCCTCCCGGCCTTCTCATCGCTCATTCTGCACCGGTTCTGCGACACTGACCAGAAGAGCAAGGCTGGGGCAGCGCGAGAAATAATTGATTCACGGCATCTTTCAGGGAATGACGGCGACCGCTCGTGAGACCCTCTAGGAGAACCCGTGACAGTGTTCCTCTGCAGCTGACGAAACCCACTGGGTCCTTTGTTCTCGAAATCGCCGGTCTTTCGTTAGAGGTCCGAGGCGGCTTTCGTTTCGCTATTCGTCGAGTTGCGAATTATCTTCGATGGGAAATTTTCGTCTAAATGATGTTTTCGCTGTTGACCAAGTTCCTTGGCAGTACAAGGTGATTCTTCTCAGCTCGTATCGGTTATCGCGCGCCACAACGAATGGGAGGAAAATGCGTAATACATGCCGTAAAGTGTAAAGTGCGTGAAGTGTAATATGTATGGTATTCTGCATAGGCAAGGGGTGTCTCTGACGCGGCTGTGAAATCCGCGCGCTCGTCGGCTCTCCCCACGAGCCGGATGGCTGACGACAAGTAGAGATGCTTTTAAAATCTCACACGATTCGACCAGATGACCGACCGTGTCGTTTTCTTATCATAGCGGGCGCGCAATCTCTCCATTATCTGCTTGAAGCCTGAGGGGTTTTCTTTCCTCGAAGCGACCGCTCGAAAGCGTCTTTCAGTGGGCTGGCTGTCGCGCTGTTGGCTTGGCTGGGTGATTCGTTTTTCTTCCAAAGGATGGGGAACGTCGGATGAGATAAGACATGCCACCACCACTGCCTTCGCGACCGCCGTCTTGTAGATCCATCGACAGGAGTCCACGACCGATGGCGGTAACAGCGGCGGTCGCCATTAACGCTATCTGAATTCTATGAGTCCAGCGCCTACGGATCACTTCAAAATACAAAATGTGGAGAAGCTCCGGGGGCGAAGGTGGTCGCGCGAGAAAAAAAATGACGCGATCCCCCCTCTCCCCCTTATTTCCTGTTAAATATTCTCTCTGAATCTCTCCTTCAGCTCTCACGCCATCTCGCTCTGGAGCGGAGTTCGCCTTGAAAAAAAAATCCAACCTCCGCCACTATCACCGCCACCTCAGCTTCTGATGGGTCTTGATGTGCGTCGAAGAGGACGATGCCGTCGTCAACGACGACGTCAATGGGGCGACGATGATGATGATCATGATGACGATGGAGCGGACCTATGCGACGATGAGAAGCGAGATCCTCCCAAGAGAGTTGCCGCAGAGGCAGAGTGGGAGGACGGGGACTCGAGATGCAGCAAGCAGTTCGCTAGCAGGCGGGCTAGCCGGTCAGCTAACGAAACTGTAGAAGGAGAGAGCCGTCGACCGAGCAACGGTAATTAATGAAATATTCATCCGTGTAAACTTTAGTTCATCAATCTCCTCACAAACGAGCCGCCGCTTGTTCATTACGACGATGCGTCGTCGACGTCGTCGTCAGCAGCAAGGGCGACGGACGGCCGCGTCTTCTTCCAGCCCCGGAACCAGCAAGAGCAAATAAGCGGAGTGAAAACATAGTATGGATCTCTCTTCGGAGCTCCCGCGACTTGGGCAAGCTCTCAGCGTGGAATTCATCATTCACGGACTTTCGGGTGAGTTCCTGCTCTCAAGGGAATTTCCTAGTGGAGGTCCTCCGGAATCGGGTGCCGGCGGTTCTAGCCAAATCAAGCAAATAGTTCGCCGCTGTCAACTCGGAAGCTCCTGGATTCAATCTCGGCTCGAGCTTCTCGGCCGCAGAGTGACCCGCTCGCTCATCTCAGCGACGCATTCTCGTAAGAACATGATTCGTATGTATGCCGTCCGGCTGTGCTCTCATTATCCCGAAGCTAGGAGAAAACAGGTGGTTTAGGCGAGCAGCCAGACACGCGAGGTGTCTCTCTGAAAAGGATGCAACGTCAGCTGGATCTCGTCACGGCTCATTTCTGGAACAAAGTCGTTTGTCGTATGACATCGCTAAAGACATCACCATCATACGAGTCATCATTGTCGCTAGCGGAGAGACACCTGCCACAGCAGCAAGTCGCTCACAGCCCTGATCCCGAATAATAAAGATATCACACACCACCTGCTGGATTTGCTAAGTCAGCGCATCACGTTGTTTCGAAAGTCCAGCTCGAGAGGAAGATGAGGTACAGGAAAACATTCCGAGAGTTCCTCGATTCTCTTCCATTCATCGCAGCTCTGCTTTTCCCCTTATCTTTCATCGGAACAGACTACCTACCATCCGTTTGGAAACATGGGAGCTTCATCGAGAAAGACAAAGCCCGACAGGCTGGCTCCGCCAGGAATCGGAGCTAGGGAGCTGGGATGAGAAAACGAGAGCCGCAGAGGTTCGGCTGTTCATCAGGAAGGGCGACAGCAGGGACGAACAAACGAACAACAAAAATTAATCATTGTTTGCTCTCCAAGGCCGTTTGATTGGGAAACAGATTTGTGACCACATGAAACAACCTTATTGCAGAATCAAACAGAAGAGAGAACGCTTTCGGAGGGAGGGCGGAGATGGAAGTCCGGAGAGGAAAGAGAGAGAAGCGCAAGAAAGTCAAATATTCCACTCTATTAGAAAAAGTTTGTTGAGCGAACGAATTCCACCTAGTCAGCGCTTCCTGAGACGCACAGGAATCGGCATACAGCAGACACTCGAGCGGAGCAAAGCTGGAGGTGGTGATTGTGGAGAGAGAAGGAGCCGAAGAAAATTGCGCCAGACAGAGAAAACAAGAATCGAGAAAGAAAAGAGAAGGGCTGCGCCTCAAGAAGGCGAATGAATATTTGTGCGGGAGCCAGAACCCACATTCTTCCGCTGCTAAATTATTTTGGGAAGTCGCTCCTTTCTGCCGTGCTGGTTCGAGTCTGCATACGCCACTACCCGGAGTGAGCCTTCGAGAGAATCGGCTGCCGCGAAGTAAATTATTCCCCGCCTTCGGACGCTCCATCGGCAACGACGCGGGTTGAAGGATTCATCTCGACGAAGGACATTCTGCGGAAGATGAAAATGCGCGGTGCAGCTATCCGAACCTTTATAGGTGGGTACATTTTTATTTTATTATACATATTTCTGAGCCGCATCATCCTGGAAATAAACTTCTGGACCCTCTGTATGTATGTACTCGCTCACGGAGACGGTCATGCTGGGAAAAATGAGCGAGGCGTGAGTATTTGGCCCAGCACAGTCGGCCGAATTCGTCCTAACGGATAACCTATGCAAAAAATGGCAGGGAGCAAGTTTGTAGCTAAAGCAAAGAAGGTAGCAGCTGGGCCCTCCCTAATTGCAAAGTCTGCTGCCATTGCTATTGGTCTGGGTTCTGTTCTGGTGCTTCACGTCTCTGCCGTCATCGTCGCCGGAAGAGAGCCGGCGGGATAGGCGCGAGCACGAACGGGGCTGCTGGAGGTTTTGGTGCTTGTGCTGGGGGCCCAAGGAATGAGACCATAAGAAGAACAAAGTTAAGTTTGAATACTCAGACGTGCTGCGGTTTCCCGGCCCTGACGGTTCCCAGATTTCCTTACTCCATTGTTGTCCCGCAGCTCCGTGCCTTCCACGAGCTAGTTCGGTAGTTCACGTAGCTGCTTCTTAGTCCACCCTGCGCTCGCGGCCGCAGTGAGTAACGTGAGTTTAAGTGGCTCGCTTTTATGACTGCTTTATCCAGTGAGTTCCGGGAGTCGAGAGTTCTGGCTCCACCGATTCAGAGCGGAACCAGCGAAAGCGAACCTCCGAGCAGTCGTCCTGTTCTATCGCCTTGATGGCGGTCATGCGATATCCACTAATGAGCGACATATCCTGATCAGTCTCGTCGGAGCGGCAGACTCGAACCCATGGGAGAGATCAAGTGTGTGTGGACCTCACCGCTGAAGAAATCATAATTCGCAGAGTTGCGTGCGTCGAAGAGCGTTGATCGGATCCGTCGATCGAGCGAGGAAGGTAAATCCGGAATCTAAATCCGGAACTTTGGACTATCGGCGGAATTCCCGGGCTCGAAGCAAAGACTGGCAGGCTTCGCAATGAGGCAGAACGGGCTCCCGTCTGTTGACCTCTACCATCCGATCCCACACAGGGACTATTTACCGTGGAAACAGATCAAAAATTCTGTGAGCAAACTTTATTCACGAACCGTTTGAAATTGATCGAAGTTGCTCCGCGAAAAAAGTTTGGAAGAGGTTTTGCGCTAACGAGATTTGAACATCGACCGAGGAACGAGAAGGATTTTGAAAGGGTCCGACGACGGTTTAGTCTGGAAGTTTCGAGGGCGAACCGAATAGAAGCTGGTAAAGTTTGAGAGCACGAGGAGCGCGCAGATTCCCGTGAAAGTCGCCACTGTATTCATGGGATGTTGTTGCGCAGAAGAAAAAATCGCACTCAGCCAATCTCCATCCGTCGATGACTATGTTAGCAGCTGTAGACGTCTGTTTCTCTATCTATATGTTTATCCATCGATCATCGTCGTCCCGCTGCCGACGCCGATTCGTGAAATTTCAGATCGCGGAACAGCCTCCCGCAGTGGTTACATCCTGATCCCCTCGGGCACGAACGAGATGAAGATCCTTTCGGTCTCATCCATCGCGTCGGTCCTCGTTTTTTCCCCAGTCTCCCTCCCCCCCCCCCCCTCTATCGCTGCAAGTCGACGATATTCCCCTATCCGACAGCGAGTCCGACCGAATTGATGATGATCTAAGCGGAGCGATGTGCGTTAGCCGGCCGAGGCGAATCGAGAACCGGCTGAGGCAGGGCGGAGCGAAAAATGAACGAGCGTTGAGATAATAGTTCATAGCGTCATGAAATGCATCGGCGCCGCTATTGCTTGTTTGCTTGCTCCGTATCGGTTGAGCGATTACGTACGTACATACATGGGAATCAGATGAAACGGCTGCCGTCTGCCAGCTGCCAGCCTCATCTCTCTCCGTCTAATCCCCGAGCTCATGATCATCGCTTGCGGAGAACGTCGGTCAGCCCCCGCGCCGCTTGAATACCTTACGTATTCACTCCAGCAGGGATGAAGCTTTTTATCTTCAAAGCTACATATGTCCTTCGCGGTTACAAGGCCGTCGAGGAACGGATGGTCAGTCTCAAGATGGAGAAACTGGTGAGCGGGCAACGAACTACAATCCACCCCTCCCGGCCCCGGTATGATTCTATTGCTGAGGACCTTGGGAGCGAGCGAGGAACACCAGCTGTGTGAAGGAGAGTCTTCGCTTGCCTTAATTAAGGTATTACAGGAGAGGAGCCGTATGGCCAGCCGGCGGCTGCGGCCAAAGAGCACGCGGCCGGAGGAAAATGCTGCTTTAATTTCATTACAATTCAGGCAATTAAATTGCGTTTAAGGACACTGCAGGCTGTCCGAGTCCCTCGCTGTGTTGGACGATGGGATCTTCCCTTGCTCGTGTGACATGTCGGACATCAGGTCGCATCAAGACCTTCGCATTTATGTCCTGCGTATCCCTTCCCCCCCGGACTCGAGTGTCCGACATCGCCCCCCCAACCGGTCTCGACTCGCTCCCGGGGCATTTAAATTGCCTCAGCCACCGCCAATCAAGTCCAAGCCATCCTCTGACAAGAGTTCTGGGCAACTCTAATATTTGTTCACCGCTCACAATAGAGGGACAAGGACATGCACGGACGAGAGCGTGATAAAAAGAAGGACGACGACCACGTCCGTCGCTGCTGGTCGTCCCTCTTCCAATCTTCACCCAAGTTTGTCGTCCTGAACAGTACTCCTCACTGGGAGGACAAAGGGCTCGCAGATATTCGGCTCAGAACTAGCTCCGCGTGCGCGGCAACGGGAGAAGGAGAAAAGGAGCCCACAAAGACGACCTGTTATGAAAATTGAAATCAGAAAAATCCCTCTCTGTCTTCCCGCGAGACAGCTGGTCATCGACGGACAGCACGGTCCGAGTTCCTCCGGGAGAATTTTCTGCTGATTTACACCGTTCTCATTACGAGACACCTCCCCACGACGAGGACTCGCCAAAACCTACCGGTGCTCGTTGAGCTTTGCACGTTGCCGAGATGGGCACGATCGAGCCACTCAATTCTGCGATTGGGTCCGAGATCCCGAGAGTAATTATCATTATTTTCCATTTTTATCTCTTCTGTTTGCTATTTCTTTCGTTTGATCAGAAGCTCCAGGAGAAGCGTGGCAGGCCATGTCGATGGATAAGGACGTGACTATCGAATAGACGGGCTCTATGATCAATCGATTATTCCTGATCCGGGCTATCGTATCATATGCCGTGGTATCATCGGCGTGATAGCACTTGACGCAGAAAAAATGCCGAGGATCGACGGACGCATAAGACGACGGAGATTCGTCATTAATCTGAGGCTGGGCAATCAGGCAAGCGTTGCGTCGCATCGTTTGCGAAAGCCTCAGCAACGACACCGTGTTTATTAATGACGGGCTCTGCTCGCACGAGGCCAAGGTTGAGAGAGAACGACGCCAGCTGCCGAACGCTGACGCAGCATCTGACCTTGCGAGAATGTCTTTGCAGCTTGCAAGCTGCAGCGAACCCAGCCGCATCATCATCCCTGTCGCTGGCGTCGTCGTGGTCGAGCTTGTCGTCACCGGTCTTGATTAGACGTATGCGCTCCCATATTAGGTTCGACTCGGGCTCGGACCTGCGAGTGAGTTCGGGGGCGAACCCGTTTTGATTACGTCCTCTGAGAAGACGCTCGTCCCGGAAGGGATTTTTAGCGTAGGATTACGCTCTGGGGTCGGATTGGGAAAAAATTGTCTATTTTCTCAGAAACGAAACCTCTATCGAAGAAAACTCCGATGGTCAAACATAAATAGAAAGACGGTTTATACTCCTGAAAATACCGATTTTAATTAAGGAACGTTTGACGTCAAAGTTCGGCACGTCAAATCTACGTTTCTGCTGTTTTCTCTGGAAGGAGACGTCGAAAGCGAAAACGTGTGATGGCTGAAAAGAATCAGTGTCACATTATCCGTCTGATCGGTATTCGAATTCTCACAAAGCGCGTCTGTTGTTAGTAAACACTGTATCCCGTCATATATCGCACTTGGATCATTTTCCGCGAGGTCAGATAAGAGGATAATGTAGTTCATTCGAGCTTTGACTTTGGATTCAGGAATTAAGAAATGAAATTTGGTCAATATTGGTTGGAAGAGGATATCGAAAATTATTCGAGCTCTGAACCTGAATTCAAGAACAAGAAACGAAGTTTGGTCAATATTGGGTGGTGACTGGTGACTCACCACTCACCAGTGGGGAGATGCAACCTCGAGCTCTTCTCACACCGCGTCCCGATTAGAGAATATCTCTACCGTCTCATCGATGTCCGTACTCTCCGAAAATTAAAGAGTATTGATAAATTGGATTACTTCTCTCCCTTTCCGAAAACGGGCGGCCTACCGAGCGCACATTGTATCCCAGAGTACACTCTAAGCTCGTGCGGATATGATGTAAATTACTTTCATGGCTGGAGGTGGTAAGTCAGCTAGATCATCCAGTCATATACAATGGTTTTCATGATCCTCCTGAATCTCCGAATCTGCCACCTTTGAATGCCATAAGTCGGCGCTTAATTAGCCCGAGGACTCATGCAAATAAGGAGGCTTCGAGAAGACTCAGGGATTCATAGAATTCTTGGTCAAAGAAGATGTTCTCAAGGCTTGGCTAGGATATTTGCAAAAGACACCATTGTACAAATTATACAAAGTCAAAATTGGTTGGAAAAATTTTGATTTGGGAAGCGATCAGAACCAACAAGCTATTGAGCCGATAGAGTCCAGGAGTGATTCCGACCACTTGATGTCGCGGCAGCAATCACTAATCTGGAACGAAGACAAGTATCCAACCGTAGACCCCGGCCAATCAGAAACTCCTCTTGCAATCGTTCATGATGAAGATGGAGAAGAATCAGCATGCCCTGAAATTTATTATGGTCAGCACCGACGATTCAGAAAAGGTTATGTGGTAACACTATTTCTGATCGTCAAGTGAGATTCGTCGGCGTGATAGACGAGGTGCCACACCTGAGCCTTGAATAATGATTGATTTCTGGGTGTGCATAAGGCATCTTCCTTCTCTATAAGAACCAAAAAAAGAAAAAACAAATGGACCATGATTTTAGATACTAACTTTAAACCATCTTAGAATGCCTACCTCGTCGTCAAAATTGTTCGAGAATCTTTCTTGTTCAAGCGTAATCCTACGCTATTCTCTCAAATGAGTCTTGACTCATTTGGACTCTGTGCTTTTTTCAGTGGATCGAATGCTCTATCGACGCTTCGTCCGGGCCGTTATCTCGCGAGGTTTCCATCTCTCCGTCGAACTCGGCAATACAAGTCGCGGCTCTTCGGCGGATAACCTGTAATTTATGGGATCTCATCTCTCCGTCAGGGTGCGGTTATCTGTGTGTGGCCGTTCGCTGGGGCGGTCGGTCGCTTGCTCCTTCCGTTCCTCCGCCGACCTGCTTGTCTGTGGGCTGACTGCTTCGCAGCTCGGTATCGTGTTTAGGATTATGAGGAGCATGGGCACGGCATAGCCCACTTCGTCATCGTACGACTTCGCGCTTCTCACGTTCATATAAGGGAAAGGAGGATAAGAGGCACGCGGGTTGTGCTGTCCAGAGGATATGGGAACCGGACCCTTCATCCGTGTTCCGTGGACACTTCTCACGACACCTCATTTACGTCTGTCAAAGCCTGATTCATGTCTCGCTGGCTGCTCCACGACACAGAGAAGATTTGTCACCGTCTGTCATACCACCGGGGATACATATCCTTACGTGTATTAAGACATGGACCTAACAATTGGTAATTGATATACAATAACTCGCCGTTTCATTGCTCGGAGACACTAATATGGACGCCTTTCGAACGTTCCCGCGAAAGGCTCAGTCAGCCGCCGTCGCTGTCGACAATGTGCGGCTCGTGCGCCAGATCTCCTTGTTCGAATCTTCCTCGATGTAATCCCATCAGCCAGTCAGGGGGGACAGTGGAAGCGGAGGCGGCAGGAGACGGAGAAGAAGCGACGGTCGCCGGGAAGAAAAACCCCGTCCCGACAAAGCTCAATTTTTATGCTCGATGAATCCGTCTCCATATCTACTCGATTGACTCCTGATCCTGCGTTGCGTGCCCCGGCTTCCAAGAGTGACCGAACTCTAGGAATGAATGGAGTGTTCCCTGACAAACTTCTCACGAGTTTCCATCTGTTGCCGCCGAGACGCAGATTTCGCTCCCGAATGATCGCTGCGTTCGGTCCTTCGAGTAAGACGGATGCCCGAAGCACGCAAAATTTGTCACGCGGAAAACTCACTAAGCGAAGCATCTCATTTATCATGGCTCGTTTCGGAACGAAGCGACCGAAATTACAGAATCATTCCATCGACCCGCGGAGAAACGGGAGTTCATCATTGACTTCATGATCCGTCGAGTCCCGGGACGTCCATTCGTAACCATAGCTTCGAGCGCTACTACGATAAGTTTCAGCACTCGGTCGCATTTCTCCTCCCCTTTACAGAACGAAAGCCACGTGATCCATCGAATTTCTCTCAGTAGCTCGGAGTAATATGGCTCTCTTGCAGTCTTCAAGATGACGAGGAGAACAATAGGATAGACCAATGGCTCCCGAGTCTACAAGTCAAGCTAGTGAGTGATCAACTCACTTTCAGGTTAAAAGCGACGAGCAGAGAACTTGATTTCCATCGGTCTATCAACATGAATAGCTGTTTTCCCCTAGGCTCTGTAGAGGGGTCTCACATGCGTAGCGAAAATCCTCGTCGGGTCTCGGTCGCAGCCCGATCAACCAGACAGATGAATTATTACGGATCATGAGTCTTCCTAGCAAGATTCCTCAGCCATGATCGGCAGTAACATGGGGGAAGCGACCAGCACAACGTCGGCCCTCGAGCATCTTCCCCGACTCGATGCGGATGAACTTCTCGAGGAATAGACTCGGAACGAACGCATGAACGACGAAGCAAGGCCATGAGTTGCCGTCTGTTCGTTCGTCGTCCTTGTGCGTTCTCGATTACAAACTCGATAATGGTTTGCACTCCAGCTGCTCAGACGAGCGTCTCTTTCCCGCCTCCTTCTCCTCCTTTTCCTTCCTCTCCCCATTCTGACCGACCAGCGCATCTGTACGCGCGGGCTGGTCGGTCCCTCCGAGCGCGCGTCTGCTCGCCGGCACGCTACGCGGTATCGCGGCTTCCAACTCATCCCCTGAAATGTTCCAGCGAGCAAGCCCTTGATCCGAGGCGGCTAGCCTGCAAGACTGACTTGGTGAGCTCGCTTGCTCCAGTTTTGTCTGCGTGAGCAAGTCGCTAAGAATGTCCCCCCGGCTGCGGAAGAAACGGGAGAGGCCCTTAATGAGCGCAAACAGTTCCGCAGTAGCAATGGTCTGCCGTCCACGCAGTGGGCTAGCGTGCCAAGCGGCCTCTTCGCTGCTGACCACGCACCGACAAACCCACACTACGCAGCAGCAGCAGCAGTAGTAGCGGCGGCGGCAGCAGTGCTGGGTCTCTATACTCCTAAGAGCAAACTTGTTTAACGATGGTGGCAAGCAAGCCGCCGTTTTTTTGTACTTTCCAACGCTCAGTCGCTCACGTCTGTCGGGTCGCGACACGGGTCTTGGAAGATGTCGGTGCTTGCTCTGGAGGGAAGTTCAGCTCGCTGCCTGAGGCGCGCGAAAGGGGTGAGCACTCCGAATCTCTCCGATAGTCTCCCGAATGGCGGCTTTCTGAGAGTCTCGCCAAAGGAATCGAATGTTCCTCATTCCCACAATGACTCATCCTAGAATATGAAGTCCAGGACCATATCTGCACCGCCATCATTCCGCCGGAGAGGGCGAACTCTGGGAGAGTTTTCCGGGGGACCCATGCGGTATACATATCGAGAGCAGCGTCTCGAGAAATGCGAAGAGCGACAATATGAGAATCTGGAAGTACAGCCAGGACCGCCGAGACTAGTTCATCGATCGGATATACGAGCTGGGGAGTTCCGTCTTGTTCGACGATGAAGGATTCACATGTGCTCTCTCGATTTACATGTCCAGGCTTCTCTTCTTGTGAGATGACGAGTTGACCAGATTTCGGACTTATTCCCTTGTATCAGCTGATCAGTAAAATGGGACTGAAGGGACTCGCATGCGGGACTTACTGTCTCTTGAAGCCTCACCTATTTCTCCATGTTTCCGCTAGATCTCGCTGGCTTGAAGAGAAGAATAGTTGGCTGAGGGGAAACTCATGGTCATCACATGCATAGCGGATCCCTCGAGCCTCGTCAGACCCCTCCGGGCTCAAGTATCACATCTGATGCATATCATCGACTGAAATCGACGGAGCCAAGACGGAGGGCATGTGTGACTCTTTTCCTCAGTCCCAGGTAGTCTTCAGTATAGTCAGTCGGAAATCCCGGGATGACCCCGCCAGACTTTCAACGGGAATTCTGAACTCGTTCCGCTCCTCTCTGGGAGGATGGAAGCCACAGCGAGATCGAGAGAGTATCGTGCTCAAGATTGCGACGCAAAAAATGTGGAGAACGAAAATGAACTTCTTGAAGAGTCCTCTCTGCGGTTCGTTCGAGTTTGCGACTACAAACTTTAAGCCCAAATGACTTGAACACGGCCGACCGACCCAGCAGCCGACAGAGCGGTCCTCTTTCACTCCACGGTGTTTCTCCTTGCTCCTCCGACCCGAACTCCCTTCTTTCTAGAAGTTGTCGCGGAGCAACGAACACAGGGCGGGCGACGGGGGTAGAATAACGAAAGGGATAGCATGTATCTCTCCCTCGACAGCTCCACGCGTTCGGCAGCGGGGTGGCGGGACGTTAATTAAAGGATGCCAAACCGAGAAGTGAAACGGGAAAAAGGGGCGGCGGAGAAACGAAAAGGAAGCCCAAGAAAAAGACGCAATGAAAGATGGGGCTATGACCGGCCAAGCGACCCTCCGAGCAATGAACGGACGGGCGGACCGACGGATGGACGGGCCGACCAAGAAAGAGAGCGAGAGAGAGAATCGACGAGAACTACGACGAAAGCCAGCATAGAAGTCGGCAAGCCGTCTTCCGTTGTTCATTAAGTCGCTCGCTCGTTGTCGACGTCCTCTTCTAGAACTTGGGAATAACTCAGGAGAGAGGGGAAGATAGAGAAAAATAGCGGAGAGGAGAGCCAAAGCGAGAGAGGATCTCTCCATTCATCGAGGCCGTGTTTGCTTAGCTCGTTAAAGTTGATGGATTGCTAAAATCGACCAAGAATGAGAAAGGGAAGGAGAGATGGGGAGAGGAGGCCAGCAGAAGGCTTCCACTGCCACCGAGGAGAAAGAGCTTCCGATTTTCCCCTTTTCCCTCACGAAACTTTACAAAAAAGATGATTCCTGAGCCATCTCGTCCATTCACCGTCCATCCGTTTGCTGAGAAGACTCTATGCGTCTCGTGCGTTCATTCTTGGAAGGGAGGATGGTCACAGATCCCGTCTACCAAGAACGATGAGAGGGGTCACCCGCGAAAAAGTCTCTCCCATATGAGCTGATGGAATCCCTCGTCCTGTTGGACCTGACGCCATCCGAATACGTCAATTGGAATTTCTCCTTAACGTTCGAGAGACCAAATAAGCTCTTCGAGACGTGGGCCTTTTCCACTGAGATTCCCCGGGTCGTTAGATGTAGTCTAAGAATGTTGACAATCCCGATGCCGAGCGACTTGCCGTGACGGCTACGTGGTCGATTGTGATCTTCATAATCTAGGAAGCTAAGCTAACCCTGATTGGTGATCTCCTATAGGTTTTTAGGGTTCTCGCTCTGAGATTCGACAGAGTTCCATGTCGATCGGGTGAGAGCTCCGGGTGTCAAGAGGTGACACGCACACACCGTCAGTCGAGCATACATTAAGTTTTTATATAGCGATATATATCTTCGCCGGACCCTCTATTAGTCATTCGTTCGCTGCTTTCAAATCAAAAGCAGTTGCGGGAAAACAATCAGCGTCAAAACTTCCTCCGAACGACGACGAAGATATCCCATGAAGCTTCATGGGATGTCTTCTTTTGTTGTCGTCATCCCGCTCTTTGTCTGAGCTTTCATTCGTAGTTGAGCGAGGCAACTCTAAAAAGCATCTTTTGATGATCTCTCACGAAGCGCTCGATTCCGCCGCCAACTCTTCAGGAGTCGACCAGCGAAAAGTTACTGGACCCGACGATAGACAACGAATCTCTAGAAGAACTGAAGATGTTCCAGACACGGGTAACCGCAGGAAACACACTTCTCCGAGGAGGCGACCTTCGCCGCTAACTTCTGAGGACTCCCACGACGCCGTGAGTCTCTTTCTTCCTTTTGGTGTGTTGGCTGGTGGGTCCTTCCGTTCGTCTGTCTGTCTGACTGTCGGTCGGTCCGTTCATCTGATCGTCGAGTGAGCGAGCGAACGAACGACGGGCGGGCGGATAGGCAAGCAGGCAGGCAAGTGACCATCTGGCGTGGAGTGCCACTTCATAAGGCGAGCGGAGCCGGCGTGGGGTAACACTTTGCCAATGTTGAGCTCCATTTGTCCAAAGGGCGTTGGCAACTTTGCGCCAGTTTCTTTACTTCTACTGCCACCACGGTCGTTGTCGTCGTTGTCGTTGCTGCTGTTGCCTGCTATTGACAAGCGGCTCCGACACACGGCAAAAATAGCCAAAAGCAAGCAGCTTCAGCTCCTGCCATTCCTTAGCTGTTTTTCTCGCAGCAGAAACAACAATCAAGGCCAGCAACGTTCCCGGAACGTATAGGAGACGGAATCCGCGTGACAGGTGAGAGCGGGAACTCATATGGTACGACGCCGGAGGAATATTTCTCGAACCCTCGTCTTATCTTGCTGATAGCGACCGAACTGGTCGGAGGTTCGGTTCGGCCAATATTCAAGAAGTCCGGGTTCTCCATCAGAATGACCCCGAAAGACAACAGCGAAGACGCTAGGATGGGAAGCAGTCCCAGGTTTCCATAGGTTTCGATGATAAGGGTCCATTGCGCAGTAAGCGATGAGTTAACGGGTATTTTCTGTCGTTCGGTCAGCATCGATGCTTCCGGAACGTCGATTGAGCTGGCGGGAGGAAGGGTATAGCAGGCTGCTCCACTTGTGAAAGCCATGGCGCAGGTCGGATACAAGCGGCACGTCTTTCTTGGCAAGGTTGAACGCAAATCCAGGATCAGGACCCCTCCTGGAGCGTTCAAGAGCTGCATAACGATCTGAGCGGTCTTGCAAGCCTTTGAAACCTTCTCAAAATTCACCCCTCGAACTTTTCCCGGAGCCGATTCCAGGGAATCGGGAGAGGGTGAGGGGAATAGTCCAGCCGAAAGATTACCCATGTAGAGGGAGCGAGTTGAGGTAACATAGCATTCGACAAGTTTTCCTGCTTTTCCACGGAAGCCTTTGTGAGCAGCGCATGTGCATGCATACATATGTTTTGTGAGGAAGGGATCCCGCGAGAGACCAACGCCCCATGAGATGAAATGCGCTTGCGCGCTTCATATACCATTTTTTCCCGAGCGGAAACGGAATCCTTGCCTCTCTCTATCGCTCAGGCAGAGACAGCTTGTTCACTCCACTTGACTTTCGCTCGAAGTCAGTCAACCTTAAAATTGATGTTAAAGCGTGGCCTAGTCAGTTTCGCAAGAACTTCCGCAGGATTCGTCCGGATGAGAGAGTCTAGCGGTGAACGCTCAAATCGAGAATCGAGGGACATGAAAATGAATAAAATGATAGGTCATGGACTCCTCCGACAGACTCATATGAGATACTTCGGCACTCAGATCCGCCTATTAAGATTCGTGAAGGCGATGGATCTGCATAGTCCGTACATGATCGACACTCCACGAAAACGGGAAATATGAGCCGCGACGTGGAGAAATGTCGGGATGAAGCACCTTGTCGATGTAATTAGCAGTAGGATAGGATAGGTTCGAGCCTTGGAGATGGACAAGGTATCAGGCGGATGATGGAGCGGACGTACGAGCGAAAGGATCGAGGGAGATTCCGGACTATCGCCGGCTTTAGCCTTCGAGCATCGGCTTGCCTGATAGGGATTATTAGTCTCTGTTTCGGTTGCTGAGATCGCCGAACTATGTGCCACTGAAGGACACCGAAGACGTCGCTGTTGGAGGATCGGCTGGAAGGCCGGGAGCGCAGTGGCGGCCGCTGTCAACGCCGAAGGAGGTGATAATGACGCTGCTCCCCGGAGACCGGGAGACTCATTCGGGCGAAGGACGAAACTGATTCGCCTCCATGAGGGGTCAGACATTCGGTCAGTTAGTCACGACGTCTCAGTATACCATAGAACACAATTGAGGACACACAAGCAAGAAGCTCTCAAACCTCTCCGCCCTCACCTCCGCCTCAGGCAGGCGCGAGAGTTCATGTTTTCATTGCCCATGGCGGAATTCCGATGAGATTCTCATTCAGCGCAGAACAGCGGCTCAGAACTTTCCTGTGAATCCAGAACGATTCAGAGCGTTCCCCGAGGCTCCGGTATGCAGGGATCCGGTCTAGGCCGGGCCGACCTCCACCCCGATCCCCCCTCTGCGTGGTCAATTCCATCCTTCAGGATCTCCCAACGAACCGAGTGAACGCCAGCCTTCTGAGAAAGCGGTCGCTTTCCCCTGAAGGCCGAATACTGTGAAGTCTGATCCTCCGGAAAGCGGGGTCGGCTGGCAGGTGATCAGGTCTTTTTCCAACTCAAGGATCCCGTCTCGTCGATTCAAGTGGATCACTCCCACGCGTGCGCGATTTGCGAATATCGGAGGGCAATTCTGGAGTTGTTCGAAGTTTCTGACAGGAGGTGAGGTGGTGAATCAGTACGAAAAAATATGAGGGCAAAAATTAACTCTAGATTATCGCTGACGCCCTGGATACCGAGAAAACGAAAGATATCGAAAGTAGTTCGATCAACAACTGTCTGGTCTTATAGATCATCTGCGCTCAGAGGACCTGAGTAGGAACTTACCAATACTTTGAAACTACGTAAGCCTTATAATTCTAGTCGTTAGGTGTCGTTATAGGCGACAGATTTCGTCCCGCAATGCCCACTTGAACTCTCTGTGTTGGACGCAGAACGATTGGCGGTGGACGTCGTTGACTTCATATCGTCCGTAATGGAGGCGAATCCTCCTTGAGAGGCCGAGGAGGAACCAATCTGCTCGGGAAGATGTCAAGGGTGCGTTGCGGTGCCAACGCGATTGCCCTCCGTCGTTAAGGTAATCCCATTCTGAAGGCGGGGAACAAACGGAGGAAGATGAGCAAGAGAGGTTGAGGCGGACAGCCAAGGAATGAGGATGAGACCAGAGAGGCTGAGAAGAAGAAAACAAGCGACCGAAGCGGACCGGAGCCAAAACTGAGTGAGGAAATACAAGCAGAAGTAGGAGAGAAAAAAAACGAGCGGACAGCCTTGTGCTAGCGACTGTCAAAATGGTCATTACCAGGAGATGGTCCTCACGCGTGGAATGACTCGAGAGACGTAAAAGGATTCCTCGCTATGGCTCTCCGAAGGCCAACGAGAAGCCAAGTGGACAGGGAGCGACAAAGAGACGGTCTGGCCAACCCAAAGTCAATAGCTTAGTAAACAGCCGGCTCCCCGTAACGACGACAGGGGGGAGGGGGCCTATGTCTTTGTTTCTCATCTCGGGGATGTCCACTAAGCGATCTGCGACAGGAATGATTTTTCATTAATAATAATTACGTCGTGAGCTTGGTTGCTCTCAGATCGGCGTCCGCGTCTTCCTGTGGTCCAGGAGCCAGCACGGGTTACGAACGGGTCGCATCTCAATCAACGGAGAAACATCGCTGTCGAAAGCTGGGGATCGAGAATAGCTGAAGGAGGAGGTGTCAATCTTTGAGCTCGCCGTGCATGGTAGAATTATTGCTCGACTTTCCTCGCGAGCCGAATGAGCTTCCAATCTCGCGGCCTCTCCCGGAAATGGTCCCTGCGGGAAGCCGCTCACGGATAAGCGAGTTCTGCAATATTTCTGTGAGGCGAGTCCAGGGGAAGTGAAACAGCCGAGAGCTCGGGAATGGTCAGAAACAAAATCTACAGCAATCATCGAGCTTCGCTCCAAGCCTGATCTCTTCCTGGTGCACTTCGGATGAGGAGATCTGGAGGTCCGGCATGGCATAGTTAGCGATCAGATCGAGAGGAGCTTTGAAACAGCGCAGGTTGCTCGCAGGCACTTCTCGCGGAATTCGGTCCGGGGAAAATATTGATTGTGAGAAGCCACGATTTCAAGTTCATATTCAAGAGCTCGTGTGGAAATTCCGCGGGCGCGAGTCCACATCGTGAGCTCTGTGGTCGAGGGCTCAGAATGAATGGGCCCCGACGGCAGGGTCGAGATCGCATCGTGACGAGATGGCATTCTCTGTCGGATATAGGGGGCCGCAATTACGGCGTGACAAGGCATCGTTTTTGAAGTCGTTGTACCTGAGCATTAGTGAGCACATGATCAGACCATTGAGCGACTCTTCATTTTCGAAACGGCTCTGTCGTCATAGAAGGAGCTCTCCCAGCAGACGTTCCATTTCTGCTGATGAACTCTCATGGAGCATATTGCCTTACTCAAGATTTTGCGGAGGGGATTGGAGTCCAATACTCCGGATAAGTGGCTTGCCCAGGAGGGAGTACGAGGAATTCTATGGTCATTTGCCGATCATCGTACATCTCGAGGATCCGTTGTGCTCCATTCACCCGCGATCATGAGAGCGCGGACAGGCGGAATCCATGAGAGCGGAAAACTTACGGGGAAGGAAACGCAAGAAACGCGTTTGATAGGGGCGAGCCCTCAATGGCGGGGCGTCCGGAACTCCGTCAGTCACACCCCTGGTTGAAGCTGTCCCATGCCTAAAGCTCCACGTAGTTTCCGTCTTGTACTCAATCGGGGGATTCCTATGAGCTTGCGATCTTCGGTTCGCATCTGGGTGATCTGACTCCTCATCTCTGCGACTTTTTACTCGAGGGGATTAATCCGCCGATAATAGTACGCCATGGAGAAGCAGGCTGAGCTTCTCTGGAACGCTACACTTATAAGTTTTCTCGAGTGTCAATGGAGTCCAATGAAGTCGAATCGGTCAATCGCGGGTTCGGTCACAAGAAGAAGCGATCTCCTGAAGACCGAAAGAAAATTACCATGAGAGCAATAGGTCGCGTGTTCTCTTTAAACGCCGACGAGTAGAGTCTTCGGAGGACGAGCTGCGGGCGAGCATTTCTAATCACTTAAGCTTAAAGGTTCAGGCATTATTCATATTCTATCAATTCATGATTCGGAGGTAGAACTGACCGGTATAACGATGAATAATGTTGGTGGACCGGTAGAATTCCAAAATTCAATATTCATCAATTATTCTATCCCTCTATCTAGATGCGCAAGAAAGAGAAGAAGGAGTTTACAATCCACTCGTCGATGCTTAGCTTGTTAGAAAGCGGAGACGTCGAAAATAGCTTGCGGGCCATGAAGGATGTTCGCCAGTGGAATGCCGCGCTGAAGCGAAATCGAAATCCAGAAAACCCCTGACAGCACACGATGATCGCAAGGAATGAATGAAGTCCCCGCAATCAGAGGCAGCAGACGAACCCTTCATGTCCTCAATTCGTCAATTTTCGCTCCCAGATATATATTCGTCCGCATCTCAGTACGGAGTCCGCTAGTGCTTGCCTCGAGGCGAAGGTGTTCTTAAAGAGGAAAGCGGAGCTTTCGACTCGGAGGCGTTCGACCTCCGCCCCGCACATAACGGCGTTCCACGGAGAGGCATAGCGCTGATGACCGAAACATCCCGAGGATTTCATTCCGAATAGTCCATAGATTTCATCGGTGATATCCGGGGCTGAAAGCCCCGTCAAGCAACGATCATCAGACCACCGGAAGGCGCAACTCTCTGCAGCGCATCTCTCTGGAGGTCGTCGGCGGCTTCCACAGCTCTTTCCGGTGCCATAGAGATCTCGTCTCAGATTAAGATGGGCGATCAAGCAAGGCTTCTCCCTTCTGACCGCTCGTGGTAGATGTGCGGTCATTGTCGGGAACGTACGAACTGAAGAGAAATCTCGCAGTGCGGCCGCCAGGCAAGAGATCCGCAGCGATCCCGGTCCACGCCAGGAACTCTACTCGGCATGTTTCTCCAATGCCGATATCATAGATTGTGATGTATAGGTAATTCTTGCCTGATCCGCCTGAACCATCGATGAAATAATGACCTCCCCGTTCCCCTGGGAGCCTCTTGGTGGAGAGGCCGAGGAGGAAGCAATCTGCTCGGGAAGACGTCAAGGGTGCGTTGCGGTGCCAACGCGATTGCCCTCCGTCGTTAAGGTAATCCCATTCTGAAGGCGGGGAACAAACGGAGGAAGGTGAGCAAGAGGGGTTCAGGCGGACAGCCAAGAAATGAAGATGGGACCAGAGAGGCTGAGAAGAAAAAAACAAGCGACCAAAGCGGACCGGAGCCGAAGCTGAGTGAGGGAATACTAGCAGGAGTAGGAGAGAAAAAACCGAGCGGAGAGCCTTGTGCTAGCGACTGTCAAAATGGTCATTACCAGGAGATGGTTTTCACGCGTGGAATGACTCGAGAGACGGATTCCTCGCTATGTCTCTCCGAAAGCCAACAAGGCGCCGAGTGGACAGGGAGCTAAGGTGGGGCCAAACGAAAGTCAATAGCTTCGTAAGCAGCCGGCTCACCACAACACGGGGGATTATATCGTTGTGTCTCATTCCGGCGATGTCCTTTGAGCGATCAGCGACAGGAATTTGTCATTGAGATGACATTTCATTAATAATATTTACGTCGTTAGCTTGGTTTGCTCTCAGATTAGCGTCCCCATCTTTCCGTTGTCAAGGATCCAGCACGGGCCTCGATCGGATCTCGTCTCAATTACCGGAGAACATCGCTCTCGAAAGCTAAGGATTACGAATAGCTGAAGGAGGAGGTATCAATCATCGAGCTCCTCGTACATGGAAAAATTTTTACTCGACTTCGCGAGTCGAACGAGGAGTTATCTCGCGTTCTCTCGCGAAATGCTCCGTGGGAGAACGCTTTACGGATATGCGAATTCCGCAATGTATGTTCCTGTTTGGCAAGCTTTAGGGAATTAAACAGCTGATATCTCGGAAATAGAAGCTCTGGCGTCTCGCTCGCCGATGCGTGTATCGACCTAGCCGATTTTTTTCGTAGACAATCGCGATTGCAAACCTGAAATGGTCAGGGAAAAATATCCACAACCATCTTCGAGCTTCGCTCCAAACCTGATATCTTCGCGGTGCGCTTCGAGCGAGGGGGTCTGGAGCGCCGGCATGGCATTCGTCCGCGATCAGATCGAGAGGAGCTCGGAAGCGGCGCACATAGCTCGCAAATGCTCTCCGCTGCATTCGGTCTGGGGGATATATTGATTGTAAGGGGCCCGACTCCAAATTCAAGAGCTCGTGTAGAGATTCCGTGGGCGCGAGTCCACACGGTGAGCTCTGTGGTCGAGGGCTGAGAATGAATGGGCTCCGATGGCGGCCTCGAGATCGCATCGTGACGAAATGGCATTCTCTATCGGATATGGAGGACCGAAATTACGGCGTGACAGGGCATCCTTTCTGAAGTCGTTGTCCCTGGGCATCAGTGAGCATGATCAGACCTTTAAGCGACTCTTAATTTTCGAAACGGCTCTGTCGTCATAGAAGGAGCTCTTCCAGCAGACGTTCCATTTCTGCTGATGAACTCTCATGGAGCATATTGCCTTACTCAAGATTTCGCGGAGGGGATCGGAGTCGTACTTCGGTTGCTTGCCTTGCCTGAGAGCATGAGGAATTTTATCATGATTGGCCGATTTTCGAACTCATCGAGAATCCTTTGCTCTCCATTCCTCCACGATCGTGGGAGCGCGGACGGGCGAGATCCATGAGGGGGCGAAGTTTCGGGTGAAGAGTACACCAGAAACGCCTTTGATAGGGGCGAGCCCTCAATGGCGAGGCGTCCGGAACTCCGCAGTGACATCCAAGAGTTCCATCTCCCGGCCGAAGCTGTCCCTTGCCTGGAACTCTACCTATTTTCCGTCGTTTACTCAATCGAGGGATTGATCTGAGCTTGCGATCCGTGGTTCGCACATGGGTGATCTGATTTCTCATCTCTGCGGATTTTTGCTCAAGGGGATAGATGATTCCGCCGCTGAAAAGTACGACATGGAGAAGCGGGCTGAGCTTCTCCGAAGCGCTACACTTATAAGTTTTATCAACATCGACTTCTCGAAGGAAATGGTTGTCAATATGAGAATATGGTTGAGATCCTTGTCCAATCAATTTATGCGCACGGGGTTGGCGGTCATCCAGCAGCGTCGCCTAGCTCGATACGGACCCCGGGAATGCCGCCCCTATCCGACTCCTTTCCCGGACATCGCTTGGAACGAGGATGGTCCTATTCCCGTCTCTTCGAACTCTCCCGGAGGATGTACCGCTAAAGGATTTCCGACTGCTCGTGAATAGCGAAAAGTTGATAAGTATGAGTCGTATAAGTCGTCGAGGTATTCCTCATTATATGTACCCTAAAACCATTTATCGGTCAATTTCGAGCGTTCGCTCAAATCAGACTGTGAATGGACAGCATCAAAATCGTCATCGAGCTTCGAGCTCCAATTCGTCATGATCGGGCCGAAGTCGAAAACGTCTGGGTGCCCTTCGTGTCGTAGGGTCGAATCGAAGTCGGATTCACTCCAAATGAAGGTAGGTTGCTGATCGTTTGTCGGCCCACTCTGAATGAGCATGTCGAAAGTTTTCACCATGTTGGCATTCGTCACCTGAGGATTCGGAAGAATTTCTAATAGATAGATAGATAGATTGCACCTAGCTTAGAAGAGGAGGTATATGATCGGGCTCCGAGACCAGTTCCTCAAGATTAAATTTTTCCTCCTGGCTGAGGTGGGTATCAGCTCAGAGGTTCACCTTCACATCAGTTCCACCGTGAGCCCTATGGCCCAGGGCTGCGAATGGATAGGTGCCGTTCGCGGGGTTGAGATCACATCGTGACGAAATGGCATTTTCCGCCGAATATGGGGGGCTGCACTTGCAGCGGGACAGAGGATCATTTTTGAAGTCGTTGTACCTGTGCATTAGCGTGCATGATGAAATGATGAGCTACTCCCATTCCCGAATTAGCCGTCCGGCGTAGAGATGATACAGTCTCCAAGCCGCTTAAGGGTCCGATGATACATACCTTAATAGTTTGCGGAGGGATTCTAGGTCGGTCACCTTAGATGCGTCCCTTTCGAATATGAGAGCTCGAGGAGTTTTATCATACGAGTACCAATCCCCATACTTTTCAACCAGGCTCCATTGACCGCTGACATTGAAGATTTTGGGGAAGTATCTGCATTGACGGAATGAGATCTTTGAAGTACTCGACGGAAGATACATCTCAACTTGGATACGCCAGACGTTTTTAACTCACGCAACATTGTAACTCGGCCAGAAGCCGAACTTTTGAAGGAATGACGACATATCCTGGTGAACAACGTGGCCACTGCACCACATGAAAAGAAATAAAAGGATGTCTCAGTACAAGATCTTCAGTTAATCGAGAGACCTTACGGGGCTAGAGAATCACGCGGGGATGCAGCGATGTTTTCGTGCGCCCCACACACTCCGATTCAGACACTCACGGCATTTGTTCGAGTACGTGGAATGTACCGTCCTCGATCGGTTTTCCCTTTTGGAACAGCTTGTAATCAATGATCATCCATTGATTGTTGTAGCTGGAAGACAAAGTCGTTCGATGTCGTGGTTCAGGGAAATAAATCTCGCGCTCCACCGCCAGGAGCATATGAGGCATGAGCCCTCGTTCATAAGGCGGAAATATGTGGAATTCGAGAGGGAAATCAATCGGCTCAACCTACGTGCCGGAGTTATTATAAGCGTAATACTGGGCCCATTCCCTGCCTGAAGATGCCAATCGGTTGGCCACCGTGTTACGGATCCAGGATGGAACGGTGTGTGGATTTGTGAACTCGTACAAATCAGGATTATTGTTCTCTATCGTTGTTTCGGAGACCACCTGAACGAAGGGCACTGATCACAAACTCTTCGGTCACCGACCTTGCCCCCCTCAGAGAGCTATGAGCGGATCCTCCTGATCATTCCTGGTTGCCAGATTGCCAGCCATCATGCGAGTTATTATATTCACCAGCCTGCTCGATGTGATATAGAAGTCGTCTCCCGAGATAATCCTCCCGGGATAAGATGAGAATGAGACTCCATTCCCGGGAACGAGCACGTCTGCATAATTCGAAGAACAGAAACGTAGGGTGAGCCGTTATCCGGAGTTGTGACTTTCCTCAATAATCCAAGTACTTGTTCGGGTTGTGAAGTTGCGACTCACCGCTATCGAAAGTTTCGTGGAATTCGAACACGAATTTCTTCTGAATCCTCAACATTGTGTTGTATCCGGTCCAGGTAGCATGACCAGCCACTATATCTGAGTTTCCCTCGAGAAGTTTGATAAGCCCCGAACAACTGGACAGTGCACCAGGAGCGTGTAACTTCTCTTTTCTTAGCTTGTTCTCAAGATCTCCGAGGTCTCCATGCAAACTGAGGAACCTGGAGGACATTCTGGAGCTCAGTCGAGCGGCTCGACGCGAGGCCCCTAATCATTGAAATCGGCTTCGCGATACGTACATTACAGAGGAAACGTTTGGCGTCAGGTTATCGCCCACGTAGACGTAGTGGTCTTGCATTCTCATGCCTGCCTCAATTCCTGCCAGCTGAATCAAAGACAGTGCGACCTGGGGAGGTTCTCGATGTTTAAACTCTTTATCGAAAAGTATTGATGGCGCATTGAGGGCTTAAGTATGGTGGGTGAATGGGAGAAGGGAATGCGTATCTTCACTCACGTGATGCCAATATGGGTCCACGAAGCTGTATTTCTCAACCATACGAAGCATGTATTCGAGGTTCTTCTCGAGAAAAGCTCTCAGCTCAGCGCAGTAGGCCTCATGACCCTTGCAGTAATCGGTATATATGTTCCTGTTTCGGTGGACGTACACTGCGTTTCTCTTTTATACAACCTCAAATCTACTCTATTCTGTTAGCCTCTGTCAATCTCGTGAAGAACCATGAAGCATGGAAAGGAGAGAACTCCTGCTCGACACCGGCGGGGAGCCGCGACGAGTGAGTGGGCGGTATTTTCTTGCTTACCGATATTGTTTCCCGATCAACTCGTGAGTGAGTCGAGCCTCCAGTAGGCCAGCGGCGTACGCCTGATGTTGATCGAAATAAAATCCCTTGAGAGAATTCGTGCGTATATCAAGATGAGCCCATCTGGAATAGCGAAGATTCAAAAATGAATCCGGCATGGCCACAGGAAGGATTGTCTAATGAGTAAATGGGGGCATTAGCTTTCATCCCCGGATGGTGAGGCTGGTGAACTTGTCGTCGATTGACAAGTCACGGTGATTCTCGGGAGCGCCCTTCGTTCTCTCTGACCTGTATGGATGCTCCTTACGAGACAAAACAGATTGCGAACAGAAGTGTAAGCCAGAGGTCGTCGGGGAGGCGGTCATGCTCCGTGAGGAAATATCCTACCCGGTCTGGACCGCTGGTCGGATCGAACCGAAATAACTTGAGGAGCTCAATTTCGAGCGAATTGCCAGAAGCTTCATCGGGAGCGCGGATCGGGCGCGTCCGCAGAGGGGGGGGGGCGTATAGCCCCCTCCCAGATTGAGAGTTCTTAATACTGAGGTATAGAAGCGGGTCGCCGGGCTGCATACTTCCTTATCTACATCTGACCTCGATAGAGACGATAGATCACGATTCCAGCCTTCACGATTAACTAAATCCGGTGGATAGTCATATCTGCGTTCTGATTCCGACGCGCATAGAGAGTGCTCTTTTGTGTACATGCCTGTCGCCGATCACTCACCCGGTAGAGGCGATTTCGTCAGTGAAAATGCCGGTCGCGAGAATTGATTTACCGGGGCCCGTGCCGTTCTCGAAAGCAAACCGTCCGTTCATCGCATCCCACCAAACTTCGGCGGAGTGTTGACCTCCGGCGACGCGATCTATCAAAGTCAGAGTCACCATAACACTCAGCGGAGTCAACATTTCGTAGTTCATTTCTAGCGACTGGTGGTGGTCCAGCCGGATGCTCAGCACAGAGGCACAAAGCCACTTGGGCAAGCGAGACGGGAATCCGCCGTCCCTTCGCAGAGAGAGTCTCGGGTTAGCTCCTCACCTGGCATCAGCGGTTGATCTAAGCTCGCCAAAGATCAAGTTCGCCTGAATCCGGAGCTCCAGAAAACGCCGACCGTATTGGTATCCCAAATCCAGATTATGAATAATGATTGGATGAGTACTCCAATGCGTCAGCTGGTTGGCTCGTCCGTGAGCCTGACCCCATTTCGAGGGTGCTGCATGCTTATATTGTGAATGTTGCAAGGCAATACGTCGGGCTCTCAGCAATACAGCATTCTCGCTTGTGACTTCGTCTCCGACGGTAGAGCAGAGAGGATCTCGAAGAATCGTCGAGCTCGAATTCATCGTCGATCAATAGCCACACATCATCAGCCAATTACCCTCTATTGATTTGAGGACGCGGGGCCAGATCAATCATGATAAATTTCACGTAATGCCCAAACTATCGAACCTTCGGCAGAGGGCTCAAACATCTGCTGGATGGTTGCAGAGAGCTATCGATGACTTCGCCGGAGACTATCCCGGGCGGACTTCGAACGGGATCCGAACAGCGTAGGGCACGGAAGAAATCGCGGGTAGGTACGTTGCGCGTTGAAATCGATTAGGATCATGTGCAAAAAGCTACTGGTCCGCATCCTGTTTAGAGGCTAAGGGTCTCATATCAGGCAAAAAAGTGTTGATGACCGGCATTGTATGCCGAACTTCGGAGCCATGGCGAGCCTTATGCGACCTCTGAGGTTTCCAATGATAATTATTTCAAGTGCCCCGTTTCGGAACGATCCCCTTTTTATTCAGAGAATCGTTTCCCAGTTCCGCCCAGAGTGGCCCGTTGACTGTATGTCGACTCACTCAAGGAACGTCAGAACTGTCGAGCTCAGAAAGAACGGTTAGGCACTAGAGATCATCTTACCCAGTGGTTTCGATGTCGTCGGTGAAAACGCCGGTGGCGAGGATCGAGGTGCTCATTTCCGTACCATTATCGAACGCGAACCGTCCGTTCGTCGAGTCCCACCAAACCCTTGCGGTACGCCTATCGCCGGAAGCGAACGTGAGAAATAGACTAGCCATGAAAACTGTGAACAGGGCAGTGCGTGCCGCTCCTTGCAAGACAGCCATTGCGAACCCGCGGAGGCTCGCACAGTCTGTACAAAGCGTTACAGAGAACAGCGAATCACCGATTTGCAGATACGTTTCATGAGCGGCGAGAGACTTTTAGATCCGCTCATCTCGAGGCGTTGCGAAGTAATCTCTCATGACAACGTCAATCAGCGCGTGGAGTCGTTCGACGGTAGCTATTTCTCTTATCACGTCAGACGAGAATAATTGCATTCAACGATATTCGGGACGTTCTCCGATGGAGATCTCGAAAGGAGCATCGGGAAAGCACAGAGAACCCTATTCAGTCGTCTAGATGGAAAGAGAGTCCGATGGTGGCTGACGAAACCTTCCTTTGATCAACCATGATTTATTTACACATCATCATACAGAGTCCTCACTGCGAATCTTCGAGAGTTCCATGTGCTTACTCAGAGGAAGAGTGAACACGAATCACGACGTGAACAGAGAATCAAGGATGAAATTTTGAGGGATCGGGGATTATCGCCACACTCCGCACTCAAAAGACTTCTAGGAGCGTCGGGAGATGCGAGCTCGGAGGAATATTGTCCATATTAGAATTACACGTCATGAATCCTCATGAGTTTCAATTTAGAGATCCCCGAGCTTCTCAGTTGTTCGTGGAGACAAGAACGTCGCACCGAAATGTCCTGCGAGCAACCAAGTTCCTCTGGCCGGGCCCGAAGTTGACACATTTTTAGCATCTGTTCAGCCAAGGAGACGACCACAGCCCCGCTCTGACGCGGAAATCTGTTCGGAATCCCTGGTCGTTGCCGAGTATCAGAACGAATGCCAAGAATCATTCAACGATCTTCAAAAATCATCGTTCTCAAATCCCTTGAGGGCGGCTTCCTCTCGTTCAGGACATCGAGTGTACTCCGTCTGCAAGCAACGATACCGATGCCGACGTTTCATGATGCCATCGAGCTCCGAGGATAGAGGCAAGCTTGCCACCGCGTCTCGGATCGACCGGAATCCGATCCGGCAGTGTTATATATGCGTGAGAAATGAACGGAAGAGGCGAGCAATATTCCAATATTTTACCTCGATCGATCCGGTGCCGAATTTCTTGTGGGTAGCCACGACAATGAAGCCACAGATGAGAGTCGCAACAAGGACATGCCATGTGAAGATACATGTGGCCACCATGTGAGATCCATGATCATTGGCATCGAAGGGCGGTGGACCCCAGGGATTGTGTAAAATGTAGCCGACAGATATGAACCAGAGGCCGTGCGTCAAAACAGCGATCGCTCTGTGGAGTGAATTAACCTTTTGGTTATCGACGGCGATGCTAACCTTCGCTTCCGGTCGTTTTCTGGCAGCTCCCTGCCGCGGCACGGGATGAAATACCTCATGTATCCAAGGAGCACGCTTTCACGGAATACGCACTCGGCGAGGACTATCAATACGATGGCCACGATTGTGAAACCCAGCAAAGTGTGAACCAGCACGTCGAGAGGATCTCTGCCGTGTAGATGGAACCTGCAAGAATGAAAAATGAATTCGCAACTCCGAACTTGTTAGAGACAAGCGACCTCGATGGATAGGCCCCATCGATGCGCAACCTCTCTAGGCCCTAGACACAAGGAACAACATCTGAAAATCTTGACAAGCATATTCGATCTTCACTTCACCTGAACAGCAGCCACTCCACCATAGCGGCGACAATGATCGCCGCAAAATCACTGCCGGGGGGCAATCTTCGTCCAATGCTGTAATGATTGGATGGATGAAGAATAATTGTTTCCGGATTTCACTTATATTATTCGCGTGCGAGACCAGGTCTGAGTAATTATTGATCGGCGTGGCCATTATACGCTGCGACGGGTACTGGGCCACCACGAATATCGGTTCTCGTGAGCTGACTCGCGATGGCGTATCCGCGACAGCTTCGCCCCGGGGAGAGCACCCGGATTTGGTTTCAAGCTCGATTCCCGAGGAGGGCGGGAGGTCGAAACATCCGGGATGAGCTTCGGCGCTACGCTACACGGATAGGTTCCTCGACCGCATTCGCTCGGTTAGCGACGCTGGCGTCGACGTGGCTTGCTAGGGATGCGCGGAGTTCTCGGAACTGTCTTCCGGAATCACCGCAGCGGGCTAACCTGAGCCTTGAATACAAGCCCAACCCAACCTTGACTGGCGGCGAGTCCGAATATCAGTGCGGCATCCTCCTCCTTAAAGTGCCTCGGACAGGCATCGCCATGGAATAGTGCCACGCGCAGCTTCGAGGAATTTCCTCGGGCAAGGGAGGTCTCCATACTACGAATTTTGTATCTACCTTTTCCGCGCGCTCCACAAGTCGATTATTCCACTGATCAGGAAAAAAGTGTACATGGTCATGTGCTGCAAGTTACCCAGATGGGAGAATCGACCGTCCTCGAAGGCCGTGTACGCCTCTCCTGAAGAGAGAGAAATCGAAGATTTGCTGCTGAATTCTATCGAAAATAGGCGATCAGAAATACTTATTGGGCGTGAATGCGTGAATATATCGAGAAGCATTTCGAATCAGTGGGAACGCGGAGAGTAGCTTGTTCTCCAAGTGGAAGGAGAGGAACACGTTACGACTCCATACGATTCTATTCGACTTCATGGGATATTTTTGGGACCAGAGCTTCATTTCCATTACCGAGGATGACCAACCTATGATTCCGATGGGTGAGATGATGATCTTCAACCACGTTTCCGGACTCAACCTGCGCCCAGGCCACGGATGACTTGCGCGATTTCGGAAAGCTCTCGGATTAATGGCTTGTTGAGCTGATATCGCGAGCATCCACCAGAGTGCTGTGTCGATAGATGACTGGTTAGATCCAACTCCCTTGGGGGAACAAGAATCCACGTTCTGGATCGGGGATGTAAAGTAAAGTTTCCCCCATGGAGTATGGGCGCCTGATTTTTCCCCCCCAGAGACGGAGCTCTTCTCTGCTGAATTCCATCGAGTATGGAGTGAGGATGTCGATTTATCCGGGATTGAGAATTCTTGTCGGGGACATAATCGGAATCGTGAAGTTAGCAACTGCGCTGAATCGACGACTCACAAACGAGGGTGAAGGTGAATCCCGGCAGGAAATGCCCGATGAAGCTCCCCATGATTATTCACTGCAATGAATGAGCTGTAAACTTTAACTTCTGCTTCGATCGCACTCAAATATGCTGACGCCGCAGGAATTATACATCGCCAACGGCCAGCGGAGTCTCGCATGCGCCATCGGTGAGAGCATTCCGAATATTCTACCTGGAGCAAGTGATATCTGGATTCCAGCACCCTTTTGTCCCTAGATAAGTCGATAGCCAAAAGAATACCATCATGCTACGCCCTCCTCAAGCGCAGACAGCACAGACGTTGATTAGCGAACTCTCTGTCGGATTTAAGAGGACGATGTTCCAAACAAAAAATCCTGACATCTCCAAGACTCTTTCCCGATCTTAGCGGGACGCGGATTACCCATCGACGGCTGTTATCTCTCGATTCTCGAATCACCGACTCACCCTGAAGGCCGGAACTACTGAGGATGGCTTGCGCACGCGGAATCCCGAACGGAATCGCTTCAGAAGAGCTTCGCCGAAATCAGAACGCACTCCGAATTCGAGCACACCGCCCTCATAAGACCATTCTCGTTTTGGATGCTGAGACTCGACGAAACTCCCTCCGGGGAGCTTGTCAACAGTTCCGATCGAGGTCACAGTCCCTTGTGTTCCTAGCACTTATTCTGCCTGAATATGATATTCTAGCGGTCGATAGCTGTGTTTTCAGCGAGCACCAAGACTAGAGTTTTCACCTGACGATTGGGCTGACTCGTTTTACATACGCGCGAGAGTAAGCTCGGATAACGCACTGCCGGTACCGCTCGAGGAACTTTGAGAAATCGATACAAGAGTTGGGCGGAACGACGCTTGTCCCTCTCCTAGCGAGAAAGTTTGCTGCTCGCCGGACTGGCAGAATGGGCAAAACTCGACGTCTCGCAAAGTATGACGGCCGTGGTTGGAGGCGAACTCACCTGAGGCACCGAGCTAGTGAACTAGGTAATCCAGCCTGTTTTGAGGGGCCGGGCAGTGCAAGATGGACAATGGGAGCATTGTGAGAGCGACTCCAATGTTCCTCGGAGTAATGATAAACTCTATTGAGTTAGTAGGATCGCTCTCAGCGGAGACGAGAAACACCCGCGGACCTCCACATCGGAATTATCGAATCACGGGAGAAAGACCTCGACGGTCGGGACTTGACGTATCCATACAAAATCCGGAGTCCAGAAGCGTAGCGGATCATTTTCAGGCGGCATTTATCTGCGACCACGACGATTTGGCGCCTAGAGCGCGCACGCACCGTGATGGATCAGCGAACGTGTTCCGAGACTTGTTTCGCCCTGTTTACACCCTTATCGGAGACTAGCTGTCGTGGAGGGCGATACTTGGAATGCTGAATGACTCAATAGCGAGAGTTCGCATATTGTGGCGGCGCCAAGGCGGCATTCCGAGTCCGCCACAATCCCTCCCTACTTCTTCGCGATCGATGAAAACGACTCGAAAGCCAACACACCACGATTTTCGAAGCAATGGAATTATTGCGAAACTTGTAGAGCTGGCTCATATTGATATTGGGGAAGTCCGGCATACACTTTGACCTGGTTTGAGTTCTGCAAGGCTTACTCCGTTCGATATGAGTTCCATACAAAGGTCGTGGTTGTTGGCGGCCTCGAGGGACAAGTCACCATCGATGTACGTACATGGGTGCATCGATCCCCGCTTCATTTATATCCTGTGGAACGGGGTCCTCGTAGGAAGTGTCGCTCCGATGATTCTATTCCCTCGCAATGAATCTGTCTTTCCCCCTCTCGAGTAACGCTCGCTTCCCATTTCTCGAGTCGGTATCGTATCATTTTACGTGATCCAAGTCAACAACAGCAAATCAATTCAGGCCATGGCGGAGCATTCCGCTCATAAGCTCCCTTTTCGGACTCAGACCGTACTTATACCTGATAGCCAGAAAAATTCAACACCATCATCGGATCGAGTTTCGCAACCATGTTTTTAGCCTCAAGTCGAGCCCTCGGAGGCGAGCTCCGATGACGCTTCTTGCCCGTCTTCCTTTCGAGAAGTGAGAACCGGTCATCAGACCGTCGGAGCTGTCGCCGGGGTGGGCTATCTCGATGTCGAGCTCAAGATAAGCCGCGGAAGGTTCCGCGGACCATGCCGGGAAGTTGCTCAAGGCTACGAACAGGAGCTGCTGGCGAAACGCCCCAGGGTCTCATGAACTCATGATCATATTTGAACACAGAGAGATCAATAAATATCATTACCTACTTTGAACCTATTCAAAAATCGTTCTATTGCCCCATTTGTGTACTCCGAAGCAAGATGCCAATGATGGCTCACCGAATACAAGCTCAAGACAGACCTACACATACCAAATTCTTTGAAAAGGAGTTTTCAGAGCAGACGACGAGCGAGACGTATGTACTCAATAAGTATTCAATGGCAAAATGGAGTACTATTCTCCCCCAAGACGTTGATCTGCCTATATTTCCGGGTCCCGATTCAGAGAAGGAATAGAAGAAGATGAGGAGGAATGTAGGATACACTCGGCTTCACTCTGGCGACATCTTCCGAGCTGGCCGCGTAGAGTGACCTACACCGCTCGTCGGGAGTTGGGAATTCAGTAACAGGAAAATTCCTTGACGGAAAAGCTCCCTTGGCGTGCGGGAATATTATCGATGCTTAACTCATGCCTCAAGAACTAGAGTCAGTAGCAATTCTGCCCTACCACGACAATTCCCAGTTCGATCGTTCAGCAGGCACCAATAACTCACATTTGATTCGATGCGTGATTGTTGTACCTCTCCGAGCGATGGCATTAGGTGGGACTTTCGGTTCACATGGGACCCAGATAACGCGGTGACTGTTTCTGCTAAGTGGTCATAGTCGCATGACGGGCTATGAGAGCAAAGCTCGGCGGGAGCGAGTGAAGCGGAAGCTCGTTTCGAAAACAAACGGATTCCCTGTTGCAAATACATAGACGAGCCGATCGATGTTCGGAGCATGTAGCCGTCACGAGGACAACATTGAAATGTGGTTACAAATTGACCTGCATGAATGAAGCCCGTCGGTAATGAGGGTGGTATGAGGCTCGACAGAGTCGCGTCAGTGTCACGGATCACGCTTGGACCCATGTACGATCTTGAGGTTTCGGAGCCGGCCTCAGAGACAATCTGTGACGAGAGTCGTGGTCATCGTTCGAAAACTTCGTGGCAGCTTCGGAAGGAAATTAGGAGGGCGAGCGCTGCTGCAGTATACTTTCGGGAGCGAGCCGATTTCTAATGTAAATGCAAGAGATCATAAATATATGGTCTCCACGGATTACGGGATGTAAAGTCATCGTTCGTAGAGACTCTTTATCTAGGAAGATTCAGGAATCGAAAAGGGGCGGGAGGGGGGGACAGAGACTCAGGAGGCGGAGCTGCCAGAAATCTCATGCAAGAATCTCAGGCTCGATGATGATTCTGTTGCATCTTCCAAATTGCGCCACGCCATCATCGGAGTCCTCTTTCCAATCGGGTCCTGGTGGAGGCTCTTGGATAATCAATTCATTCCCTCTTGAAGAAGCGCCCCTCCCCTCATAAGGCCTTCTGAGTCCCCTGACAGAGAGCTCACCCACATGGGAGCCCATGGAGCTCCCATGTCCCATGCCGATGAATCTATTCTCCGAACGAGTCTATCTGGAAGAGGAGAGATAAATACCGGACTTCATCCGTGAATGTCCGTGAAACAGGTCTCGGGCGGGATCGGCTTTTCGGAAGCAGGATTTTCGCTTCCCGACGTTCGAACAAGGAGGGATCCGATTGCGGTATCCTGACTGGAGGTTATCCCACACCATACGACGACGGGAAAACGCATAAGAGGTGATTGTTGATGAGGCGGTCGGTCTCCGCTCATTCGGAAACGATATTATGAAATGTACGTTTGAGTACTCCCTTCATCACTTAAATGAAATCTATGAAAGAGAGCCCGAAGATGCCCTGCCTGAAATGAGAAATTCCTCAATCGATAGCCGTTCCTTCAAGCTTCAAGATAGTAGTTCCTCATCTCGTGGTCCGACTCGTATTTGGATATAGTCCTCGCGAATGTTCAGGTTGGAAGCTCGTCAGTCAGTCATTCTGTCATTCGCTTCGATGAGCTGTTAGTTCCTGGCAGGTAGACTCGAGCCACTGGCCTCCTCAGTTTTTCTCCACGACCTTGCGAGGCCGATTTCGCAAACCACATGCTCATCGTAGGCGGGACGATACGCTCTCTCAGGCGACCATCGCCAGTCGTTTCGCCAGTCTCAAGTGATTGCGCCGGCATACGAAGATTGACACCCAGAGAAGAGACTAAAAGTTAATCACCGAGAGGTCAGTCGAGACGACCCCCGAGGACGCGGTGCTGATTAAAAGCTGACGTCGATCGTGAAGAAACAGTCATCTTGATTATTCGATTACAACCTCTTGGGGACGATGATGGCACCGTCGCCCCTTTTGTCACTACCCCCACCCCCTCCCCCTCCCTCGGATGGCCTTGTCGGTCGTGGACGAGGCTCGGACGGCTCCGAAAGGACCGGAAGCGTTAGACTGCTGCAGAATTATTGTAAGCGGCAAACGTCAATTTGACAGATGCATGCTCCTGCAAACGCTCCGAGATCGTTTGTACAACGTCAATTAGACCTGTTACACTATCGGGGTCGAAGTCGTCGCTTCTCCAGAGATGTTGCAGGATAGTATTAAAAAGGGGTCTGCAACCTATCAGAGCGGGCTTCCGTTCCCGTCTACCGAAGCGCCCTCCGCAGCGGAATAGGGTGGACAGGACATATATAAGACTAACGCCTCGTCGCTCAGACCCACTCGGACTTCACTCCCGCGCAGTCTCACACAAGGTTAGTGGGCAGGTGATGCAGTTTCTTGTTCTGTTAGATAGCCTCCGGAGGGTACTGTCTTCCACTAGGACTAGGGCTTCTCAATCCTTCTGAAAACCTGAGACCATTCGCAGATGCTTCGCGCACTCGCTGTTATCCTGGCTCTTGCGATCCTGCTCGGAGCCGTCAGCGCGGGCGGAGATGTCAACTATCGGAAACCTCCATTCAATGGGAGTATCTTCGGAAAGCGCAGCGGACTCGGAATGGCCGCCAGATCGTTCCCTGCTCAGGAAGACCGGAACGTTTGTGAGATTCTCCTCGATGCGTGCGGACAAGTACTTCAGAATGTCATGGACTCGAAATGATCTCCCTGGAGCTGCGGAATGTATTTCTCTGTCAGTCAACTTAGCGAGCACCTGGTGAACTAAGTCAGCGGAATGATGATTTCGGAAGAGTGTATCTCACGGATAAATAAAGTCAGCACCAAGCAATAATAATCTCGCATCATTTTCCCGGCGGAAGAGAGAAACAAATGAAAGAAGGAATGGAGAGGAACATCCGAGAAGCTCGTCACTCGTGGCCTGTTCTCAGCGGCTCGGGCGGGCATTCCACTCTCGGCGAATTGACGTACTCTCTCAGGGATATATTCTGACGATCGATTTCCGCGGGAGCTCCTCTGACGAGTTAGATCAGGATAATTTTATTACGGTGCCTCATTCCATGACGACGATCCCACGGTCTTCTCCAGACGCCCCAAGAACTTCGAGGGCTGATGGCTAAAGATTGGAGTCAGACCTTTTCTGAGCTCAACACTGATTAGACAAATCTCGCCAGGAATCCAGGAGTGCGCGCCTTAATTAGGTAATCATTTTGAATTCATTCGAAATGAATACTGCGGAGGAATTGTCTCGCTAAATCCTACCTCGGCGCAAACAAAGAAATTGAGATCGTGATCTCGCGTGTCATGCGGCTGGAAGGAGGCGCGTAAATCACCCATTGTCTGATCGCACCGATTTCCGATCCCGGTCGTCTCTGTGCAGACAGACGGCTGTCGACAGAAAGGTATTGACGCGAGCAAGGAGGAACGCGGCATATGAAACTTGCATTGACTAGATCGCGGTTTGCAGACGTCGCGTCGGCGGAACTGATGAGTGAACCGGTGCATTATTGGCCGATAGAATATGCATCCAAGAAGTCCATCTTATGCAGACAAAACCTCGAATGAGGAAGATGAGATCTACAATGGCCCCTTGAAGTTAGCTGACGGAAGGAAGATCGAGGTGATCCTGTTTGGCTCTCATGCCCCCATTCTTGCGCTACACCTGATTCGAGCTGCGGGGAAGTCCCCACGAAACTCATTCTGAGAGTTTTGGACTTGATCCGCGGCCTCCGATCCAGGCTGGTTCGCGGCGCGGCGCCTTCTGGGCTATCGAAAGTCGGGAATCGAGCAAACTATACACTTATCGACCTCGAATATCATCTCGGGCAACTCGCCTCCATTCGAATCCCCGGATGCGTGGCCGTCGAATGCTTCCGCTGAGCTCAACAAAAAAAAATATTGATTCCGACTGCCTGCCGCTCTGAAAGCATGGTAATTGCGTTCGTACTAGAAATTATGACGTCGGAAGTATAGAACATGTTGAATCTCCTTCATTTTATAACGATTCAAGTCTCCTCGGCTCAATCAATAGTCTCTGTTTCCTCAATGGCGAGGAGGGAATATAGGTTTCATCTGAGTATCTTACAATGAAGTCCGCTCAAAACAGCTTATGAGCTGTGAGATCGATAAAATGTACAAAACATAACGAGGCAAAACAATTCGGTTCCAGAACACATTGAGACTGCACACTGGGGATCACAGATACCTATGACTCGTACGATCTTGCAGGCCTTCGCGTCTTTCGAGATTGATATGTTTAATTGCAATGGCCCAATATCACGTGGAGGGTCGAAAATTCTTGTGGTGTCGTTGCATGTGAGCCTTGAGGTTGCCTTTCTGAGTAGAGCGGTAGTCACAGCAGGGACACGCAAAGGGTTTTTCATTGGTGTGGATTCGCCGGTGGGTTGTAGCACTAGATGGAGTGGGGAATCGAGCGAAACAGAATTCGCACGTGTACTTGTCGACTTCGTAAAGCATGTAGGGCGGTTCATATCCCCCGGAATCTGCAGACACGAAGATGAGCTTCATTATCGGGTACACGGCGAGGACTTCCGGCAAGGGAGTCGGAGGAAATGATTCCAGAGCCCAGGAGGCATACGAAACGACAGGAAGTCCGTCAATACAAGGGATTAGGGGGCTTTCGTAGCGAGGATAGAGACATAGGTTCCGCGGAAACAGAGGCGGCGTCTCTGGAGGGAATTCCGCAAGTTTCCATGATTGGAAAAGTTTCTTGCAAGAATATTTTCAAGGTCAGCTACGATCAGTGGATTCCTTTATTGGCACGTTCCTAGACTTCAGGTCGACAACACTCTCCTGAGCCTTCTGAATACATTCGCTATCGAGATCCAGCGTGCTTGCAGCCCGGAAGGAGTTCTCCGCCGACCGAGTTCTGGAAGGAAATCCATTTCAATGATGTCTCGATCATCAATCAAGTGCAATTAGAGTCCGAGACTAGATCGTGACGAATTCGTTGTTCTGATGAGAGGAGGAAAATACTCGAGAAACGAATGATTCAAACAATTTCATGATTCAGCGGAGGAACGCTGGAGACTCGCTTCGGACCGAGCTCCCCGCAATCGGACCTACGAAGTGACAGCAGCCAGAGCAATAATATGACTATAATTCTTGGGAGCAAACGAAGGAGGCAACACGACAATTGGTTCCGGGTTGAGATAAAGATTTATTCACGAGGGGGTCAGTTGGTTCTCAGAAGAACTCACAGTGGTTGCTTTGAATAGTCATTCACCTATGCTCAATTCGAACACCGAGAGGGAGTTTACTCTTGATTTCTCCCTATAATGATGATAGTAATAATCAATAATATTAATAATGACAATGACTTTCGATATTCTATAGAGGTGGGGGTTCCATGTCAATGATACGATACTCCATATATATTAGGTAGACACTGCACTCCGCAGTCATATAATCATTATCCTAATATTCATTAAATCGAAATATTGCGGCGGCAACATTGCCACAAAGTTTGATATCAGAGAGAGCTCATTTCCCGAGAACGAATATCATTTTGCACGATGATGAACTGAATCTGGGGCACAAGGAGACCCTGCTACACAATTATCTAGAAAATGCTGTCTAGGTCTAGGGAACTGGATTTCGATATTCGGTATTTTACTTCAGAGCAGCTATAGCTAAGGACTGGCATTCCTCCTCGAAGCTCTGCATCAGCCAGGAGACATCTTTGGGATCAATCTTGTGGACATTGCGAACATGGCGGCAGAGATGATCTGAGCGCAGGAAGGCTTTCTCGCAGATCGTGCAAGGATACGGTCTTTCATTGGTGTGACCCCGCATGTGTACTCGCATATGCCACGTTGTGGAGAAGTCCTTTCCGCAGATCGAACAAACAGGTCGTTCACCTCGCTCCAGGTTTTCCTTCTGCTTATCCGAGTCCCGAGTTCTGAACGAAAAGCCTGTTGGAACAAGGAAGGTTAGACTAGTGTCCTCTGAAAAACCATCTGAGATATTCATATGGAGTTCTGATCCGTTCGAATTCGGTGTCAAAGCCCTGCCACTCAGGGTCGGGCACTAAGACTACTCGCCGGCCCCAACTGTTTTTATTCGAAAGATATCTTCCCATGAGTAGGGGAAAAACTGGCGCCTTGCAATCCTTTGGTGCTCCCTTCACGCAGCTCTGTAAGGAAAGGATCGATTAGTGAAGAAGGGTATCGAGGTCTCCAAATGGATGGAGTTCATATGATGAAGGTCGGAAAGGAGGCTCGAGAAGTTCCCAGTTCAACTTTATTCCGATATATATTACAACTTCGAGTGACTAACGAAAAGCTCAAAGTTCTGACAGGGTGTCTTTTCCCCTCTCGAGAAAACAATAATTTCATAGGTCGTCTTTTGGTCACACGAGAGCGGTACGACGTCTTGACTTTTTGTGACTGCTGGTATGGAGTCGTCTTCGCTCGAGAAGCCGGATGCTCGACGCTACCACAGATTTTCGTTCATATAAACTCGCAGGATTCCGGACTGATCGCAGCTGCTCGAATCCCAAACAATGGCTCACATCAGACTATTTACAAAGCTTAGAATACTGCTCGCCAACTCATGTCGATTCCGATTTGGGTTATTCTTTTGGTCTTTAGATGCGCAAAGATGCGTAGAGGTCGCATCATGTATATCACGTGATGAAAAGTGACCGTGTACAGCTCTGATCGATCACGTTCTGGATTTTTGGTTGTTACGGAGAACCCCCGGTGACTAGTATCGCTTACAGCAACCTACGTAGCGCCTGCACATAGTTCTCATCACTCCTTGTGACGACAATCGGCTTCTCCGGATGCGTGCGAATTAGGTGGTTCTTCAGATGGCCACTTTGTTTCGCTCGATAGTCGCAGTGCGGGCAACTGTACGGCCGCTCGCCAGTATGGATCCGCAGATGAATTCTCAGGTGGGCACCGGACGGGAACGGTTTCTGGCACAAGAGACAGCCCTTTCCGTCATCAGAGATCAGACTTTCGATGCTGCAAGCTTCTGTAATGGAAGTCAGCTTATATGATTCAGGACAATTTTTTTTTCTTGCGCTAGCTGGGGCATCTCCAACAAAAAGGCGTAAGCAACACTTCGACGCGAGACCAAATTTGAAAAATCCGCGGGTCCTCTGAGTGAAAAGAAGGCTTTTTTATTCAGACAATGTCTGCGGGCGGCTTAGTCCTTACGATCCTATCGGCGAGTTATCTGAAACGATACGACGGGTTAAATCTCTTAATCTGAACTACTCAAGATACTATCGACGACTTCAGTTCCAATTGAGGGGCATGAGCTCTCAGGGGTTTCGCTTCCCTCTCAGAGCGATCGAGGACTACCAGGTGAAAAAATATCGTTTATTTCTGAAGAACGTCTTAACATAGGCTTGGATGTTTTCAAGTGTCTTTCCGATCTCCGCGTCAGCTTTTTTTACAGAAGTTACAAGATTGGGAGAATGTATGGCAATAATGTCGAACTCTATCGCTATCGAGTCGAATTGTGACTTAGGGCGAGGAAGGGGTCCTTTTTTGGTTCGTCGCTCCGTCCTTCGGCCACCAGGAGTCATTGGCAACAGTGGCCGCTATGGCAAAGATTTTTGGCAGCCTTCTGTCTCATTTGCCCTGATCTAGGCAGCGCGGGACATTCCGCAAGGCTCTGATCTCTGACGAAGCCCTCGCTTTTCACTAGTTGTCATAAATGCAGGCGACGGCGACGTGGGGAGGGGGAAGCTGTTCCGAATCGAAGACAATGATAGTCGCTTTAGGCTTGGAACTATACCTATGCGGTTAGGTTTCTCTTCAACGGGCTCTTCAACGGGAGGTATCTCCCAAGTAACTCGACACAACGCGAGGAGCCCAACCCTACAAACACGTTCAGAAATAGATCCTAGTAAAATATCAATCACGATGTACAAAGGCGAGCCATCCATAGGATACATAGAGCAGATCGACTTGATCTGATAACTTTTAGGAACTTGAAAATAGTTCTGGCCATCGCTCAGTAGCGAGGCGTCTTGTGACCCGTGAAACGCGAGATGAACCCGGTCATAAACTACTATGACCGCAATTATTTGTACAGAGGTAGGTCAATCGAACGAGATCAGTCCGGCAGACTCGAAATATAGTTGCCAGTTGCCAAAACCTGATTACTTGGTATCCACATCGGCGCCACGGTCTCTAATTTCGATTTCGAGCAGATGCCTTAGGTTCCCTCGTATGTTCAATTCGATTCCTTTAGGAAGAGGGGTTCAGGTGCGAAGCTCCACCGAATCCAGTCTTGATTTCTTTTCCAGCGGGGATCTGGCGATATCAGACCTGATCAGTTTCCCGTACCAGAGTTCCGGACCTGCAGCCGGAACTCTTATTTCACGAACCAATCTCAGTCATTTCCAATGTTTCTAGGAGCTCGTATCGACGGTGAAAAACCGCTTTGGAAATATCGAATGAAGGTTCAACGTTTTCCGGCGGCGGAGGAGAGCCCTCAGGGGAGCCAGAATGGTCGACCCACGTCTGGGTGAGGCAGAAACTCTGTCACAAAAGGGAGGCTGATCGTAGTGGATAGGCAGGCTCGCATGAGATTCTATGGATCCGGAGCTCATTTCCATGGTGCTATCATTCGAGTCTCTCGTCAAAACGATCGACGTATTCTAAAATTGAAACCACTCGGCGAATACTCTCAGGGGATGCGTCAGCATCGGGTGATTCACTCCGTGCGATAACCTTATATGTCTAGGTGCTTGTATGACTCTTCTCGTAGGAATATATGCATCTTTGGTCACATAATGTGTTTTCGTCTCGAATCGGAGATGTGGAGGGCGACCCCTGGTTATCCTTCGGATGAATCAAGAGAAGTCCGGGAGCTGCCCGTGGTAGCCACCGAAGGGAACGTATGACTGGGACGGTTTATTATGAATGCCTTCAACATGCTTCTTCAAGGCTCCTTGTTGGGTGGCTCGGTAGTCGCAGAGGTTGCAAGGGTAGGGTCTTTCTCCAGTATGGCTTCGCATATGAATTCTGTAAAAATTGCTCGCGATCGAAAACTAGTTCGGTCTCAAACCGAATTCCTCGATTCGGAAAATCCCCATCGGGAGCCGATACGTAAAACTTTCCAGTTGGCCGCTCTCGTGATTGAACCTACCTGAGATGACTCGGAGATTGGAAAGGCTTCGAGCAAATTTCACAAGAATGCTTCCGAGCAGGTGTCGATGATGACGCCGAAGTTGCGCCTGAGGGCACCGTCGCAGAGATATTGAGCAGGCGGGATGACTGCGGAAGCGGTGGGAAAGCGAAAGATGGTATGTTGGCGATGTTGTTCAGAAGATCCAACGGTAGCGAGAAGTCTGAAAATATTGAGAATCATCATTTAATTGATCTCCAGGACGGAGCACCTCGAATAATTGTGTATCGAACGACTTCGAAACCTCTGATCGCATCTGTTGTCCTCGTCCAAATGAGCATCGGAAAATATTCGGTGAGAAACCAGGAAAATTCGCAAGATGATTGAAGAGAGCTCCGACCGACATCACCATCGAAGAATGCGGTGACGGAGGCTCATGAGAATCGCATGCATCATCAAATAACTACGAACGGGCCCACGAACGCTGTGCGGAACATGAGTGACAATTTATTCATTTTCTTCCATTCCCGTACATATGTCTCGATATCTCGTATAAAACTCTTCCTGCAATACCGAGCCTCTGAGACCTCATCGATCTGCTCAGATGAGCTCCGGGACAGAATCTCGGATCGGATTCGAGCATTATAAAATTGATGAGTCGACTCCCCGAATTCTGCACGGTCCCCATTCTTACGCTGACGGAGTCAGCTATTCCGACCGTTGCTTCGGAACCTTGTCCGCTCATGCCGTTGCTATTCGACGGAGCTTCGCTGAATACCCAACTTCTTGAGATCTCCAGGTGAATCAGAGCTGCCGTCACGTATATCACGTACGTTCATCAGCGGGTATCTCTGCGAGTGATACTCCCTTCCTCCGGGAGCATGCTCCCCCGCAGAGTTCCCCGTGGCATCGGAAAAATGATGCACTCAGACTACTCCAGGTGCGGGTGATCCGCCATCCCACAAGACATGTAGAAATATAATATTTTTCTTTGTACGAGAGGTAATAAAGATTTTTTGCGATATTCAGCACAGTCCCAAGGCGCTGGTTTTCACGTCGGCACACTCGATCTAACTCTACACCAAAGAGCAGCATCAGTGGTGATCATATCATAATTAACAGGAGCATGAGGAAATCGCAAATCCCGCTAGGGGTCATAGCAACATGGAATGCATCGCATGATATAATATAATTTGTCATTCATGCATATTTCAGAACCCCCTTCCGTTTCCGCTGAATGCTCTCTTCTGGACTAGCTTCAATTACTACCTACGCAGCAAAGAGAGAACGAGCAGAAGTTAATAACGGCAACATCTAAACGAAGGCAAAGCAGAACGACGCTCAACGTATTCTAGGAGTAGAATCGCATCATTGACTTGATGTCGGCGTCGATTGCCCCCTTCCCTCCCTTCGTAGCGAATCAGAGGGCGTCCAAAAGGATGCATTCCTGAACCCCATCTGGGAATCACGGAAATAATGGTATTCGACTTTTCGTACGAGAGATACTTTCCCCATCGACCAGAAACAGTGAGCTTGCTCCCTCCGGGCGCGCGAGGAGTGGGCTCCGTAGAAAATGGGCTGATCTTCGCGATCCCTGCAAGGCACCGAATTCTCCACGAATGCATTCGGGGCACGGAGGCTCTTCTACGAGGTTTTCCGTCGTCTCACCAACTTGTCAACGGCGGAAACCTTTGGACCTTTTGTCACCTTATCGGAGATTATCCCTCCCAGGTGCCTGAGGCTCCGGAGGTGCCGGAGCGGTCGCCCTCAGACCGAAGGCTCGCTCTGATCGTAGCCCTGACTCGATCCTATGCCGCCTCCGTTTCTCAAGATTCTCAGACTGGGGGCAGAGGGGGCATCTGAACGCCATGTTTCTTCGACATGTGGTTTCGGAGAGCACCCCGCTGTCTCGCCCGATAATCGCAGAGATTGCAAGGATACGGCCGCTCTCCAGTGTGCGTTCGCAGATGACGCTCTAAATCCTTATACGAAGGAAAACTCTTGTTCACACAATAAGGACATGGCTTTCGGGTGAAAGACCCTGTCAAAGTTGCGCCTGCCCGCATTCGGCGCGCGATCAGCTGGGAGGGAGGGACATTCGACGAATTCGACGGACCGGCCATCCCAACCACCCTGGTGGGAGTGGGGCGGTGCACTGTGTGGACCGGGGCAGCGAGCGGCTCTTCAGCTGCCGCTTCTGGAACCGAGAGCGGGGCCAAATTAGAGGGAGCCGTCGAGGCTCCCACGGTTGAATTCAATGGAATGATAACCGATGGCATTTGTACAGCAGGCACAACTGGTATGTGGAGCGACCCCATGAGTTTCGAGGCTCGAACGGCCTGGAAAGCCCCTTTCCGCTCGTCATGGAAGATGACTGAATGCGTTATAACGGGTGGACGATCTTCGTTCTGTTTCGTCAGAGAAAGGGGAGTGATCTGAGGAGGCGAGGAAGGCGGAGACGTCGGCGCTGGATACACCTGAGAATGTTCGATTCGCGTCTGATGAGCCGGCGGAACTGGGACCGCTGAGGGAGCTTGAGGATCAAACACTTTGTGCCACATCGCAGTTTCATCAACGTTTAAGGGCAAGTGCGCAGGTGACGGAACTCCAGATGAATGGGAATGCCCGGGGGAAGACGGCGGTGTTGAGAGAATATCTTGTGCGACCCCTGCTTCCCGGGAAACATCATCGCAAGGGACCGAGCATGAGGACTCTGGAAGAGGAACACGAAGTCAGCAGAGCTCCAAAAAGGAAGATTTGCGTAAATTTACCTGGCAGCCCTAAGCGATGGGGGTGTCCGTAGCGAGAATGAAAACCACATCCGCACAACCGAGGCCTTTATTGACATGCAGGAGAATGTCAATTCCGCAGTTCGAATCAAGGTTGCCTAGCCGATCGGTGTTCTGCCGACCCGCTGCTCTGGCCACAAACGGGGAGCGAATCGGGAGAATGGACGAGGTCGAGATTCCCTCACTCCTTCTCCGCGAGTTAGGTCCCCCTGGCGGGTGACCGTAGACGTAGACGGAGGTAACGGACGGTCGATGGATGTACATCCGTCACGAGAGTGACCGCGCCGCTTGGACGAGCGTTCCCGGGGAAGGATGAAGCTCAGGAGGTTACACTGTTTGCTTCCGATGCTGCAGTGCTGCAATAGAAGGGGACCATGAGTCGCGCCTGTAGATGGTATACGTCTCGCACCATTCCAACACGGAACTTCAATGATTTCCCTGAAGCCGATCCGCGAAGAGTTTCAAATGAGATCGCGTGTTTATGAGATCTCCGTGTTCGCTCTACATTACCCACATACCTAGACAAAATCAGAACGCCGCGGTATTTATGTTTGTTAGAAAATAAATAGTTTTATTCAAAGTTCTGTACTGATCGTCACCATGTGATGGTAAAGATCATTTTTTATAGTATGTAAATGTATATATTATGATTGAGGGAAACTTTCCCTTGATCAGAGTTTATGCCGTCGCTTTGAGTTTGAGTTAGGGAAACGATTCACACCTGACGACGATTTGTTCGAACCGGGAATTGACTGCCTGAATTCTGGATGCTTCTTTCTTGCTCCTTTGTCCTTTTTTCGGTATCGATATGTCGGTTCTCGCGGCCTTCGCTAGGCCATTGCACTGTGTTAGAAAGTCATCTATCGGTCGGTCGATCATCAGTCACTCAGTTACCATTCAAACAGATATACGAGCGACCTCATAGTCGAACATCAGTCAATCAGTCAGTCAATCGGTCGGTTGGTCAGTAGATCCCGTTACACGGTCCTGTTAGACTTGTGGTGAAACGTTCACGTTGTAGAAAAAATATGAATAATGAATTCTCTTCATCCATCAAACCGTGCGCAAGTTCATAGAGTTACTAGAGGGAAAACGGTGAATCAGGTTAACCGAGGGCACATTGTCCAAAAATCGTCTACCCCTGGCAAGCTCGCTTCGATACATTAACATAAACTCTGAACTATATCGGTCGGCAGAATCTGCTTTACAACATCCTCATCGATAACGCGGATCACAAGAAACGCTTCTCTTGCCTGTGTCTATTTAAATATTATTATCATTCTTACAATATGCTTATGATTGCACTGATATTTCGATGAAAATTATAAATTAACGAATGATTGAGATTCCCCACAGGCTGAGTCTCAGTGCTGTGTGTTGTTTGAGTCTGTTTGTTATAGCGTTGGATTCGGATTCGATACAGTTTGCCGGAACGATCTCTGACGTCTACCCCACCGCTCGGTGGGATAGGCATTCACCTGATTCGTTCCGTTGAGTTGAGAGAAAAGCCCTCGGATGAACCCTTGAAAATTGCGGTTGATCGCGGCAAGGAATGTAATGAGCATTTCGGAAAAGAGCTACCTACGAAGGCTAAGGTAGGGCTGGTGGACAAACGAAACCGTCGGGATACCCGGACCCTTCGAGTCTTCCTCGCCATTTCCCCTCTCTGCGACCGTCGCTTCCGAGAACTTCCTCGAAAAAGGAATGCGATCCGAATATCCGTTCCATAGCGAGACGGCACAGAAAGGCTTCATGAGGAGGCGACTCACAGGAAACGACCCTCCGTTGGCAGAAGGGGGCCGTTGAGGTTGTCCTTACCACAATAGTGAGTGAGCGACAGGAGAACAAACACAGTTACACAACAAGGAATTCAAAAGAGGCCCTCCAAGAAAAGAGGACTGAGCCATCGTCCGACTTCAAAAGCGAACGTCGACGACACTCTGAGCATTGCCATTGATACATGTATGTGAACGTGGTTTCAGTGTTTTCTGAGTATGATTGTGTTTAGAGTCGTGTCAAGAGTTGAGAACAGCTTCGTTCCCTAAATTTCCGGATCTTCAGCTCGATGTTCCAATCTTTCGTTGAGTCATCCATTTCTTGTCTCCTTCTAGAAATGCCATCGATCTGGACGCCATTTGACAATAATTAATACCCTTTGAACGTATAGGGTCCGCTTCGCCCCATTCGTGTGTTTCGTGTGGGAAGAGTGTGTATTCGTTCGTCTGCTGTATATTTGTAGAGAGTGTTCGTCGATTCGTTCTATGAATGAGTTATTTGTTCATAATATCCTTGTATACCGAAAAATGTTAATAACTGGAAACACGCGCTAGACTTTGCCGACTCTGTTCGGAGAGAACTTATCCGTTGAGATTGTGTGGAGCGGAAATAAAAATCTACCAACGATACCTTGATATAACGTTGAGCAGCTCGTCCCGTCAGACATCAGCAGCAAAGTCCCACGCGACCTTCACCACGGTGAGCATTGAATCACAAGAGTAGATCGGGTGACCTTCGCCTACGGCACGAAGGTCGAAAGACTGACGAGTATCACCCATGCCGTTTCACACATTCATTACCCTACACATTACTACTAGTATTATAACTTAGGCCTAAAAATTGCGATTAGAGAACTGCGAAGGGAGCTGGGGTTGGAAAAAAATGTAAAGGGGCTCTACCTATAACGTTGCTATTGCACTTCATCGTTTACTACGTCTCCTTTGAGTTCATTCAGCTATTGACCCCCTGGCTCGAAGTCGTTAGTGAATGTTTGTATAATCCAGAGGTCTCCAGACTTGCCGCCGGCACCGAAAAAGTTCGGGGGCCTCTCGAGTACACTATTCGTTAGTTTCGAATACTGGCTGCTGACGTGCGAACTCCGACATTCAAGTTGGATTCTCTTGAATTTCAGTCCTCGTACTGTAGACCTTCGATACTAGGCAGAACAGCGTCATTGAGGTCTTGAGGCAAGGGTAAAATGCTCAGCGACGGTTGCTCGTATTCGAGCTCGCGGCGACTTTTGTCAACGGAAACCGTGAGCACTGGTGTCGACAAGAGTCCGCTTAGCGTGGGATTGTGAGGATTGTTCAGGCCTTTCATTACACCTAAATTTCTCTTCTGGCGTTTCTCCGCGCACTTGTAAGAGTGTGTTCGCATGTTGTCCAGACGAGATGAGCGATATTGACAATAGTTGCAGCCGTACGGTCGCTCCCCGGTATGCGTTCGGGCATGGCGTACGACGAGATTGCGATGCGGGGCGCAGTAACTGCAATGTTTACATTTGTATCCTCCTTCAAACGGAATGTAATGCACTTCATCCGATGCTTGCGGAGGGGGTGGACCTTGGCCGGGAATCATGGACAGCAGTGACAGCATCATCTCTGTAGAAACACATGGACTCATTTGAGGATTTGAAGTCGGTCGGTCGATCGATCCTTCGATCGGTCAGTCAATCGGTCAGTCAGTCAGTTCGAACAGCTGCAGCAGCAGGGCGCTGCCTTCGGTAGCTTCTTGTTAGTCGCAATCCTCAGAGCAGGAATATAAACGAGCAGGAAACCAGTAGATGAAAGGAGAGAGAGCTGATGGAGAGTTCCCATCGTCATCATTCCGCAAGTGGAGTTTATGAGTAAACACATCACCGGAAAGATCCCGAGGTCGCGTGCAGAAATTGTAGAATGAATCACTCCACGGCAAACTATGCAGTCGAACACAGACACAATGCTTTATTGCACACGGCGGTAGATGTCACTCAATGCAGCTCACTTGATTCGGAACCACAAGATGAGAGTAAACGATAGACCGAGTCTTGGCAGCTAAGCTTTCTCATTGAAAGCTGAGATTCCTACTTCCGAGAGGTCGACAGTCTGCAAGAAGAATTCTGGTGTTAGATGTGATGGCGAGGGAGCAATTTCGAGTCTCATGAAGCTCATGTTCCTCAGACGATGAATTTTTCCTTGATGACAACAAGAGACGGTGACCCTCAAAGCTCTCACGGTGGATGAAAGTAGAGCCCTCCTTGACTTGATCACGCAACTTTATTCCTCAATGACTAAGTTTGAGGCGGGACCCCCTCTCGGACGCTCTGCGCCGACTCCCCAAAATACACAGCTTTTCTACCATCGTCAGATCTTACATATACCTATGCTTCAGAGAATGTCGACGAATCGTTCTAACAATGAGTCCTGCGTGAGACTCTGAGTCTTGAGAGTACTTGGCCGAGCCGGGATGCGCTCCCTTCGCGCACCGGGTAGATGAGTTCAAACGAACACCGTGGAACACCCTCCACTCCTCCGTGAAAGCATCCCTTCGGATTACTTTCAATCGGCAGGGCCGAGGAAGTGATGCTTCCAGAGATCAAGAAGTGACTTCGATGAAGAACCACGCTCTTCAATAGTTCGGAGGAGCAAGCCTAAAATCGTTCGACGAATGCGATAAGTAAAATATGCAAGCGAAGCGATTCGTCTCAGATGACATGAAGTAGTCAGATATCTGTCTAGCTTACTCTTCCGCTAAGTGACGCTTCCGGTGGAACAGCAGACCGGTCGTTCCGGAATTCGGAGTTTTCACAATTTTCGCGCACTGGTTACATTGAGCGTTGTCTGGACTCAGCCTCGTGAAGAACTGCCAGATCGGAGCGTACCGGCTCTTCCTCGCTCGCCATATACCTGACGCGGAGAACGATACTGGAGCTGCAAGAAGAGACTCGCCATCAGATGGGATCATAGACCTCAGCTCCATCGACCGAGGGTTGGCATTTCATTCCGATGCCTCTCAACTCACTTCGTCCCTGTCCAGGATGTAAGGGGCCAGCGCGCCTCACTACGCCGATCGGGTAGGCCAGTCGGATACCGCCGAGCGGGAAAATTCCGGGCGATAACACATCTTCGAATGAGAAATACAGTCTACCCATGAGTATCCGGGGATAGTCGCCATCCTCGGTCGGACCTTTGTCCTCCTCCGCATGCTCCTCATTGCCCTCGTATGTTTATTGAATCAATCCTCTGTCAGCGTAGAGAGAGGTGCGCGGTCTTCTGTTTCCACCCGAAAGTTTCTCGAGCATGCTTCAGGAAGGACCCTTGATCATGGATCGTGGAGGGCTCTGAAATGAAGAAATTCCAATCAGTTACTGTGGCGTCCAACCATTTATTTTTCACTTCCCCGGTGAGATTCCAGAATCACTCATGGGGATGACAACATAATCCTTATGACCTTTGACATATGTACGAAGACGGACTCCTCTCTCTCAGTATAAAATGTAGATTTATTTATTTACTCATTCATTCAATTAAATGCATTGATCACCATTAGCACTGAGCACGCGTACTCACAGGGCTCCGTGACCACGGTCGGTAATCAGCTCTGTTTAATATCACTCTCGATCGTAGCTCCGTTTTACAATGAGACGAGTCCCAGAACGGGAGGAGCCTGTATGTTCAACTAATCGAGGATACTTGCACTTATTTTGGGCGCTTCATAGATCATATGGACAACCTGTTCGTGGAATCGAACTGATTGTTCCTCCCCGTGGAAATCACAGAACCGACAGGCGACGAAATCTCCGGTCGACGTTACAAGTAACGGCGAAGCGTGTGAGGTCGCTGTCATTGAATTCGACTGACCCGCTTGAAGTGAAGGACTGGTATTCCTCCTAGAACTACGAGGGACTAAGATGGGCAGATTCTCCTTTATGGGGTGCTGGGTTTTTGCGTGCTTCAGAAGATCGGCTTTCGAAGTTGTGATGAACGTGCACTTCGGACAGCGAACGAGCCGACAGTTGAGTAACATGTATTCTGGAAGGAACAAACGAATTTCTTCGGTTTAGCGGCTGTCAGCAAGGAAGTATCGATATAAGAACCCCGGATCCGGGAAATCATAGGGACTGGTTAATCGGCGTCTGGGTCGGGCTGAGGCGAAGGAGAACGAGTGTGTTTGAATAGTAGGTTCCACGATTTATTTGTTGGTCGCATGCTCCATCTACCAAGATTCAGATCGAGAGTGTATAATTTGATTAACAGACAGTTTACAGACGAATACAGTTTGCTTGGATCTGTCTCGACAAACCAGAGAACGACGGATCGCACGCACCACTGGTCCTCGTAGTACATATGTACACGCACAGAACCTCTACAGAACACAGCGATGTGGAACTTCGTCGGACACCAACGCCGCAGGAAGGTCCGCGGAAACACTGAATGCCGCCGAAGAGTCAAGGACAGGATCCAGAGACAGTAGACGGATTTGAACTCACGTCAAAAATACTTCATCGAACAACCTATTAATGGGATACGCAACTCGTATCCTTCGTTTGGTCTTCTGGTCAGCGCTCCGTTCCGAGACATCGGTTCTGAGAGAATTATACAATTTTGGATGTCATATAACAACAAGAAAAAACTGTAATCAGTCGATTCAACCAGAAATGATTTTTGTTCATCATGAGAACCGTGGTGTATACATCTGAGAGTTAAATCAATGAAGTACGACGTCTGATGATGTGTAATCTCAATGGACAAGATCACCGGGTCGGCTGACCGGTAGATAGTTGGATGGGCGTCCACGTACCTACGTACACGCGGGTAGGAAAGCTATAACTGTGGAAAAGTCGTTAAACGGAATCGCTCCATCTGTATGGTTTGATTGTTGAGGGTTCGGTGTAGATTTCACGTAGGAGGGGTTTTCTAACGGAGCCCGTATTCCGGGAAAATATTGCACATGAAGTCATCATGGGAATCGGAGTTCTAATGCTCCGATTCCTCGAACATTTCAGAATGTAGGTGCCGCAATCTGGATGCAGGTGATACATGATATCCGGAATCCAGTGTTATAAAAATATATATTCCATATGCGTATAAGTATCTTATCGTCCAACGTTGACCTATCAATTTCTTATCTGAATGCTGGAGACTATCCGTCTCGATTCGGCAAAAGATACCAGCGGACTCACAGCAAGTGGAAAGGCAGCTCCTTGGAAAGCAAGGTAGGAGGAGGTCGGGTGCCAAATAAATGAACAGGTAGAGCCCGGTCGGGCATTCGATGGATTCGTTGATGGATTGAGTTTCCGGTGGATGGATAGATGAGAGCAATGATGCTACTGCACAATGAAAAACGAAGATGGTGTTACGATACATTGGGGTTCTGCTCAGAGATTCACGTCGTGGTATTTTCGGAGAAGTCTTTTTGGAGAACGATTGTCTTCATGTCGAAGGCCGAACCCCCGCTGGGGTATACGTAAGAATCTGGATAAGCGCAGCAAAATCACAAGTTGGTAGATCACATTACACCGCTGCGGATGAGAACGACGAAGAGCTCAAAACTTTGATCTCGTGTTCGCCCAGTGACGTCGAACACTTCCCGCGGGCATTCGCGGAATGTAAGGGCTAATCGGAAGGAACTTCGTCGTATCATCATTCATCGACGTCGCCATCATCCGCTTCAGCTTTCAATTCAAATCTCCAAAACGAAACAGCTCCCAGCGATTCTTCGGCTTAATCGAAGTCATTATCGCTTGGCTACAGCATTCTGGATCTCGTCGCATATGTTGCCGCATTGGCTCAATCAACAAGCCGGCCTGATGAATTTCTACAATCGATGGATTAGCGGGAAACCGCGTGAATATGATTGGAGTACAATGAGGTAGCTTGATGAAAAACGTTCCTGATCGACAGAGGGCACGCTGAGTGAAAAGGCTCAGCGTGGTGAGAAAAGAATGCTTCCGAGTGCTTTAGAGATCAGAGTATATAGTTGTACTTGAGGCACACCGATCCGAGTCGGATCCATGTGTGCTAAGGCTCATAAGGAGGGGACTCCGCAAAAGGCGCTGAGAGTCTTCACCGTTTTACGCAGATAACGCGATGCATACATCAGTCTACAAGTTTACAAATGTAAAATATCGTCGATGCTTCCACCGTTTCCCTCAAAATTGATTCGTTCCGCTCTCACACAGAATCGAGAAGAACAATTATCTCGAAGCTGGATCGAGCAATCACGTAGATGTCTGTAGTTCGCTCGCTATGTTATGATTCCGGTAAGAATATATGTATTGCACTTTATGCAGGTATCTGCTGTGTGGATGCATGTATATATTAATGATACGTTTCACATTCGTGAGGGCTTCGCGTAGGTTTGCAGATTCTTCATCGATATGATCGATATACATCTATGGATATGAGATTATGATAAATATAAATGTTTGTATGATAATCCGATTTCAATTCAATAAATAATGACCGGCATAACATGCAGTCGTCGTTGTATGTAGAAAAATCCGATTTTGTTCGTCAGTCTCGTGCCTGTCCGCTCCCGTGTTTCTCAAGTTCATCTGCATCACAGCTATGATTGCAGACCGGGATCCCCCCGAAGTTTCACTCCGATCGTCTCCTCCAAGAGAAGCTTGTTGGGACCTTGGCGGTCCTCTATCAACTCATACCGTTAGGGGACCCTAGGCATTGTTGTCTTTCTCGAGAAACAACGGGAGCTACGAAATTCACGAATCTATCACGAAGTTCAAATTCCACCTAGCTGATCGCGGTCCTCCTTCAGCCGGGAGAAGACGACCGACTATTCGAGTGTTTTGTGAACGTTGATCATATGCGATTTGATGGACTTTCGCCAAGCCGATCGGAAATCACATAGAACGCACTTGAAAGGTTTCGTGCCACTGTGTATCAATTCATGTCGACGGAAGTTGCCGACATCATTCGTCTGGTACGGACAGTGAGAACATCGGAAGCGTTTTTCTTCCAACTCGAATAGCGATTGCACGGTTGACATAAACGCCCAACCTGGAAGGATACAGTAAATCAGAATCTTTTCGGAGAACCTGAGTAAACCATTCGCTTGTGATGGTCGACTCGTGCGCGGATCCGTCAATCACGACTGCACCATTTCCACCGTCACCAGATGAAGTTTACGTGAGATGGGTGAGTTTTTGTGCTCCGAAATGGATAGTAGTTTGCAGGGAGTTATACAGGATGATCATGAACTGTATGCGAGATGTACGCGGTTTTTTTTTATTGAGAACGAGCTCGGAGATTCCGTTGGTGAGCATTACATCCCTGGCTGACTGACGGGATCTAATGCGGAGGGTGGGGGACACTCTCCGTGGATCCAGTGAAGGAGGCGGTCACACGAATCCCGACGGAGCGTCTCTCATTCATGAAGGCCCTGCCTGGAGCGGAGTGGTCCGCCGTTTCCAATCCAGATCCCAAACGGTATTCTCTGAAAGATTCGATACGTTAGTCTGGCTCTCCATTTTTTCTCGCGCTGATGGTTCTCGGGCTCAATGTCGAAACCCACTCATGGAAAAACGCCGCGTGAAATTTTCAGATCCAAACTTTTATTCATTCTTCCACGATGCTTTTCGGCTCATGGTTCAGGTCCATGAGCCCCTCCGGAACGACCATTGTTCCTTCGGAATCAAGCTCTTGATAAGCAGGTCATATCGGTCGAATCCAATCGGTAATAGTAAATGCAACATGTGTAGGAATATACTTAATATAAAAGCGATGTCCATATATCTGATTCTTGTTTACTTGTTCCTGTATAGAGAGATTGGTTGGTGGTTGGAGTGCTGCTTATGTCTCGTATGTCGTTGCCGCCACGGTTGAATAAGCCGTAAAGGAATGGTTCAAACGCGAATGCACTATGCCCGCTAGTTGCGCCCGACCTCCGCAGAAGCCTCAACAAAATGACTAGCGCTAAGTTACTCGAACGAAGCGGTCAAGAGCGTTGGGAAACTGCTTTTGTTCTCATAACGTCCATTCATAGCAAAGAATATCTTGAACAGATTTTCGTACATGGGCTCCCTTCGGCCGAGAAGCCTCCACAAATCTCCGAAGCGGAGTACGCTCGGACGCAAATACCTCTGACTAGATATGATCGATGATATTGCCCCTATCCCTTTCGTTCGCGTCTCCCGTTTCCCCTAAATGAACGACGAAGCCTCGCCTAAACAAATCTGTTCCATCACGTGAAACTCCATCACGAAGGCCTCAATTCGCGTACCAGCCTGCGATTTACATCGCCTACTACCTATACGCAATAAATAATCACGGTCTACTCCTTCATCGCTATCGGTAACCCCAGGCATCGGCGCTGTGCTCTCCGCGAACTTCAAAGACCGAATCCGCTCATTAGTGGATGAAGAGAGGTCGCGGGATCTGGCCACAGCGACCAACGCCTTTGAAGAGCATAAGAATGACCGAAGAGCGGGATCACAAAAAATAACGAACCTTCGATTCCAGTCTCGAAATGCGGACGGCTGCCGGAATGATTTTCCTAATTGCGCTAAAACTTCTATGGGCGCTCAACTAAAACTGGGGAATACCTCAAATATAAATGCTCGCACTCATCCCGATATCACACTCCCAAAGTTTGATGCAATCGTCGACTTAATCATGTATCTCCTGGTCAATCCTCACAACTCTCCTCGTTTAAATGCTTTTTGTCAATCCAACCAATATCGATCCGAACGCAGGTACGGTTCGAATGAAACCTGGCAACGATCGCTTTGCGTTTGCAATGGTCGAGAGAAGATCCTCGGCGTCGTTGTGAATCCGATTAATGTCATACATAGGGGATCGCGCATCATGGGAGTTCGGTCAAAAAACCACCCGAAATCTCACACGGTCGGAACAACGTCCAAGCTAGCTACCTAAATCCCCAACTCAAATGCAGAGCTCAGCGAGCGATATTCGACAGAGGAACTATCCTCCCGGGAGCTTCCCAGTGCTCCGTCAGTCGCTTATCAGTCGCTCACGATAAAATCCGAGAAAAGTCCTCCTGATCCCTGGAACCGTCGAGGGTGAACGGATGTCTTCGAGCCATGTGAGAGCTCAGAGCGTCCTTCCTAGAACACGAGTAGTGACAGTGTAAACACCGAAACGGCTTCTCGCCCGTGTGCGTGAGCAGATGCCGCGATAGCGGGAATCGTCGATTGGTGATGTAGGCGCAATGATCGTACGGACACTTATATTTCCCAAACTCGTTGCAGTTCTCGAGATCGAAGAAATCTGTGAATGGAGAAAGAAGTCAAATTAGTTCGGTTGGCCCTGACTTGACGGACAGCTTTCGGCGTCCGTAGAACATCCGAATCTAATGTTTGAGAACGACTCACGACGCGTTGGGAAAGCTGGTGCAGTGAACAAAGCTAAGGGAGTGGTTGGTAACGGAACGGGAAAGGACTCCGAGGTTGCGGATCTTGGATCTAGGTGGGATGAGCTCGAACTCCAAACTCGATGGATATGATCCGATCCGAAACATATACCGATAGAGGAGGATAATCTTCAGGGGGGACCTCCTGTCTAACTCCGCAGTACTTCTACTACGGGCTGCATCCGGATCCTCGGGAGCTCTGGCGGTGAATAACAAACACTCGCGAACTCTGGAGTCCGGGGTTTTTGGAATGCAACATGAGTTTATTCATTGGAATTCTTTCGCTCGTGAATCGAGTCGTTCTACATTCATGGGGTATATATATAATATATTTATAGAGATGTTGTATAAATTCACTCATAAACGTAGCTTATGATTGATTATTCGTTGCACATTTCCGTCGCTGAGTCTTCTTCTGCTGCGTTTGTCAGTGGATCAAGAGGGGTATCCGCTTGATACTATTGCGGACCTTGATAGATAAATTTCTTTCGCATCAAGAAGAAGCACTTCACTTCAGTGCTTTTCCTCTTTGAGTTTCATCGTTTCGCATAGACTTCAAGGTAGCGATGAAGTAAATTGATGCATAAGAACGCGATCATAGTCATTATCGTTGTAAGGCCCTACCCTGAAACCTTCAAGATTGAAAGATACCAAGAGATGTTTTTGCTTGAGTTGATCCGTGTCTGGCTAGTTTGAGTGGCGAAGTCAACCGATGGGCAATCGATCGCTTGGGTCCCTTAATCGGGTTACTTACGAGCTTGCTTGCTTGTTCGCGCTCGCTTCTTCCCAGGACACATGGACAAAGGATGATCAAGAGCAAGATCAGGAGACAACTTATTGCAGCTTTGTGACTACTCCGTATGAGTCTAGGACAAATCGGGCTAAGTGAGTGTTCGCCTAAAAATACATATATAGGTCTGTAGCTTCATCTGTCTCGAAATCCCACCCATCCGCGTGGATAGGTCAGTGCTTTTCGGAATGATTCTCCATGAAACAACGACTCCATGAATGGAGAGGAAAAGTCTAGGAGGCCGGCACAAATTGAAGGTATAAAATTGTTCTACAAGATTGTTTTAAAGAATCGATTCCAGAGAATCAGAGAATATGTTCGGTTGCACGTCGCCCTTTGTCGGTAAAGATTGAGTAAGCTTCAGATCCTTGTATGCGAAGACTGAGTTCAACAAGTCAAATATTTCTTCGCAGAATTTCGGCGACTCGGTCAGCCCCCCGTGGGATCGAAAGAGGCTAATACTTCGTCCGGAGGCGACCTATCGCCACGCTACACGCTCCACCCGATTAAAGGCCGGGGAAGAAACGCTTACGGGTGGCCTCCACTCGGTCTCATGGAAAACTCTTCGGCTCGCTCAGCTTCTCGAACGCAGCGGGCTACACGATTGACCTGAACACCGCGATGCTCCGAGGAGGAGGTTGGTATTGTCGCGGTGCTCGTCTCATTTGATCAGGAGAGGGACTGACCGGTCGGATCGAGGCTTAGTTCAATACAAAAATAGTTTTGTTCTTCAAAAAAGAAAGAATTCATAGCATATACAATACAGTATCATTCATATAACCAGAGTATCTTTGGATCTCTTTGGATGTCTCCGGCCATCCAGGCTCGCGACATCATGCATTTATGCGAGACCTGCAGAGAGTATTAATTGTGACGGGTAGACTAAGGGACGGACGGAGCTCTTCAAGCTCACTCGGGGCAGCTGCTCGGAAACCCCCACCGATTCCCCCGATAGAGACTCATCGGTAGCATGGGAGCAGGTAGCCTCGCGATTGTCCGTCTACAGATGTCCCCCGTCACGAGTCTTAGGAACCATGTCTCCGCAGGCCGGAGTATGGGCGCCACCCCTGAACTATAAATGAACAGAACGATGATTCTTAAAAGCAGAACTGGTCGGCATCAAGGTCACCGTGAGCAAACGCTCGACTTCGATAAAATGTAAGTCGATTTGCAGCCGATTCAGGGACGATATTAAAGGGTAAGTTGAGATTGGGGAACAGGAATACATAGCTGACATCTGAAAAAGTCACTTCGCACACTACATCGATAGCAGCGGCAACCATGGACTCCAAATTGGTGATACCACAACGCGGAATATTCCGACACAAGACCATCTTTCCTGCGAAGTCTTAGCTATGCGATCACCCCGGAATTCAGTCCGGAATCGAGAAATAGCCTCCTTCGGACGATCGGTGAATATCTACGGATATTCTCGGAACACGCCTTCGGGAACGATGGACAGTCTCGTGGATATTTTCGAGTTTTACGTCGACCTTGAATACGGCGACTCCCGAGCTTTGGGAAGCAGAAACATCCGCGGCCGGATGACGTGACGCGACGTAACTTTTAATTCGCGATCGTCGAGAGGGGAAGGAATGTATCGTGAGTTTCTTTGAGCTCGTTGTCCAGGATTATCGGCAACCAGTGGATACAACGAATGCTCGGAATGCCGGTTCCAGGCTTGTGACCTCGACGAGCGGAGAGATTCATTATCCTCCTCATCAGCGTCGGAATGAATTCAACTCGGAATGGCTCAATCCCGCGATTTTTTTCTCTTGGCCAATCACGGAGCCCCGAACATGCCGTGCGCAATCGAGGCTTGCTCCCGAGAGTCTGAGGCTGCTCGAACAAGGGATGAGGATTGCCTCCGCGGGATATTCGGAATGATCGCTCGATAATGAGATTGGGATATGAACAAGTCGGTCTCTCCACGAAGTACAGTGGAAATCTATCCGTAAGTGGAAATGTGCCGCAAGTTTTGAGCTGCCCTTGCCCCATCGCCTGTATTTGCGAAAAACTCATGGTCGCGTCGACGTCTCCGCCATCTCTGACAGCCGCTGTCATGAATGTAGATTTTTGCCGTTGCATCTGTCAATCGGTGTGGGTACGTCTATCGTCTGAGAGCACGCCTAACTTCGTTTGTATATAGAATATTAACATGAATATTTGAAGAGCTTCTCTCGAAATGGTAAGTTAGTTGATCTTCCGTTCGTTCGTTCAATCGTTGTTTGTAAAAAAGATTCTTGACTGTTGAGATTCTTCCGAATCCTACTACTTTGCTGCGGTTCCGAAGATCCTCCTTCTCTCTGCCTGAGCTCATGGCGGCAGAAGAGAAAATCCGTTCGGACTCAAAGTCGAAGTGGAATGCTTTGGGGAATTGTTGCTGTTCCTGTTACTCCTGTGCCGGGTGCTGTGCTTGTGACCGCCACCACTGCTGTTGCTGCTACTGCTGTTGTTGTTTCCATTGTTCAGGTTGATGGTGGAGCTGTCGTTGTTGTTGATGTTGCCGCTGCCGCTTAAACTCAATGCACTGTTATTATTGATGATGCTGCTATTGCTGTTCTCCTGCGCTTGCAGAAGAAGCTGGAGGGCCATTGCAGAGTTTTGATGCTTCTTCCTGACGTGGGTCAGTAGGTTGTCCTTGCGGTTTGAGCGGAAGTCGCAGTAATCACACTTGTGGGGTTTCTCGCCCGTGTGCGTCAATATGTGTCGCTCGTGAGCTCTCTTGATGTGGGTGTTGTATCCGCAAACATGGCAAGAAAAGAACTTCTTGTACAAGGAAGAGTTGGGTGGTGAAGTTTCCAGCGGAGACGATTGCGCTATCCTCCCGTACATTAGCATATCTTGAAGTATTTCTGCAAAAGGATCGCTCTTAGATGAATTTGACAGCTCCATCTCGGGAATTCAGTATGCGGCGGACAACCCTGAACTTGTCGGAGGTCTCGGTCGAGGCATGCAAGTCCGAACAAATGTGAGCTGTTCAAGGTACGTACCGTGTTAGAGACGAGTGGAATAGTAGGTAAATAAGCCCGAGAATGGAGAAGTAAGTAAGCGAGTTAATGGAAAAGTCACATGGCATACATTCATACACGGAAACTGGAAGTCTCGCATAGTTGTTAGTTCAGTCGAGGGAGACCTCAGTCGTATCTCCCGAGTTGCTGAACGGTCCGACGTTCGCTGGGTTAGTTATCGAAATTACGTGCGTCTATCGCAGACGAGACCATCGGCTACAAGCAGTCAACTCGATCTTTCATCAGATCGGAGGAACAGGACAGATTTTTATTGTCACATGCATGCAGAAGAGCGCTCTTGTGGCAAAGACGACAGTCAGAATCAGAAGATGAACAAATAATGGATCCTCCGTCCTCAGAGTCCGGTATCATCTGGAAGAAGAACGCTCGTTAAGTTCTGCTCCAATCGATAATTCCGACTATTCGTCGATCTGCGAAGCGTACCCCAAGGTCCCCATCCATCAAGCAGCACGCTTGTATCTCGCATTATTATTCCGATACGTTTTATTGAGGCATGGCTGAGAATATATCGTCGTAACATGATCGGTTGTCGAGGAGAGATTAAATCTAAAGTAAGTCACTTCTTGCTTTCTGTTTTGCATACTGTATAGTAACAAGTGTCCAGTTAACATGGGTTCCTAATACTTTCCAGAGAGGTTAGAATTGTGCTCTTCCAACGAGATCAGATGCATGGCGGATCGCGTTTCTACACTCTGCGACCGCAGTGAGCTCGTCGCAAGATGTCAGAAAGCAGACGAAACCGTCTAGTTGAGGAACGATTTGATCGGTCGAGATCGTGGAATAATATGATTGGCATCCTTTGAGCAAATAAATCGGCGCAAAGAGATCCATAAATGAAGAAGCATCGACTAGATCACTGGATGTCATCGAGTGAATTCGAGGATGCTTCTTAGAGAGATCATCGGTTATCATCAATATACTGATGGAATAAAGAACGTTCAGGCCTCACTTAGGGCAATCTTCGGGGGCACCGCTCGGTTTCCGTGGCATCTTGAGATCTAGAGACGGTGACCTTTCGTAAAGAGATATTGGGTCAGGTAAGGATACATAGCTCGAAACTGTTCAGGTACTCCTCCGTGGTACAATCAAATGTACTCTGCTTGCACTCAACGAGGGTATAGTGCTGAAACGAGTAAACAATGTTTATCGCGCCTCTTGCGCCTCGGTACGGTAAGGAACACTTCGGCGGCCCTAGGTCCAGATAGCGTCCTCGCTCGAACGCTTCGGTAGCGTCTGTACTGCAGGGAACTCTTTCAGCCGTAACTATCAGGGATCATACATGCACATCATCAATATCTTGAAAAAAGAGATCATTGCATGGTCGCGCTCTATGCGATCGACACTATGAGAATGGCACGTTCGTGAAGCTCGTTCGTCCACGGCCCATTCCCCTCGAATCCGTCGGGGGGAGATCCAGGCCTGGACATCACTATTTTCCATAGTGAGCAATATTTCATATCAACGTGGTATAGCGAGTTTTGCACATGAGGTTATTCCAGTGAAGCGTAAGTTGTAAAATTATGGCTTATAAATTTTCCGAACGACTGAGCTAACCGGTTGGCAAGTCCGTTCAGCGGCGAGACCGCGCGTCGTTCAGTCCATGTTTTCTTCCGATGAGTCCTTTGATTTTTTACCTGATGCGGTCCGTTTCTTGTCAGATCGCTTGGGTGCCGCGGGATTCTCAACGTCTCCAATGGGCAGAAGATGGAGCGTGACGTTGGGCCTGCAGGGCAGATTTTCGTTGTTGACAGTGATGACGGACACGTCCGGTATGATGATACTCTCGTTCTGATGTTTTGTCTTGATGTGGTGCTTGAGTTTATCGCTTCGAGAACTTCGGAATTCACAGGAGGTACACCGGAAAGGCTTATCGCCCGTATGCGTCAATATGTGTCGATAGATGTTCCGTCGGTGCTTCACTGAATACTGGCAGATAAGACACAGGTTGTTGCCCTCGCCGTCGGTGTGTATGAAGCGGTCGTAGCCGTTGCACGAGATGTAATTCGAGAGTCCGGGTCCGCCGACATTGTTGAAGTTTATGTCTGGAAAAACTGCGGCTATGTGAGGCTGATCCAGCAGGCAAGAAACTTCAATGACAAGGGCAGACTGACGATAAGGGAGCGAAATCAGAAGCCGGGGAGAGGAACTCAAAGTCAATACGAGGAACAGCGGGCAAAGGAAACGGGTGAGGAGGAAATCGCGACGAACTCAGTAAAATTCACTCTTTATTGATCAACGGAGAGGCCACACGAAGCCAGAAAGAGATTTCCGGACAGGAACAAAACGGTAAAGGCTCAGCGGATAAAGAGGCAGCTTCGGAAGCAACCGAGGAGATCGTCATATGGAGAGCCGCAGACGAGCTCAGGATGACAAAATCACTAGCGCTCAAAGCAGTATTCTTAGGGCAGCAAGCGGGAGGATTCTGCAAGGAAAACACGGATCAGATATGTGTGATACAAGAGACTTCGAGCGGAAGCCGGAGCAAATAATCCGCTCGGATTCGGTTAGCGGGCAGGGCGAGCACAATACCGTCCATCAGATTAGGCATTCGGCACAAGCACAACGGGAGGAGAAGAGTTAATATTGGGAACATGATGGGCATGATCCCGATGATAGTAGCGAAATAATCTTCCATACCATAAACATCATTTTTGTGAACAGGCTCAGACTTCTCCGTCTACGCAAGAGAGCTTACGCGTACACTGGGCGAGCGCTGATCGCTCTCTCGGCGAAATCTCTCTCACCCCAGAGGTACGATGTTTTCGATTCATCTGAAGACAGACTTTCTGAGGTGCGGTCCCAGGCAGAGCTCGGTCAGGGAGGGGGCGATTCATGCATTCATGCTGGCTCACCGAAGTCGAACTTGTGAGGTCGTAATAGCATCAGGGCAGTCTGACAACGAGTCGGACGCCGAAAGACATGATCCGTAATCACTTCGTCCGCCCCCCTCCGAAAACCACGGACATGCGATGGGATAGCGAATAACATGCGGGGGGGGGGCTGGTCGACGATCCAGCATCGAGCCAAATCGAGCTTGAGGTACGAAACGAGCCGAAGGGTCGATGGTTCTCCTTCCGAATTCCGATCCCCTGCATTGATGGTGCTGAAGCCTTGGAGCGAAGGGCGTTCCGCCCGAGTGGGCCGAACTGCCCTCGGCTCGAACAGTCCCTGAGCTGACCTGATCACTTTCTCCTGGAATGGAAGACTCCTCGAAGCTTCTTCGTATCTCTGAGAAGGAGAGACGAAATATGATTCAGAAGACCTACATCAAGGAGAAGAAAAATAAATTGATTTATTCGCTATCCTCTTTACACTCGGCTTAAGTAGTAAGTATCTCAGTCTGAGTACTAATCATAGAATAGAACTCTCTTAACATCACGCGGCTGTATGATCAAAAAGATCTTTGGTTGACGGACTCCGACGATAGGTGGTGCGCACAGCAAGGTGCTGATGCAACACTGGAATGGAGCTCTCTCGCATCAGGAATGCGTAGAAGGCTCATTGCAAGTGAGTTCTCGTCGTCCGTGGAGATATTGGGTAACGAAATGCCGCACTCCCAGCGTTGGGACTCATGTCGTAACAGATGTTGATAGTCTTGGATTCGGGCGAAACAAGAACAAGCCCATCAGAAGCGGACAAAAATCAATAAGGAATCCGTCGATAAACGACACCGAACATCATGAATCAATACTGCATCGGGGCTTTGCTACTGGTTTGATTTCTTCCGGAATGACTGCGCCGGAGCCTGGAATCTCCGATAGGGGCCGCGGAACGATCGGCTCGACATTCACCATGCACAGCCCACCTCTTCGGGAAGATCTGCGAGAGCGATCCTCCCGAATTTCGGAGGCTCGACAATGATCACGGTGGCCGCGATGGAACGATATCGCTCTGCAGAGGCGTGTGTAGATTCGGCTTCGATTTCGACGAATCGACCGCAGACCTTCTCGATCAGATGTAGTGTGATAAGAGGAACAGGCTTGTAAATACGATAAATTTCTCCGTCCGGAAGGCTGAGTGACCAATCGCTTCGCGGAGCCGCGTTTGATAATCAGGGCCCATCGGAGCTTCCGAAAAATCAACTCGAGCCTCCCCATCGGCTTCGAGCAGGGCTCTTCTCCGCCGAGAATATCACCGATCGACCGCCGTTTGGCAGACAAGCTCGCCGTGCCGAATTGCGATTCTGACGGTCTCGGGAGCTCCATGGCGGAAATTTCACACTACCATACAACTGATTACTTAAGTTATATTAACACGATTCCCGCTGATCGATTTTCTATACGTTGATATTTGATATATTCTCATATGTAGGTTTGTATGTAAATGCTATTTGTCGTCGCAGGAAAAAACTCTCTTCGACTCTTACAATTGCACAAATTTAAGCCTATGCGAATGCCGAACCTCGCCAAGCTAACAACAGCGAGGGAGGCAGTTAAGGCGCCTGCTTACCTAGATCAGTTCTTCTCTGCGGACATCGTTCTAAATGAAGGACAAACAGTGTCGTCGGTCGCTCCCGGCGATGGCTCGGAAATATCTCATTCCCAAAAGCCGATCACCATTTCGAAACCGGGCACCAGGAAGGAAAAACGGATATTGACGACACTGATATGTCCCGATGTGGGTCTTCGGAGCGAATCAGAGGGTTTCGGACAAGAAATGTTCCCGAAACATCGGCACGGTGCACCGCGGAACAAAATGCTTGAGGAGAATATTGGCTGGTGCTCGAGTAATCCGGGAGGAAGCTCCTCCCAGGTCGAGCTCTGCTCCGTGAAATGCCTTCGAGATCGTGTTCGTCGACCTTAAGTTCCACTCGGAGGGCGACCGCCAAGACTCTCAACGAGTGTGGCTGGGATCTCTCATTTCGAGGCGTCCTGCTAGAGCGCAGGTATTGCGGAGTCGCACGATAACCCCGAAGTGAACTACTTTCCGAGAGCAGCTTTTCTGAAGTTGCGTTTCTCGAGACGAAATGACGGGGCTCCTCTGGGCACCGAAGGTGGAGTTGGAAGCGATACCGTGCCGCTCGAACCCAATCCATACCGCGAGACACCGACAAGAGCCTCAAGAGCCGGAGACCGAATTAAGAGCCTCCCTTCCCTGAATCGTTGCAGCTAGCGACAAAGGCGCCGGGATCGTCCCTGATTGGGGTCTGCGCACCAGCCACCGCAATCTCATCTGCCGGGACCGTTCTCTGATCGAGCGACCCGGTCGCCCTCCATGAAGCTCAACCCGCTCGAACAGACTCTATTTACACACTGCACCATCTGTTCGCCACCAGATCGCGGTTTTCTAGGCAATCACACGATTCAATAGATGATGTAAGGCTTGGAGAATAATAATAGCAGATAAATCTATCATCACCTTGTACCTATAACTGTTGATTGGGTCACTGACTCACGGTTGATGTCGACGTCTCCGAATTCCCGACGGTAACTTTCAAGAGATCGTGGCTCAATCGCTTGACTTACAGTTGGTGTCGGCGTCGTATGGCAGTTTTGTTTGTTTCATTCCTTAGCTGACGATGCGCGTCGCCACTTTGTAGCCGACATTGAGCAGCCTTAACTTCTCATCACAATCACTCTGTTTCCACTCCCCCTCTACGCACGTTTCCGCTCAACGGTGTGATCACAATCTGACGAACTCGCTAGTAAATAGTATTAACAACGGCGACAACGGCGCGAGAACCGCGGGAGAGACTCTCTCAGCTATAACATTTCACTAAATTTCTTCTTCGAACTCGAGCGGCCTCAAACCGAGGTATCGTTGTTTGCGAGCCCGCACAAAATCCATGTATTCGGCGTACAGCGAGATATGCTTATTTTTCACGTGATTAGATACGTGCTCCCGTCGAGTTGTCCTGAAGGGACAGTATGGACACGGATACGGCTTGAGACCCGTATGCTTGACCATGTGGCGCTCGAGGTCTCTTTTCAATGGAAAAATTTTATCGCACAGCGGACACCGACGATTGTTAGGATGTCGACTCGTGGCACTCAAGCAGTTGCCGAGGTCCGGGACGAACGTTTCTGCAACACAAAACACGACATGCTCAGTAAAGACCCGTCACTGGTCGAGAGCACGATCACTAAGTCGGTGGAGCACGCGCAACTGAAACGATGCGTTCTTCATCGAAAACCAACGTGAAGCATCCACCGAAGAAGCAACCCATAGTTTGCTCATCACGAGACGAAGCAGAATAGGAAATTATTCGACAAATGAAAACGAAGCTCAGAATGCCGAGGGAGACTGAGACGATCGACTTGCGAAGAGAGCTCGTGAGAGAGGGGGCCCGGGCTCCCTCCTCGGACGTCCGAGTCTACAATGAGAACCTCCCTCAGAGAACCGCGGTCTCGGCAATCAAAGCAAATTTTCTCGCGACGGTGAGCTATAGAAGGACACGTGAGATTCGCGGTTTATTCTCAGGGATGCCCCTCCAGGCATTCCCATCAAATCCACGTTTATTTCTTCAGTCCTATTCTGTGGATTCTAGAGGATCCGATGCAATCATCGAGTTGGCGCGGACATCCACACGTACCTGGAAGTAAATTTTGCAGTTAGTACTGTTAGAAACACGGCAAACTCACAGAATTAAAAAAGATCAGAAACATTCGTTTGAGCGAGAGCTAGGTGATAGACCTTCTCTCGAAGATAACCCGAATGTCTAGAATTCCGAGCAGGGAATCGAATTCGGCCTCGCTGATCTCTCCGGTGAGATCTGTGCACATGAATGAGCCGAAATCGGGGGAGATGGGAACGTTTCCTATCGGGTATTCTTGCAGTGGAACGAGAAATGAAGCCATGCCTCCGATTGGACGTGAATGCCACACATGATTGAAGATACAGTTTGGAAATAGTGACACTTTATTGTGTGATTCCTCGGACGTTCACCACTGCGGATCTCTCGAAGACGGTCGTCGAACTACTGAGACCCCCGTAATCGACCCATTTCGGATATTGTTCTGGCTCATCTTCGCTGTCGAAAATCCGATTGTCATTCTTGCTAGTTTTGCTCCAATGGGAACCGACGATCACGTCACGATTTTCTTCATCATAATAGTCATCGTCATCATCATAATAGTCATCGTCATCATCATCATGATACACCTTATGGTACTCCTCCTTTGATCAGTCGTATATTCAATGTACAAGTTCAGTTCAGTAGCACATGGCGGACGCTCGAAATGGACTCGATCCAAAAACACGCATCCTCGTTGAGTATATCATCAAAGAGTCAGAAGGAACCCTGAACCCGATCGTTTGCACTTTTGATTGAATATGGAAGCTTATCGATATCGGAGTCGAATGAGAGGGAAAACAAACGTCCTGGGGAAATTATAGCGGTTGAGAAGTATACATTTTCGGTTAGAGTGAGTCAACGCGCTCGTTGGTTCCCACCGGCCGTACTGTGAAGTCGAGGGGAGACGCATTCGAGGAATAAAAATTTTGACAGAGAGAGAGGGAGAAAAAGAGAAATCCTATTTAGACACTTCGAGATCAGAACTTGGCTGTCGTGCATCTTTTGGTGAGCGGCGGGAACCGACGATGAAACGGTTGAGAATACATTCATATATTCACTACGCGGCTTCAGAAATTGCATTTTGTCTTTGCACTGTACACGCATCGTCTTTCCCCGCAGCGGGGAAACGTGTGACTCCTTGAAACTGATCATGAGTTTATACACCAGCAAACACTCGAGAGACGCCGACGATATCCGGATACCGATGGAAAGAGAGTTCCCGGACATGTTCCTCCCCGAACGAGAAATGCGATTTGAGCATCGCGATGCCCTGCGAGATCGGAGTAGAATCCGTCGAATGCGAGCGCGGATTCCACGGACAACGATATCCAGGAAAAAATCGTCGACCACAAGCCCTGCGATACGGACGCTCTCTCGCTCAGGCATCGACACATCTTTCACTCAAACGCCGCTAAGGTCTCACTCTGAATTTCTCTCAAGGTTACCAAGCTCATTCGCATCGATTTCACGATGGACTCATTCGTCATGATCTCCTCCAGTCCCGTCTTCATTGATTGCTCGATCATTTGGTTTTTCCGAGATGAGCATCGTCTCTCAATCGCTGAGACTAGGAGGCGACGTCGCACTCAATAAATAACCTACGGTTTCATCCTCACATTTGTAACACGATCAGATAGCAACGAAATGATCCTGATGTTGGTTATATTTGGTAGCATGTATGAAAACTCAATTAACTCTCATGTTTCCCGCTACGGTCTACCCGGAACATTCGAGGCAGACCGCAGACACTTTGGTGGTACGAAGTCTTCTTCTCATGGGGGCTCCGCCCACTCGCTGCTGAGTTTGTTTCGCCCCTTACTAATTAGTGAGACAGTTTCCACAGAATAAATGATGATCGGCATTGTACAAGATCGAGGTTATGTTCGGACATCATCGTCATACCCGATGACGAGAAGCTTCGGGCCTCCTCCCTCGCGTCTTCATGTATTCCCCATTCATTTACGTTCTGGAGTTCGGATCTCGGTACGTAGTACCACGATGATCGATGGGTCGCATCAAGATCGTCGAGACGGCAGTCGACAAATCATTCGAATCAATGTGAGAGAAAACCCGTCGATCGGATTCTCGCACGAAACCAATAGGACACTTCATCGACTCATCAACCACTCGATGGATTCTCGATGAACTAGCTGATGTTGCTGTTGTTATTACTGTTGCCGAAAATCGTTATCGGCAGGATCATGTCCGTGGCTCCGCTGGAGTTGTGTGAGATGTGAGGAGCAACGTAGCCGTGCTTGGCGAGCATGTGCTGACGCAGATTATCGCTCCGGGTCGTCATCACTCCGCAAATGGAACACTCGTAGTTCTTGACTCCGGTGTGAGTTTTCCTAGGAAAAAGAAGACAAGCATTATGCGTCTCTAGAGGCTGCGTTGAAGATCTGGGCATTCGCGGCAGCCGTCCAATCACTCACTTATGACGATACATGTTGGCTCGATGCGTGGTCTCATAGCTGCAGAAGTCACATTTGACTGGTGTCGTCGTCTGATTATAGCTTTTTCTGCCATTCGAACTGTTATGGTTAACGTGATTGAGATTGTTGTTATTATTGTTGTTGTTTGAGGAGCCGCTGCCTTGTCCTGGGGGTGATGTACTCGCACCGAAACTATCCATAAAGCAAACCAGAGCTGAAAAGTGCATCAAATAAACAAAAATTTTAACGTAAGGTAAATAAAAAAAAGAAGGTCTCCGGGAAGAGAAACGGAATCACGGAGGATGCCACCAAAGTGGTATAGGATGCAAATGAAATCGGGGGAAAACGCAGATGAGTCCCATCGGAGATGATTACAAAGAGCGGGAAACGGAAACTTAATCGTCATGCAGGGATAAGGAGGGCTACGGATCAAATCTGTCATATAAGAAGCCTCTATGTATCTACGCGACAAACATAAGCTAATGATGACGGTTCCATACTGCAAGCAGTTTGAATACGGCGACAAACGAATATAATGAGATCGAACTCAATGAGAACCGCAGCGAAAGCAGAAATGAAATCGGCGCGTCTCGCCCCTCTGCGTCCACCAGCATGGCGAGAAAAATGAACATGAGCTCAAGACCAGGAGAGGAAAGATAATTTTGTTGCATCTTTATTGTATCCGTATCCATCTCAAACGATCGCTGAATATGCACTGAATGCCAGTACCATCTCGAGAGCTATAGACAATCGACCCCGACAAGAGAATTATCTATGATCGAAGTGGAATCCAAGCGCAGAGTCTCCGATAACCACCAGTACTGACAAAGCGAAGCGTGCGAGGGGATTTCCCCCGACGATAGCACAAGTTTGGCCTTTCGAGATCTCTCGACGGATGTATTCGCCCAAATCCATCACTATGAAGCCTAATGATAATTAAAACCCCGAAATAAGGAGGTACACCTCAGGGAGCTTGGGAACGAGCGGGATAAACAATATCGTTCTCCTCTCCTGATCGTCCGATGCTTGTCATCCTCCACCAAGCTATCAGACTGATGCCTCCGTAGGAATAGCAGCAGTCGCTCACAGTCGAGCGCAAATCAAGGGCCAATGCTCTTTTTCGGAGTTTCCTTGCCCTGTTGACCCTGCGGATGCAAAGTTCGCTGATGGCGGTAGAGCGACGAGAGCTGTGTGGCCTTGTAGACACATTGACTACATTTGTAAGGACGCTCGCCCGTGTGCGTCCTCTGGTGGATTTTGTAGTGTTGTAAATTGTTCGTCTCATAATGGCACTGATCACAGACAAATCGACCCTCGGGATTCGTCAAGTTCGATCCGCTCGTTGAGAGATTAATTGGTCCGCAAGAATCGGCAACGGGAACACTTGCTGCTGCCGCAACCGCAGCAGCTGCTGCCACGGCGGCTGCGACTGAGTTCACAGACCCACTCGTTGCCGCGCTGGTTACCGCCGGCGTCGTAGAGCCAGAGGTCGTTGCGACAGCCATGATGCTCATGCTGGGAGCTTGCAGCGTCGGTTCTTGCGCCGGTTCAATGTTGGCCATCTTGTGAACGGTACGCAAGTGGCTCCGAAGAGCCGCTTGCGGAACGTGCTGCGAACATCGTGGACAAGAGCTCCGCGGCGCTTGCGTCTGCGGCGGTGTCGAGATGGTCGAACCCCCCTGCTGGAGGAGTATACCTTTAATCGAGTCAGGCAGGAGACCTATGACGTCAGCGGAATCCTTCGAAGTATCGCTGTTGACGCTCGGCGGCCCTACGGTAAAACAATGTTAGACAATCGCTCTCTGCCGAAGGATGATGTTGTGAACCCGAAGCGGCTGCGGTGAAGGTGGAGGTCATGGACGAACGGAGAATTCGGAGAAGTTTGAAGCTACATATAGGAACATTGGTGGACCTTCGTAGGAACGAGATTCTAGAACGAGGACTCGAGATGGACATATCGGCCGACGAAACATTGACGAGGATAACAACAGAGACCAAGACGGGAACGGCGACGGAGAGGAATAATTATATGAACGTTTCAACAAAAGGAGCAACAACAGAACACTGAGAACAATCGAGTTTTGGGTTTTCGTCGCTTCTCCGTCAGACTACATCGTTGAAGCTATGGGATCTTTATTCGGGTGTACATGAAGTTCACCATCGTGATCTTTCCAAGCTCCAAATGCCCTCCACGGAAGTTGTGTTCATGAGATCTTGATATAAATCATTGTCTCGATTAGCCTTTCAGGAGAACCGCGATTCTTTTGATTGGCATCTTTGGCAAGGAGTATCATTACTAAATGCAGCGCTCCCGGGAGGAGCGTTGACTTTTGAGATTCGAACCAGAAAGACACTAAGTCAGGTGTCTTTCTAAAGTAATCGATTGTTTGAAGTGGTGTATCATGCGTATGACTAATCGCATATCAATGCTCCCCTTATCTAATATCGAGAAGATTGCACTAGCGTCGACAAGTCCCTAGTTCAGCTCCATCGTTCCCTAGTTCGCTAGATCCTGAGGATTCCGAGCAAGCTCCGGAAGATTCCTGAACTTATTTGGCAAAAGTCGGCGTACATAGACCAGGTCAATATGGATGGCCGAGCGGTGATCGCTAACTCGAACATACCGATAGATATTCGGAACCGCAAGCCACACTATTCGGTAGTATTGTATATATCATATATAGGGTATAAATGATTGATGAGTATATAGCACGCTGGAACAGCTCCCACCTAAGCGTCGCTGTCCTCGAGAGCCCCCGGACCAGGAAGACGACATTGGATTCCTCGACTGAATGATTGTCCGTGTCCGGGAGAAGAACTCGAGACGACATGATTGACGATGGTTTCAGGGTTGGTTGTTTGATTGATTGACTGATTGTCGATTGATGGGTCGATCGCCCTGCAAGCAAATCGACCCATCGATCGCATACAAAGATGATTGCACTGCATGGGGAACATACCTAAAAAACATTCACTTCTAACCTGAGTATACCTGAGTAAATCTGAACCACAGACCTTGGAATATCGCACCAGAAAGGAAAGCACCTATTGCTGTCGGAAAAACAGGAATCGACTGACGACTTACAATCCGTACGGAGTAACACACAAACAGGCGAACAAAAGAGGTACGGATCGTCGAGTGGGAGAACAGAGAGTCGAATCAAAGCTGCCGGATCTCCGGTCATGGATAGGTCCAACAATTCCCTGGCACAGAAACTCAGCCGGCAAACAAGGGCAAAGGGTCGATTGAAACCAAAAAGAAAATCGACTCTGAAAATCATCCACCTTCCTGACAGAGAGCATCCGCCGAGGATTGCACGAAGTTCCTGGCCTGATGTGGAACGGAATCGGAGACTGCATGAGCACGACTCAAACGAATGGAAACGAAAATACACCGATCTCTATGACGTGAGGGAACTCAAAATGACCAGAACAGGTGCTCAAACGTGATTGACCAGTTTCTGGATGGGAAAATGTCTCTTCTGAGACCTGAGCTCCTCCGCGGCTGCCGCAGCGACGGCCGCAGCGGCGGATTCGTCGTCTTCGTCCTCCTGAACCGATATGACCTCTTTGGGAGAGATCTGTCGACCGCCCGCGTGTTGCTTCAAATGCCGCATTAAGTTCGCCTTCTGAGACGAGCTGTAGGTACAGTAGCCGCATTTGAAAGGCGTTTCTCCAGTATGGGTGCGCATGTGACGAATGATAGCGTTGCGGTGAAACGAATCGTAACCGCAGATCCGGCATTGGTGCTGAACCTTGGCGACGTCTCGCTTGAACTTCGAGAAGATCAGCTCATCGTAATTGCCGGAGGCAGCGAGTTCTTTCGCTCTTTCGGCCAGAGCGGGATCGAGTTTCGGTTGAATTTTGATGATTTTAGTTATGATACGAGGGAGCTCGCCAGCTTTTCGGCTGGCGTTCACAACGTTCGAGGCTCTAAGGAGGATGTTCGGCACAAGTCGGACCATCGGAGGAACCGGAGGTTTCGCGGGCGGCTCATCGTCGTCATCTTCTGCAACGAGTGAACGCATTCGGATCATCTGCGAGCTCGGATGATCGGCTCTTCGCTACCACGGGGCTCTAAAGGGGCTTCTAGCGGGGTGTTTGCTCCCATTGCGGGAGGCTCATTCTTGAACATACATTATGTGAAATGATAACAAAGTGAGGGTCGCCGGATACGCCCCTGAGGGCCCTCGTCCCAGCGTTTATATTCAGAGGGATGAGATGGGCCGGACGCGATTCATTCTGTCGTCGTCCTTTCTCGAAGAACAGCTGCATGGTGTTGACCCTGGATTCTGGAAGGAAACGCGAAATTAGAATCTGTCGAGATGACTACCGTGGCTCCCAGACTAGTCTGACATAGGCTCCACTGAAGAAGAATGCTCCATTTTCGAAATTCTTTCGGTATAATTGAGTATTTTTTATTTACACCAGAGGAATGATTGCTGACATAATCACAAAAAGCACATCATTTGAATCGTTGATGTCATTATCGGTGCGGCTGCCACCATGGAAGATGTTGCCGCGTAATGATTGTAGATGTTGTGAGTCATCATCAACATCGCCCGAGCCCTCCCACAACTGGATTTCTCAGTCCTTCCGTTTCGCTTCGAATCGACTTACCGTTGTTTCACCGATTCATAGTCGACATTCTCGCGTTAGATTGTAGTGAAAAAATAACAGTAACTCAGTGAAAGATCGTCGACTCCAACGCGTCACCCATACTCACTCTCCGTACCGCAATGTCAAGACACGTACGGGATTTGAAGAGCTTCACACTCGCGCATGAATGCCTTCACTCTCCTACGAAAACAAGCTATCCGATCCTGAATATCGGAGACCATGCCACCCTGAGGCAGGCTTCCGCTCACGAACTCAATGCTCCACGCTGATTCGTTTCCCTTCCTCTCATCATTCGTGACTATATCATACCTTGCGTGTCTGTTTTTGTGTGTTCCTCGTAAAGGATTTTTCCAATTTGTATTTATATATATATATATATATCCTTTCATGTGTATATCTTCAATTACATATATATCTATCGTCATCATGTTGAATCATGGCTTCCGATATAGGACGAGTATATCACAAGCAGAACATTGCATTTCAACTGGGAAACAATTTACTGCCAAGCTCCACGGCAGCAGTTGCTCCGCAATTCGTCTCGAACTTTTGGAATCGAGGTATTCACGAATACATTCGTTAAGCTAGGATTACCATCGTGCTCCTTCGTTCGTTTTCGTCGAACCAGACTTAATTGTGACTTCAGTTGAACTAAAATGGAAGCCTCCCCAGCCTCCCTCAGGCTTCCAAGGGGAGGGGAGAGAGGAGTAATTCGATCGGCGAACAAAAAACTCTTATTCAAAACGGAATCGTAGAAATCCTATCCAAGGCGAAAACCTCGGAATCACAATCATCAGGTCGATGATCGAACAAATCCGGGGAGCGTTGATCTAAAATAGTCGAAATCATGATTCGCCTCTACAGTTTGCGGAAGACTGGTTGAATCCGAAGCCCTCGCGCTCGTCGGGATCAACCTCCTATCGGCATCGAAATGAGGAGAATGTATGGCGAGCTTAGCTCACCGGGTAGCGAAGCGAGGGGTGGATCGTTGGACAAATTAGTGGAGCTTGTCCAACAATTAGAGTCCTCGATCTCGTATCCGTCCTTAACGCACTTCTGAAGTGAACGTCCGGACACCAAATGATTTCGATTTCAAGCTCCTCTGGGCTCGTTCGGCACAGATCAAGCCGGTCCAGCCACTGGATCATCAACTCCCGTTCCGTGTTTCTCGTGATAACCATCGCGTGGTCATCCCAAACTTGGCAAAATCATCGGGGAATAAATCGTTTTCGGGAATCCCATGCTATCTACACAGAAGTTCCCGTTCCAATTCCTCATACCGTTGCGAAACAACTCAGTCAGTTGCCATCTACAAATGGGGCGTTTCGACGAAGCCTTGAGTACTTTGTCGATCTTAATTGTGGCACAGGGTTCAGTCTTAGCTATTCTGCTGATCACAATAGCTATACATCGTAGAAATTAGAAATTATTTCAGGTGCTCTAAAAGAGAAGGAATTAAAATAACTGTCAACTCAGAATCTACCATCACGTTATCCGTGGGGACCGCGGTAGTAGTCATCGGTATAAAAGTACTAATGTGTGACTTCCCCAAGTATGCTCTCGCCGTCGCATGTGATCGTTTGACGATTCACCTGGTCCGGCTTCCGAACCCCGCGGGTTCACGAATAGAGGTTTTGAGTTCTTCGGGTTGAAGTATTTTGAGTAACTCGTCTCACTGATATATCGACCGCGCGTCGGAAAAACCTGCATCCGATTCCTTCGATCGCATTCGAGTCTCACTTGTTCTACGGATTCGTTTCCCACCCATGGAAACATTTTTCCTGCTAATTAACTTCCTGATTAAATATAGATATTGCATTTTTCGTCTCAACTCCACCGACTCCTTTCATCGATGGAGGGCTCCTCGTTCATCGAATCAACATTTGATTGAATAGTCACCGAAAATATTGACACCGGGTGCGGGTCTCGACCGCTCAAGAAAAAACCGTGACCAGATTCAGAATTGCACAAAATGTGGATGTCTCGAGACAATGCGAAGTTCGACCTTCTGCCTCTGTGTACCTTCGGTTCATACGAACTTCTGAACTGAAGTTTTCCAACTATTCTCCGTATTCATTCTTCCTCGCATTCATCATAGTCATCCATCCTACCATCGACCAGCATTCTATGACTCTCTATTTTGGAGTGCGTCGCTTGAGTTTCCCGCTGCCGTCATCAATCCCTCGTCAGTGAATATTTATCTGAGGCGTGGTTTTCTCGTTACTAATGAGAACCTGCACCGGAAGATCACGGTGTTTGGTTCTGATGTGCAGTGGTACGTTTGTTTTCTCTACGGAGGCGAAACTGCAGTACGGACACCTGTACGGCCGCACGCCTAGATGAGCGTTTTCGTGCCGCTTCATGGAGAATTTGTAGTTCGTTGTGAAGTCGCAACACGTGCACTTCCAGTATCGGCGTCCGTTGCCGTCTTCAACGAGATGAGAGTACTCTAGATTCGATGACGATGTTGCCGCTCGCAGATCCCAGCACCCGTGCAGGAGCTCCATCATATTGTCTGAAGAATAAAATTGGCAGAAAATGAATTAGCAGTCGCTGAGCCGCGAGTCCGGCATGAGTGGCAACCACATGGACTCCGACCCGATCCAGGATGAATTTCCAATGAGTTCGCCAGTGACGTTCTTTATTCATTCTTCCAGGGTTCTCTCACACAGTGTCCGGGGATGGCAGAATGGAGCAGTCAAGATTCTGAAAGGAGAACAGCTGTTAGGAAATGCTCGATGATTAAACTCTTTCGGATGAATCTTTCCAGTCGGCAGCCGAAAGGCATAAAGCATGGGCTTTTTCTAATAATGAGTATTTTATTAGTAATCATTCGTAAATGCATCAGTACAAACGCTCAACATTGTCTACCTCAGTTACGAACAGATGCCGCTTAGCTGAACACTGCTAGGCATTTCAATTTATCTAAATCTTGGTTGTGTTGAATAAATGATTCTCCATCGTTCAATCCATTGATTGATTGTGTCTCAATGCATCGCTTGTTTGATTCAATGATTGTTCTAATTGACTCGAACCGATCGCTTTGTAACCCGGTCGAGTATCATACAATGAACGAGACCGAGTCAACACCGAGCTCACCTTGCCGGTGGGCCGTGTTCTCGCAAAAAAATCCTGTCGGTCCAATAGCATCGACGAAGCAACAAGCCTTCTCCTCCTTCTTATCTATCAACAAAAGTCAACGATTCGGGCCATGATCGATTGATTGATAGATAGATAGATTTGTTGGGTGGTTGATGATTTGTATCTGAGGCGAGCAGATCAGTGATCAGGCTCTGGACGACAAGTCGACCAGTCGGTCGTCCCGTCGATTCACTGATTCATCGATAGTTTGATTTATTGAATGAATGAGGATCTTCATCGAGTCGCTGGTGAGCTTGCTCAAGCGATCGATCAGTTTCTAGATTATCAATTTCCCGAATGGTGAATCGATCCGCATCCAAGTCTCAATCGACCAGAGATTTTGAAAATCATGTTCCTCGAATCACGTACGCCTCGCTCAATTCTCCAGTCACCGTCGAAGTTTTACTCATTCATCCATGCATCCATCGGGCAATCCATCCATCCATCCATCATTCAGAACATCACTCCATCAAGAATACATCCATTCATCTATGCTCTAAGGCATTCACTCAGCCATCATTCGATCTTTCGCTCGTTGATTTAGCTCCATCAGCATCCAGACATCCACGCATTTCCTCGCAACAACAATAGCTCTCGCGACAATTAGGAAAGGCCGCGCATCTTCGTTGTATATTATTCTCCTGCCATACTTCATATCATTATCATACTTATACTTATACTTATTCATAATAATGCGTTATATTAATTGATCTTATACTTTCTCCGCAGTTTTCCAATATAGATATAATGTGTATCGCTTGTATGCTCGACTGTTGTATATATTGCTCTTTTTCGTATTGCTTTCTCCTCATCATTGATGTTGCTCAGCGATGTGAAGAGCCATCGATGTCGCTGTTGTCAGATGGTAACGTTCATGAGTCATGATAGAATCTTAATCTATGAAAAACGGCATACGACTCGATCATGAGCCCACGTACAAAAAAGGAAGGAGCCACAAAGGACAAGTCGAAGAACTTGGCGCCTCAGTTGATAGAAAGTTCGCTGAGAAATCTATTCAAGGGAAACGAAAACAATCAGAAAAACACTCGGATCCAGGTGAACTAGGCAACTCGAAATAACGGGGGGAGAGGGAGTATACTGATGACCGTATCGAGCCAGGCACTGACAAATACACAGAAAGATCCGTGAAACGTTCGGAATGAGCATTCTTATTCCATTTACATAGACGTGACCGAATCGGTGCTTTTGCTCGGACAATCTTACGGACTTTAGGTCCGCAGTCTGAGTCTATCGCAACAACCTACCTAATCCCAAAGAGACATCTATCGGGATCAGGACATCATGGGGCATTCCGGGATGATTCTCATTCTCAAGAACATGCTCATTTTCCCGTCTCACGGTTTCAAAAGAGTGCTCACAGGCATTGGAGAAGGAAACTAAACAAGTTCATGCCTACAAAGGCAAAGAACACCATGAACGAATCTCAGGAAATCGAATCCGCACTCCCCTATCGAGACTTCAGATCCCTCAGAAAGGCTAGAAAATAAGCATGAGATATAAACATCGGAGTTATCATAATGATTATTGCCACCAGAGCTCGCATCGACTCGAAATTATATTACTCCATTTGTATGTGTTCCATAGTCTGATGAATATTCCAGGAAGCGTAACGGTGATGGTAATACCTCTCCAGGCGATAAAAAGTTCCGGTAAAAAAGTACTGGGAGATAGCTCCGAATGATAAGTGCTCTCACCGCGGCTTCCTGCATCGTTCTCTCAATACCTCTCTAGCCCAAATGTTCGGGACAGACTCCTCTGTCTAAATGCGAAATTCAGACGGGCTGTCGCCCCACTTAAGCTGAACACAGTTTCTTAGGAAGTTGGCGCTTGGTCGACCTAAGCATTGATCAGGACGATCAGAAAAGTTTTTCAAGACTTCAACAGACAGTAGCTCCGTAAACCAGATGGCTTAGGACAAAAACAAATGCACTGTGTCCGCGGAACCTTGATGCGCCACCATGATCCGTCTCGAATATAAACGAGGGAAAACATGCAAGGCACCTGGATCACGGAATTTGGACTCATCAAGAAAATGCTCTCAGATTGAAGTTAGCTCCGGGAAAACTCTTCCGGATATTCAAGCCCGAAGAAGTTTCCGAAAACTTTGATTTCGTTGACTAGAGGACATTACACGAGGGGGAACGAAAAATCATTTCACGAAAACACGGGGAAAGAGGTCCAAGGAAAGTTTGTTCAATTTCGCTCTATCATGGTAAGTGCGAATCATGATCGTCGCATAGTTTTCGAGGATGACTCATCAACTCGGTGCTTGACTCTTGACTCCGTGTCAAATCATCGATGTTCTTGGAGGGTTGGTCTGCTGATAAACTCTGTTGAACAAAGTACTTCATGTTCATCGTCTGTAAGATGTCGTCTTCGCTTGTGATTTGCATAGTTCGTTCGGCTACGCGGCTTGGCGGTTCAACAGCGAGGCGGGGGTTAGCTTTTGGCATTCGGCATTCTCTGTTTCTCTTGGGTTGAGTAGTTGTTCTCAGGAAGCATCTAGGAACTCTCGATGGCACTAAGGACTCAATGGCTCGACTGCGAACGTCATTCTCGAGATCGGTCGCAATCCCTGGCGTCAATCTCTTCCTCTTCGTAGGGTCATCACTATCGTCATCTTCGTGTTTCCGTCAATCTAAGGATTCCTCAGCTCGGCAGGTGTTGGGTGGATTGTGAGCGAGCTGATGGAAGAGGACAAGAATTCTCTTCGGGCCTCAAGGAAAAGCCTTGGGATTCTATCCCGAAGGTGGCATCGTGTCGGTTGCATTGCGTGCTCGAGGTAAAAAGTGTCTCCGGGAAGTGCTCCAAATTGAGATGGTATGCTTCTCAATGGTTACGGTGCAGAACGGGTTTAGGTGAGGTTGGTGAATTTGTTGCTGATTGTTTGCAGAATATTCGCTGTGACAGACAGGACGGTGAGTTCGTCCGTCTTGAGGATCTTCAAAATTTGACTGAATTCGCCTCGAAGCCCACGGCCAGCTGTCAGCCATGCAAGTTTGTGAGTCTGTGTGGTGAATCGACAGCTGGCAGTTCTTCTCCTCGGCATGGGTTTCGTCGCTATAAGTGGAGCAGCTACGGTTGTGGCTGCGATTGTGGCCGTCGTTTTAGCCGCCTCGCTGTGACCTGAAGATTATGCCGGTGAGGCCGTCTTAGTTGCACTGTTCGCCAATTCCAATCTCCGTCAACCGCCAGGTTGTGACTATGGATTCGTGATTCGTGACCAATGATAACTCATGGGAGGGGGTTGTCAGCGATCGATTGTTGACGCGACCGCAGCGCTCGAGGGATATACTTCCGAGAAAGGACTCATCGATCATCAAAAGAGGAGCGGTCAAAAATCAATCATCGTTCTATAAATAATAATCGGAGCACGAAAAAAAATCGTCCTCGGGTCGAAAATAATAATAGGCATACGGTTGATGCAGTATACAATTTGTGTGTGAAAGTGCGCGCTGTATAATCGTGTTCATCAAGTGGTTGTTTGTCGTAGTTTACTTGAACGATTGTAAAAGCGAATTTTTGTTTTTCGATTCGTCGTTCTAGATATTCGTTGCGTGTGAGTATCACATCTATGAACCTGCCTGGCGATCCACTGGGACGGACATTGGCTACTGATTGTAGTATCGTCGATGAGTTCCGACGATCAGAGCGTCACCAATAATTATCATAATAGTAATGATAATAATAAAAATGGACAATGAAAATCATGGTAATCGCATCTCGAGGGGATTTCTGCTGCGAACATAAGGAAGGAAAACTTGGCACACTCTGCTCTTACTCTGCACCGGAATACCCGACGGTAGACAGACGGTTCGAGGTTTTCTCAGAGTCTCCCTCGAGCTGAAGGTAGGAACGGGGGTCGTCTCGGGACAAATCATTCCTTTTTCTTCCGAGCGAAGTCACCTCCCGCTCTCTGAGCACAGATAATTTTTCCGGTGACCGATGAGAAAAACAGCTCATTGGCACGGGCACGCTTGGGAAGATTCGGTGAAAGCAATTGAAACAGTGAAATCCCCCCAGGTCGGGACGGATGATCCTGATTGCGAGAGACTACTTTTCTCATCGTTCCCCGTAATAATCTGTACTGCTTAGTTTCTCCGCATGACGACTTCTGTCGTGATCGTGATGAGTAGAAAACAGTAGTAACTTGAATTATGGCGCATTACCGTCACAGGGCAATTATGTAAAATAATAGCAATAGCGTCAATAATTGACTACTATTCCATCGAGTAGTAATAGTCGTCAGAATCATCATCATCAGCGTCGTCGTCTCCATTGCCTCAATGGGACGAGGGAGGTAATAATATAATCATTATTAATGATAATAATAATCAGGGTAGAAATGATGTCATCTAAACTATAACACTCTTCCTAACAGTTAGCATTGTCAGTCAAATCAAGACGACTACCATGGTACGAACTGCGTAAGTTAGTAACACGAGCTCAGGCGAAGCCTGCCAATATCATTGACGCCGTAATTCAGTTTGGGCGTCATGAGTTTCCCGGACGAAAACACGGGTAGCTATTTGACTTCCGTGTGTGTTTCTTTGCGTATGTGTTCGTGTTTCCCGAGTTTGTATGTACCGCCAATGATTATCCCGCTGGGAACGCAGCGGAGTTTTCGAAAACGAGTGATTGCATCAGCAGCGGAACTATTGGACAGTGCTCCGTATCTGTCAGATTTGGATAGATTCGAACGATTCCACACCATCAAGGCAGACTCCGATTCCATCGTCAGTATCATCAATCATCATCATGGGAGGACGATGGCCAAAACGGGAGGATTGTCTAGAATTCAATCGTGATAGACTTGCGATGATGGTGGGAACGATCAGCGCCCCAGTGATTTTCTGTTCGATACCTATTCCTTCTGTACCCCGCTTCGAATGTGGGAATGCGGCCCGTTTGTGGGCCCCCGTATGATCGTCTTTGTCCATGTAGTTGGGAGCAGCAAACTGGTTGTATCGGATCTCAAGCAGTGTTCGGGAACTTCGAGGAGCGATGAAGAGAACTCGATCGACGCTTAAGCCGAGTGATGCTCTCGCTTTTTGAGTTGCCAAAAATTAGGGTTGTGAGAGCGACGGTCCCGAATGCAGGGTCCAGACTCGATTCCCGATTGGAGTTGCATGTTGCATCGCTCCCCGAGCCCAGCGTCTAACTGTGTGAGTGTCCGCCCACGCGCAGGAAATCTCTGAGTCTGTCTGCTGGCTGCATTGGGATGATTTCTCTTCGAGGTTCTCAGTCATTTTTCGCCATTCGTCTCCGCCTGACTCTGGTATATTATTACAATTCTAACAGACAACATGATTATTTAGGAACTCCTCAACGACCTTCAAACGACCCTCCTGACGTCGACCGTAAAAACATTATTGCTTGCGATGTTACTTGTACATTTCGTCTAGGTGTGTGTCTTCAGTTCCAGAATTTTTTTGAACTTTGCAACATATCCGATGAAGCCTCAGATTCCCCTTGGGAACTGTCAAACACGTTTTTCCTTCCATGAGGAACTATTATACAAGTACCAAATCAATGGTACCCAAGGGGATTCCGTGAACTCTCTCTCCGCAGCAGCCCTCGAGTAAGCTCGAGGGAAACTGCTTCTGCTTCGTGTTGCTCACTCTCGAGCAATGTACGTAAATCCCTCGACTATTTGGGTGTTTGTCTCTCGCCTGCCTGTCTGTGTTCCAGTCAGTTATGTCACTATGTATGCATGCATGTAGATAGAATCTCAATAAAAAGCACCCGCGCCCCCCCCCCGCCATACCCTACTAATGTTTGTTTCTGTACTTTCTAAGGCAAAAGTGTTTCGCAGAATCATATTGCAAAATTCGTCCGTCTTTCCGGATGTACTAGTTATTCCGCTAGTTCTTGTTTGTTTCTACTCCCGGAAAGGCTGGCTGCGGTCAGTTAGTCGCTGGACTGCTGCATATCTTATCGCTTGCTTGATTGGCTTCTTTGTTTGTGGCCTTCGAAGTCGAGTAATACATCATCAGGGGCGAAAAGAAGAGGACCTCAGACTCATTGTGCCCTCTCGTTTCACTCGGGTTGCAACGACGAGTGAAAAACATGTGCTGCCGCCTGTGTGGCCATCGCCGCGTATTGCTGTACTACGGGAACGAGATGACGGTCCATGTGTTTCCGGAGATTCGACCGCTGGGTTGCACGATAGTCGCAGAAGTCGCACTTGAAAGGTTTCTCCCCTGGAAAAAGAGGAGAGATCAGCTCATCGCTCTCGTGGGTTAGTCGGGGCAGCTCTCCTACGAAGGCCAAGACGCTGACCTGTGTGCGTGCGAATATGATGCGTGAGCACGTGCTTGTAGACGGTCGAGTACCCGCAGAAGTTGCAGACGTGTTTCGATCCCGACGCTGACGATTCTCGATGCCCTGCAGAGAGAGAGCACAAAACCACACTGTTCGTAAACGTTCGATGCACACCACCGGTCGAGACAATCATGACAGGCGACAAGCCCCGGCCACGTATGACGCTTGAGGACATGGGGGGAAGGAGAGACGTCACAATTTATTTCCTTGTTCTAAGGCGCAAAGCTCGAATCGCATAGAACAGGGGAAACTCCACAGAGAATTCACCAGCCACAGGCAGGACGGGCATAACGGTAAACACCGAAGCTCACACCGAAGACGATTCGAAGAGAGACATCGCTCACGACAGAGAACGCTTTGTCTGCAAGGAAAACTCAGATTAGTACATGCTCAGCCGCACTCCCACAGCAGAACATCTCTGAGCTATCTAGAAGAATGACGCGACGCTTCCGATAGAAAATATCAAGTGTATTTGGTATCTAGCTGTTCCAATCAATCCATAGAGATGAATTTTCATCGCCGGCTCATTGGCTACCGCATTGTCGACGCTCGTCTCCCGAATCGAGGACCACTCATTCCTGGAGTAAGCATTCGATGACGCGAGGCTAGTAGGTAGTGAGATAGCTTGTAGGTTAGGTAGGTGGTAGATGCGAATCTTCGGAGGAACCCGCGACCGGCGATCGGGTCGCAGGCCGCGCGCATCTCTGTTGAGCATCTGGAGGTTTTCAGACGGATCACACAATCACGGGAATATTCAGCTATACCCTCGTCGTTCGATGTCTTTTTCCCCCGTATAGAGGTACATATAAGGTCTGAGATCATTGGTTTACTTTGTCATATGGAGCACAACCGGTCCGTACTAAAATATCGGAGGTTCCGCGTGAGAGCCCACTGGGAAATATTTTGATTTTGCTCTTTCATTCGAGTTCATTGGTATCGTTCAGGCCATGATAGCATGTTTCTGGTAGCTCACTTCTATGTATAGTATCTATTTTGATTCTGCTCGTTGTCTCACATCAGTTTTTTGGTTTCGACATACCGACCCTGCGGAGGCAGGGAGGGAGTCAAGTCTTCCCACGAGCCTACGACTCGATTGGAATGCATCGTGTCTTCTTTCTACCTATTTTGAACTATAAGAGATTCGGCTAAAGTGATGTTTCACGAGTGGAATTATTCTTCCTGAGCGTCTTCATTTCTGGCATAGGATCCCGACCAGCCCCTGGGTCACTTTATCGCCCACAAATAAAAAGCTTCTCGAGGACCCTCATCACTAAAATCATAAGAACATATCGAAACGAACAGAAAATGGAATGTCGTGAAACGGAGCTGTCGAATACGCTATATGATTCTCGAGTACCCGCTCAACTGAATCCATCTGATTGCAATAATACTTTAGCGTGTTGCAGGCATCCATCACGTAGGTGGGGGAAAACACTTGCGAACTGAATGCTCCCCCTCCTGAAAGTTGGCACTATCGACGGAACGCTTCCATGTGCGATGCTTACGAGAGCTCACTGCCCATTCTAGACTACAGGTCCTCCTCGGGAGTAACTCATAAATGTATACAGAATACGAAAGCTGCCCGGCTGAAAGCCAAGATTAGAAAGTATCAAAGCGAACAAAAATCACATTCCGAAGCTCAGACCTCCACGCTCGAGCTACAGGTACCGCGAACTCAAATCAGGCCCTTGCCATCCGGCTCATCTGACCGACATCTTTGACGTGAGAATCCCCTCATTCTATGCCTTGTTGTTTCGGCCTCAAACACCCTCCAAGATCTAGTTGTTGTCCCCCAGCTCCCAAGATAGCACTTGGATCACTTGCGAAACTCTGCCAAGTGCCCCACGGATTTCTGGACAACCAAGGAGTAATCGATAGGATTATGCTGGAGCAGCTGTTGTAGACCGACACTGGGGGGTTCCTGGACGCAACTCAGACCGCTATCCGGCGAGCTCGACACCGTGAGGATTTCAGTTGAGATTGGCAAAGCCCCAGGCGGATCTTCCGGTGGAATTCCCGGAGGAACTTCGGGAAGATTCTCGTACTGAGCGCATATGCTGGGCATCTGCTCGGTTTTCCCCGAAGGCTTCTTATGACGAGTCCGAATATGAGCGTGGAGGTTCGAGTTGGTCTTCGAGCGATATCCACAAATCGGACAGGCGTAGGGGCGCTCGCCTGGGAAAGAACAAGCGAGTTAAGAATGGTTCAAGGTCGATAGTGCGAATCGCAAGCGACTCGAGTAACTGACCTGTGTGAACGCGGCAGTGTTTTCTGAGCGAATCGAAGCGCTCGCTCCTGTAATTGCATTTGCCGCATATGAAGGGGTTCGCACCGAAGTGCCCGAAGAGATGATTCCTCAGATTTGTGGAATACGAATGCGTCGTATACTTGCAGGAGGGGTAAAGGCAAAGATATTCTGTGCTTCTCATGGATCTCCGGTAGAGCCCGATGTAAGCACCGACTCGGATGACTTTCGAATTCTTATGGGAATGAGAGCCAATCGAAGAGCGAACTGAAAAGCCAGGATTTTTCTTTCAGTTATTTCTATGCCGATTCCAACCTCAATTAATCGATGAGATCCGTTACCCTTTTTTCGTCCCGTCCGTTCCCCTTTGAGTGGATCTCGGGCTGACCAGAGTCGACGTCGGGAAGTCGCTGATCCCTCCCGACAACTAACCCGGAGCCTCATTCATTCCGAGCTTCCTCTAGAGCACATTCATTCTCCACTGCGCTCGGGGACTCATTCATCAACATAAATATTCATTCGCCAGAAGGAAACTTAAATCAAGAGACCATGCAAACTTTCTGATCTGCTCGGCGCCCTTCATTCACACCTGGAATTGGTCGCATCCACTCATCTGCAAGGAAAAAATCCGTTAGAGTCTGTCGATAGCTCGCGGAGAACATCCGCACTCCACTGATGCGTATTCCGGTAGTCACCGGATCTCCTCCGCACTCCGTGAGGTCTTCGACTCGATGAAACCGGCTGACAATTGTCGATAGCGTATAGAGAAAGTGAATCTTTATTCAACGAAAACAAGTTCGGTGACAATAAATATATTCAAACTTATATCAACAGGGATTATATCATGACTTTACCGACCAAACAATCGAATCAGAGTTGCCGCTCTGCAGTACATCGCTTGATACTCTCTCTTGGAGCAACGAACTCTCTTGTATTTACAATTCAAGCTGTCAGGTTGTATCTTGAACGGGCTGAATACATTCCATGACGACAAACCTTATGAATTGCTTCATCAGTCCGATCGTTTTCTACAGAGCGGGAACACCAGAATCAGAATTACCATAGTGGATCATAGGAAGAAACAATGGAAAGAGGGATATAGGGGTAGGTGGAGGAACGAAGAAGGCTTTGTTTTGCCGAGAATCGGCCTAGAGCTCAGGAAAAGCATCGGAGTGATCTCGCATGGAGCGCCGGAGCGTGAAATCGTGAACAACAAAAATCTCACAGGCGATACGCCTGAGAAAACGTCATCGGGTGAGGCTCGGCGTGCTTGGCGATCATGTGGAGCTTGAGATGATTGGGCCGTTTCGCGGTGAAATCGCACCTCGTACACGAATACGGTCTGTCTACGGAATGCGTCTTCAGATGAGAGACTAGATGAGCACGGATTTTCGCTCGATATTCGCAGAAGTCGCAAGCAAACGGACGATTGCCTCCGTGGAAGAACTCCTCGTGGTACCTTAGAGCGGACAGGCTTCCGGCGGTGAACGTGCACGAGCGGCATTGAAAACTCGAAACTCCTCTTGAAGACCGACGTGAAGTTCTCCGTGGAGCTGAAACATCAGGCTTCGGAGTATAAGCTTGTGAGCCGTCTTAAGAGAAATGGCATATGCGGACTCGCGAAAATCGAGGGATGAGAGGAGGTCTCTAATTGCATCTTCTCTGATCAGAATGTGAAATTCAAGGGCCCTCGTCGTTGATCGATCGGAAAACAAGATGCAGATTTATTCACATGAACATGTCTTCTCCGGCTCAAACACTCGTTTCGGAACTTTGAAAGTCTTTAGCGGTACTGTCGGGAACATCTATACCCCAGTCTGCAAAGGGAAGGCTCGGTGAATTTAGGGCTCGGGGGAGCTTCAATAGATGAATGAGCGGCCAATTCCGCAAAATCATTCGTTCCGATCGCTGGCGCCGTTCGGAGAAGGATTCGGATAAGTGAAAATAAATCTGGGTGGTCCGACTATCAAAAGTCGCAGGATTTATGTCGAATCCAGCTTGTATATCCAATATGTACACGGATCCATGCAACCACTCCTCAACTGATCAATCCCCTTTCAAAGTGGCATTGTCTCGACTTTCGTTCGATCTTTCAAGAATCGCGATAAAATACGGGCAGTATGTACACAACGTGGCATGCTCGGACACTTCGTCATTCATACAAATACTCAACGAATCAAATGAAATCCGAGGTGAAAATAGATACGGAGGCGTGATCAACAGTTCTCACTAGCGAAACCAACGGGGGTGATGATTAGGATTATTCGCGATGTTCTCATCTCAGGCTCTCGCTCGTCACGAGGACGACGCGAGAAAAACGATGCCTTCGGCGCCCTGTTCTAAACCTTCTGAGCCTTGCTTCGATTGAGTAAACAAGTTTTGGCGTTCTTGTGCTCGACGTCGATATGTTTGTTGAGACCTTTCGGACCACAGAGTGAATCGCAAAACATGCATTTAACTTTGACACCCTCCATATTCTCGCGGATCGTTCCCAGCAACGCTTCGACGTGTTGCCGAGCTACGTGACTCTCGTAAGAGTTTTTCGAGATCATTGGTCGGCCGCAGTAAACACATTTTATGGCGGGTCCTGTTCGGTGCTTGTTGCGATGACGTTGGAAGCTAGCTTGATTGAATGTAATGTACGGACAAACTTCGCAGGCGTACTGAGCTCCCTCTCGGTTCTCCATGTTGGGATAAACCGCGGAAGCCGGAATCGGTTCGAGAGGATCGATGCCGATTAGCTCCTCACAGCTATGCTTGCTTAGCCTCGAGTAGTCGGGCGTGTTAAGTCCACAGACGGAGCAACGGAATGTGCTTAGCATTCTGGTCCAGGTATCCTCCTGATTGAAGTGCTCTTGAGCGACGTGACTGTATAAGGCATCGCAAGATTCCAATTTCGTGGCACAGAACGTACAGTCTTGAGGTGACTCGGCGTTGTCCAAGTGACTTTTGAGGTGATCGTTCAATTCCAGAGAGAAAACAGTGGAAAACTGACAGACTACGCAAACGTGCTCTATAGTGCTCTGGTCGAGCGGTTCCTTCCGTCGAGATTTCCGCATCTTCGAAGGCTCGTCTGAAAGGAGGGATGCCCCGTTAGGCAGGAACGACGTCTCTCCGATCGCGAATAGCTCGAACGACAGATTCGTTCTCATATCCCGAATGTCGTCCGGAGGATAGAATCTTGTAGGTAACTAATTGCATAAGAAAGTCGTTTGGGTGGGCAATAATAACTTTATTTCACACAAACCAAGAAAGCTGTAAAGCTAATAATCGTTACCGATTCTCATAGGTTGAAATCAAGAGTAATGTAGGTCTCGTTGATGTAGTTGTTTTTTTTTGGGAGACTTCCCCTATATTTCTCGGACGATTCTCTCTATGAACACAACAGCTGATGTTTTCCGTCAAATTCCCTTCTCATCGTTATAACGAAGCATCGAGTCAAGCCGATGCAGACCTCCTTTTAAGAAAACTCATCCCGCTAGAAAAGGACTCACGCTTGACCTGACGAAGACCGCCGCTATTTTAACGATAAATTAGATAATAGCAATAATCATTATTATAATATTATTAATTTGGCACCGCCATCTACCATGGGTCTTCTGACGATCAGCAGCCGCGCTTGACTTTCTCCCGCTCCCATCAAGCTTCAAAACATCCTTGCCGACGTCATGACTCTCAACCGGAAGCCAGCCATCGCACTGATTGAAAATGAAGACCTACACAGACAGATTGGACTTTTTCCCGCCGTTCAAATAACCTAGAAGTTTACGCGAAGATCTAGGCGGAGGCAAGTGACTCAAATCGATCAGAACCCGCCCTCCATACTTGTATGCATATTGTATGTTCATACATATGTCATATATTATGCGAAAGAGGCACAACACTGCTTCATCATCGCTGACTGCCGCCCAAAAAAGGCAAATCGACTAGTGACTTGAATTAATAATAAATAGAATATACACACAGGTTGAGAAACCACAACTGAAAGTCTGCGGAAGTGAGCAGGTGCTTGAACCCGCGTCACGCCGAGGCGAAATTGTAAGTTTACCGTCGAGCGAGAGTGTTGCATAGCAATTGACTCTGGGTGTCGTCGACCACTTAGCTCAACATCCCGCTTCTCAGGTCAGCTGCACAACCGGGCTTGGTAAGTGAGTATTAAGTATTCCTATTGGCCGTCATAATGAGTATTTCTACGAACAAGTAGCGAAGTATGAATGGATCATTTTTTTCTCGTCTATAGACCCTTGTTCGTTCCTCTTTCCTAAGCAACCAATCAGAGTGTTCTACGAAATCTAGGCCTCATCTAGTCCGATCGGAATTGACTCTCTTTGCCTCCGTTAATTGTCTATAGATGAACTGTGACGCCAGCTTATGCGCAAGGGTTCTCTTCTACTGATTTCACCTCGTCGTCCAGTGATGATGCGATGCGCATTTATCAAAGTGTGCCTGTCTGTATAGTTTGTGAATTGTTTTAGGTGGGTTGACTGATGAGGTTATTTGTCTTTGGGAAGAGACGAGGCTGTCAAAAGGCTTAGCAGATTGCTCGGGTAGGCCATCTGAGCGGCCTTGTCGACCAGCTTGGAGCTCTGAGCTGGACTGTTGCGGACGCCATCTTTTCGAGGCGTCGGCCTCTTGATGCCCTCGTGAACTTCACGAACGTGTCGTCTCAAGTTGGACATTTTCGAGTACTTATAACCGCAAATAGAGCACGAGTAAGGCTTCATTCCGAGGTGCGTTGACGTATGCTCGAATAAACGTTGTTTGTAGTTGGTCTGATAAGGACATTGAAGACATCGGTAAAGATACGGCGCGCACGAGTTCACCGAGAGATCACCGCCTGCGTTGCCACCTAGACGAATCAGGGAGAGAGAGAGGAAGAAAAACGTGACACGTTAGAGGGAACCGCGTGTTTGCTCCTCCGTCATGCAGTTAATTCAATCCACACTTGAGTTATGTCTCGGTTCCGGTGGACCACTGCACGCTGGGTAGGATCGACGTGGCATGGGCTCTGCGCACAGGGGGCAGCTTTCGTCCGGATTTTTTTTTTCTCTTTCTCTCTCCCTTTCTGGAAGAAAATGCGAGAATTAGGTTTGTCCTTTCACAGGGAAGATATCATCAACTTACGTTCACTCTGTGAGCCACCTCGATCGACCTATAGAGTTCTCCGAATAATTATTCGACAAGAGGCGAAGCGGGACGCTTTCGAGGCTTTTATCGTTCGTGAAATCCGCGCTTGCATCTTACCCGTGCCGTATCGCCACGCCTCGATCTGGGTTCCACAAAGTTCCTCGGAATTAATTTCAAAAACTCCAAAACGAGCACACGAGGAAGTATTTTTGTTAAGAACACACAAGCGGTTAAATTTATTCATTCACTATAGGGAACACTCGAATGATTAGCGATCCTCATCGAATCGTTTCACAGCGGTATGTCAAATGTCAAAAATATATATGGATATCTGTAGTATCATATACGGTCAGAGAATTTCACATAGGGAGAAATCCAAACCTTCGGAAGATTTTTCATAAATCTTGAGTCTTCGAGTCTTGTTGGTGAAAGTTAGGGTCTCAGATCGTAAAGGGACCCGACCACAATAAAGCTATTTCACGGAGCGCCAGCGGTTCGAGATATATGACGAGCTCGAACTCTGGAACTTCCAAGTACTCTTATCAGGTACACTTATACGTACACGTTCACGCTCCGATACTCGTGCGCAAGGTTGAGTCTAGATTCTAAAGTGTATAGTTTGAGCTCTGGTTGAGCCGAAAGAAGTCAGAAAACAGGGAATTAGGAAAGGGTCTCCCTAACATTACGAAACCCAAAACACAGAATTATAGTTCATATATATCAATATTTGAGACATACCGAGAGTTCGGGATGTCCGTCAGTGAGTTCGTGTCTTAAAGCTTCGGACGGCTCGCTTCAGAATTCGAGCATAGAGGTATGTATATCTGGATGGCTGTATCTCGTGATAAACTGTATATATTATGTCTCCGTAGACGTTTTGTAGTAAAATAAAGCTATTGAATTAAAGCTAGCCATTGCGGGACACTTTGAAGGGGTCACGGATATTGGCGGACTTCGACACTCCGGTTAGCAAGCACCGACGAGAAAATCTTCCCCTGATTCATTTGATCACTGGACCACAGACCGCCCGGCAGCACATATTTCTCATCTCTGCTGTTTGTTCGCTCAAATGCAACTCCCAGGATTTGAAGATATTTCGCCCCCTCCCCCTCTCAAGTCTGTGTCGGTGTCGGTCCGTGCATGTGGTCGATTCTGGCTGATCCATTTATTGCGGCGGCGGGGGCAGCCCGAAAAACGCCGGCATCTGCGCGGGCGGCGGGGTAGGGGTCTGTTCTCGTTTTTTACTCGGAGGTGCGGCCTGAGGGTGTCTTCGTTTGATGTGTTGCTCGAGATTCCACATCTGTATTGCTTTGTAGCTACAGAGTGTGCATGCGTAGGGTCGTTCCCCCGTATGAGTTCGTCTGTGTCTGAGAATTGTGTGACGGTTGTTCGACATGAAACCGCAGAAGTCACAGCTGTAGGCTAGACTACCGTCAGCTTGTCGGTGAACCTGAATTTGCTCCGAGCCTGAGGTCGTCACGCGTGAGGTTGAAGTTCCGGGGAACATGCTCATCGTGTATTGTCGTTGGGATCTCTGCGGGGAAAGGCTCCGGGGAAGGAGAGGGAATTTCGTACTGAGGGATTGGAGGGCCATTGAAGTCGAGGGTTTGTGGAGGTCCATGGGCTGGTCGGGATGATGATGATGGTGAAGCTGCTGCTGCTGCTGTTGGTGCAGCTGTTGCTGCTGCTGCTGCTGCACTTGCTGGTGGTGGTGGACAGCAGCCGACACTGCAGCGGCTTGATTTGCCATTATAGCAGCCGCCGCGGCCGCGAGCGGGGTTGCCGTCAGCTCACTGTTACGCAAGATCAATCGGAGAAGGGCCTCAGAGTCTGAAAATGCCCTCGTACGTCAGATCAGTTTGATGACGTGCATTTTGACCAGCCAAGAACTTAGTTCAGCTCTCGAAGCAGTGAATCTGCAATTTTTCTATGTTCGCCCCATTCCCTCCTCGACATGAACCGCAGCTCAAGATCGATGGTAGTGATGAGTATCATTAATTACGATGCACGATTTCGCAGCTCCATACCTGCTCGAGTAAAAGCCTTTGAGGAAGCCTCCTCGGTCTCCATTGAATTTTTGGTAACGGCCATAGCGTTCAGCGACTCAGTATATTGATAGCGGCGGCGCGAGTAGCATTAGTCGTAAGTAAGCCCTTTCATTGAATGAAGCGTTCAAACTCATTGCCGACGGCGACGGTCGACGCTGTTGCTGCAAAGGAGCTAATCAATGAATTTTAGAACGCTCTAAGCCTCAATAACGTATGCCACATGAAAGAATTTTATTCCCTCCTAAACAATCCGATAAGAGAAACGCGATAGAAATTCATCGCTCTCAGTCGGGAATCCGCGAGAACTATTGGTCGATTGAGGGAAGGAAGGGCTCGTGAGGGCGATCTCACAGTATAATTGCTCGGTCGAGTATTCTTTCGAGTAGGAATGGAGCGGTGTGCACCTGTAATGAAACCTAGGGTTATATCAGCTCGCTGATATTCACGCGGAAATCACTTTCCAAGATAGATGAGGTCCCATCTAGGTTCTATCGATCGCCTACATCAGCCTACACTGCACGCGGGAAATATTCCCGATCGATTGAGTCATAGATTGTAGGGAGTAGGGAAGCGTCTAGAAGAACCCTTTCAGCCTTCGATAGACATCGGCGTGTGCCAATGCATGACTTGAGTGCAGCTTTCCTTCTCAAATCGGACGAGGATCTGATTGATTCCTGAACTTTCAGAAGAAAGAATCGACTAAGGCAGCCATCGAGCGCCACGGTGGGTCATAATTGCCTACGAGAGGTCACTGTCACCAAGGAGAACACAACCGTTTCGATCGAGCACAAAAGCTCACAGAAATTGTTAATTTATTTATTCGAACTTCATTTCAAACACATTAATGCTCTACTCACATTGTTAGTAGCGAGCTCGGAGCACACACTCATTCAGGCAAACTTACTTCCGCCCGCTCACTCCTTCTCGCCGCAGCGTCGCTTTTAATCGAAGCTTTGAATACAAGCTCATTCGACTCATCATAATTATGTTTTCATGAACTGATATGAGACCATGTTGACCTCGATTTCGATATCAGGAATAAAAGCTGGCAAGGAAGAGTCGCAATCGGACGGGTCAAGTCAAACACGCTCTCAAGGGGAAAATCGGATCACCTGGCTCGACGGTACCGCGTGAAACCGAGTCGTGAAGGTCTGCAACCCCTCCAAGCAGGGAAAGAATTCTGCAAAACTCGAACGAATGTTGCGCGGCCTCACCGACGGCCCTATGGGGAATTCGAGGCAAAGTAATCGTCGCCATGGAAAGGAATAGATGTCATCAACATCGGAACGATACAAACCGCACGACTAACCTGACGAGCACGTCTAGAACGAATACTGCAAGGAGGTAACGACTGCTGTCCGTCTGTTTGTGATTCTGTGACCGTGTTCTACCGCGTTCTAGCGTCCAACCTCTGCAGTCGACAGCAGAGGGTCAGAAATACGGCGCGGAGCCGCGGCATTGCGGCATAATCTGCCCGAGAAAAGTTCGAGACGTAAACTCACCACTCACAGACTAGTCGACTTCATCATTCCAGACTTCACTTCGGGCTTTCCTGGAATACGCTACGATTACGCTGGGTCCCTCCACAGAATCTGATCAGATATGAGACCTTATCGTATCGACGGGAAAAGAGATAAGGACGCGGGAGAGCGCGGAAAATCAGGACCCCGAAGCTCCGGGAGCCAGTCATTTTGGGAGAATCTCAGCTGGATGAACTCCGAGCCGGCTCCGCGATAGATCTCGGAATCGGTTGAGTTTCCGTGCGGAAGGCGACGCGTAGACAAAATTCGATTCGGGCTCGGATAAGAGATTACAAAGATAACTAACAGTGTTAAGCCCTTTTTGTCACATTTGAAGCACGCTCGCTTCGTGAGAGGAGGGCACAGCGCGCGCTCGATGGGTTTCCAGGGCAAAGTCGATGGGGTCAAAGGTTCGAGCACTGACTGTCGCCACCCGCGGCCTTATCCTTATCTATGTTCGCTTGATACTTACCCTAACATGCATCATCCCTCCGTCGTTCGTCTCGTCATTCATCGACTCTTCGAAAGTCGAGGGCGAAGATTCTCGAAGCGAAAAAAACACCGCGCAGAAGTCAAATCAAAGAGTCCCACTTCTCGAGAAGGGGACCCGGAAAGAGCCTACGAGCTTGATCTCGTTCTGACCCGGAAAATAGTGATTCGAAATGTTCGCGTTGTGTCGTGTGTCTGTGTGTGTGTACGTCTCTAATCGCATTATCGAAGGATCTAACCATATGAGTCACTCATTATTCACGGTTCACGGGTGCAAGGTTTCTATCGTAGCTACAATATTAACGCTGGAAAAAACTTGACCTGGAAATCGCACGACAGCCTCCTAGAAAGGATTTCATACCTATGTGACGATTTCCTATAAGGTTTCGGTGCGGTCGGGTGCAGGGGACATTTTCAGCGCACCGGATTGATTGAGGGACGGCATCTCTCGTCGCCTCCTTCTGCCCCGCTCTCCCGCGGCGGGGAACGAGATATCTACCGTCGGAATGCCGAGCAATGCAAACACTCAGTATCATTCTCAAGCCGACTGTAAGAATGGGGAACCTCAGCGGAGGGAGAGTTCACTTGCAGTGAACTCGCGCCCTCTCCGGTCATACCACCGGCCTGCTCTCCGGATGACGCAAGCAGCGAGTCCAAAGTTTCTGGATAGAGAGGTCCACAGCATTCTGGCTGGCGACCAAGTCTTTGACACTCGATCACCGGCATCGCGTCAACCGAGAGTGATCTGTAAGCTCAAATCCCCGAATGGAGCGAGCTATGGATGATCCGTCTCGTTGACTCGACATCGTATGGGTGTATCAAGAGATCTCATAGATACCGTACGACGGCATACCCAGCGATTTCGAGAAAAGGCAATAGGCTGCTCCGAGAGTGGGATCTGCTAGAATTCGCTCTTCTTCCGCCGGGCCTCGTTTAGATAAATAATATTCACCTCCAAATCCAGCCCGGGTGTTCTCTGACGGAGTATCTGGGCTGACAGAATTCGACGAGGAGGGGTCGAGACGCCTGGATATCGGCAGTTTCTTGGAGGGAGCACTCTCCCTTTCATTTTTGTACCGGTGCGAATCCAGTGGTGCCGGTCAACCTCCGCAACGCATCACACCCAGACGATTAGCCCGATATTTTCATTGTCCGATCATCTCGGTTATCATCGAAAAATATCTCATGATCACCCCGTCTGCCTTCCCATGAGAGGAACGAGCTCTGCATTGAGCAGTCGAGGCGATGATCATGCTGAATCGATAGGAAAATGAATTATCATTACATGAGGTTCGGAGTCACCTTCCGAATATCGGGCATCCCACCTTTCTTGCCGAAGTCTCTATATTGCACCATTGAACAAGAGATGTTTTTAATGTGTGCGTGACCGTTGCAGCTGCCAGCGATCAAGACTCACAGTATAACTTTCATCCTCTTCCAGAATCTGCGCGAATCAGCGGGAAAGGATTCTTGAGAACATTTTCCCCTCGCAGACGGACTTCGTCTCCGCGTAGTCGATCCTCATTGCCCCGGGAAATATTTCGGAACGCGCAGGAACTTCTGTCGTCCCCTGTCAGATGACGCTTCGAAGTCGGATGACACTGGTGACACTGGTGTCACGACGAAATCGAAGTCGACCGAGGCATCAAGTGAGATAGCCGACGGACGATCCGTATCAGATTCTGGTAGACCACCGGGATTCTTCTGAGCTCCGAAGTAACAGGCTCGGTACGAAGCGGATGGAAATAGGAAAGGATAGCGTAGCTTCAGCGCGAAGCGCTTGTAATCGCCGCCTCGACGATTAAAATATTCCTCTCAATCTAATCAGTGGAGGTGGAAATGAGAACGACTATCCGATTCTGCATTCTGCAAATTCACAGCAGGGCGGCTCGATCGGTCCCGCTTCCTGAAACATTGTCCGAGGATGACGTGGGCTGTCAAGCTCCGCTCGAGTTCCGCGTGATGTCATGGATCGATTACCGCTTTGTATCGGAGGCTCTTGATTCGTTTCCCTCCGTATGGGTGACAACGCCTCGAGTCTGGTGCTCACTCCTCCGAACGGATTTCATTTGCCGGAGCTCCTTTCTTGGGAACCGATCGAAGGAGCCAAAATGAGACCGCGATCTTCCAAATAGAACCACGCCAGCTGGCCAAGGTTTAAGAGGCAGCTCGCGTCCGCTTGGGAGTTGACCGTGCGGTTTTCCATCGCACGGCAATGCTCACGGCTTCGGCTGCCGCGATTTCGGCGCCGGCTACTACGTCTACCCGATAGTCTCTCACAAGTGGTTCTACCTCTCGACTCCGCCATCGACACCCACGCAGATCGTCGTCGTCGTGTTTTTTTTTCTTCTCCTTGTGCTTACAGACAACAAACGCGACGGCAGCAGCGGAATCCAGCAGCATCCAGCTCGGCCAGCCAGCTCCACTCCTACCCAAAGCCATACACAGTCGCGTTCCCGTTCCCCTCCTCATTGTCATACCCAAGCCGCAGCGGCCACGATACGCGCAGCTTTTCGGCTACCTGCGTGGGCCGAAGACGTTGCATTTTGCGTCGCGTGAAACCTGGCCGGCTTTCGAACCGAGCGAAGACTGGCAGGCAGGCTGGCTGACTGACTGGCCGACAGACGTGCAGACTTCTGTAGTAACTCTCATCCCATTGCTCCTGGCCGAATCTTCCTCGTGCTCAAAATGACGACAACTGTGGCGGCGGCCATCCATCCGCATTACGCAATGCGATTCCCTCTCTAGCTTGGTCTGTTTCTTCCACAGCGATGATGGTGCGGCCACCGCCGCCGCCGCTCAGACAGGCAGAGGCAAGACAGGGTTTGCTGGTGCGGCCGTGTCTACAGAGCGTAGCATTCATCTTCTGGGAAAGCTGAACTACAGCATCTCCTGGTTGAGCGTCGCCCGGCTACAGGGCGGCGACAGCGGCAGCTTCGTCATCATCGGCCTGATCTGCATGCACCGAACATCCCACAACCACCAGCATCGTTCGAGCGAGCGAGCGCCAACATCCACACGACGACGACGACAACGCTATGAGGCGCGTTATTCATGCGAATATTCCAGAACTGCCTCTCTCTGCACATTTGTGATGCGTTCCTTGAACACATCGACAAGCGCAACAGCTTTATTGCTGCAAAAAAGTATACTTTTCCGCGGATGGATTATGTAGCTCAGATTGTTGTTGACATCAATCGAGCAGGACGACGTCAGTGCTGAACTAGAAGAGAGGCACGGATTCCTTATCGTCACTCGTCGATGATAACATGATAAGGAGTGCCTGCCTTTTCCCATCGGTTGCTTTGCACGAACATCATTCAATCAATATCGGTGATGGCTTGCCGAAAAATCAGCGATTAGTTCTCCCGCTGTCCAGGATATTTCTGCTTTGGAATTGGCGCGCGAAAGGGGGAAGGCGGGCGGTTCAAAATTCCTCATCGATACGGAGGGACACCCCGTCGGTTTCTGGAGGTAAGAGAGCTGCCCACGGAAATCGGTCGTGGACTGATCATCATCATCTCACTCGGATGAGAACTTGTCCTGAACATCAAATGACTCCAGTTCCCCGAGAACTCCACCCTCCGCCGTTCCTACTATCCCGACCGATATTCCCCCTCCCCTCCCTCCGAGGCGGACTGGCTTCGCTGGCAGACCTGTCTCTCTGTCAGATCCTTTCGAGCCCCTCCCTCCTTGATATAGTTCGGCAAAGGGTTCAAGAGGAGGAAGGTTCTCTCTCCTCGGTTTCCTTTCGACCTCCCCGTCGACGTTTCTCCCAACAAGCCCTTCGTTCCGACCCCTGAGCTTGATATCTCCTTCGATTCCCCCTCTCCCGATAACTGAGCTTCAACGTCCTCGGGAACTCAAGAGGGGAGATTTTTTGAGGAGACAGGTCTCTCGAAAGAACACGCTTTTTCGGACTGCCGCCGGCTCTGGATAGACTTTGTCTGCAGTAACCCGCCATTTCCGACGTCTCCTGATATCCATGCGAAGCTGCTATTTTCTCTTCCGCGTCCTCAGCCGGTCCCTTCGCCTCTTCGAGGAGGCGGAAACTCGATTCCCGGGGGAATGCTGTGCAGCGATCGCCGGGCCGTGGCGCTCGTTCTCGAGAAAGACTCGGAAGTCTAAGCCGTAAAAATTAAGCGAGTCTCTTCGCCTAAGCGCAACGGTTTTTCAGCTGAAGCTCGCGGGAATTCGGAATCATTCATCCACGTCGCCAAAAAATTGAATCACATATTTTGTCGCAGCGTCAGATTCCTAAATCAGTCTTCCGACGTTTCCGAACGGAACCTTCTTCGATCCGCTCCAAGAGCTTCTCAGATGACTGAGTGAGGGATGCGGCCAATATAAGCTATGTTTTGCGAAATGTGGCCCAGCTCAACGAAATGATATCGGATCGCGTTTCGAGCGCAAGAAAAAAATTATCTGTGAGCCTGACAGAGGAGAGAGTCGCTCCATGCGGATGGTGATGGAGAGCGCTCGTGAACCGAGAGCTTCTCGACAATGATTTGATCACAGAGTGAACAGATAACTTCGGCGCTCATCGAATCGGGGTTGGCCAGATGGAAAAGATGCGAAAGCTTGACAGGGGCCGTCAGAGCTATAATCAGAAAAAGTTCCACCGCCGTATCGGGAGGAGACGTTAGATTCGCTGCATGGGAATCCGGGGAAGTCGAACCTGCAAAATTCGACACGAAGCTCGCAAGTTCGGCCCGATACTCAGGCCACCTTTGGCCAACTGACATCGGGACCGAATCGACGGACCCCGAAGGTCTGAATTCTCTTCGGGGACGATGAAAGAATTCATCTCGCGCTCGCTTTTTCAAACCCTGAGCGACATCGATGCAGAGAACGTCGGCTCCTCGGAAGCATACTAGTGCAGTGTTATCTTCCACCGCATGACTGGCACTTATTAGAAACAGGTGTCGCAGCTTTCGTCGATCGCTGGACTCGTGCGTGGCTAACTGGAGTTTCCATGCGGTTGAATGAGGCCAGGTCGTAGTTTTGACTTCTGGGAGTCGGTGTTCAACGCGCGGTGTTCAGCGAGCCGTGAGCGAAGGTTATTCCTCCGGACGACCTGCTACATTCCCGCACATAGTGGCCGGCCGGCCGTCCGGCCGAAGAGTTGAGCCGCGGACGGCTCGGTCGCCGGCCGAGGGCCGTTCAGTCAGCCGGCCGGCCAGGTCTACGCTTGTTTTGAAAGCGTTCATTCTCCTCTCGGCCAGCCCGCCGCAGCGTCGTCGTTGTCCAGCGCGTCGACTGGCCACGGCAAAGTCGACGGAATCGAGGACTGACCTCTCCGCCGCAGCGTCATGACGGCACGCTAAGGTACGCATCCGGCCCGAAGCCTCTCAGCTTGCTAGTCGCGCTTGTCTGTAGGCTGCAGGCGGCAGATAGGCTGACCACGATGGCCGGTCCGCCGGCCGTTCGAGCATCGCCGCCAGAGGGAGCGGGGAGAAGGCACCAGAAAATCCTGGTCCCTGATCCCACTCACCCAGAATAGTAATCCTGCCATCAGACAGCGGCGGTCGTTTCGCAGCGACGGGAACCTTTCCGAATGCTTCCCGACAACAGCCACGATACGTATTAGGAGAACGATCCATGCATGAGTCGCCCCCGAAGTTTTCGATCGAGTCTGGAAAAGACGAACCCGCTGGAAAATACGATTTCGGTGACGACCGGTACTGCGGAAAAAAATATCGAAAGCTCCCGAAAAATCCTGAGCTCGAACGAATCGCCGGAACGATCGAAAACGATTCTCCATCCAACGATCCCGGAGCTCGTTCGAACCCCCGCGGGGAAGGGGGTTGTTCCTTCTCGAGATCTTAGGTCGACCGTCATACAACACCTCATTCTCGTTGGCATTCCCATTCTGCGCGAGAGTCCGAAGTGGTGGTCTGGACATACGCGAGGAAGTTCCAGAGCGCGCGTTTCCCTAAGGTGAGGGACGACGATTCTGGAAAAACACGCGTTCGTCACGTTTAACGACGGCCGGCGCCGCTCGACGGACTTGCGTGGCCGACGACGCTAGCTCACAGACAAGCGCTGCACTTAGTTATCTATGAGATGTGAAGGTTCATTCCATGTATGACGTTCACGCCGTCAGCCAGGCCAGCCGACCGGCGGCCGGACAGCGAGCGGGTCCACAGACAGGGCCGCCGGGCGGCCGGGCGGGCGGGCGTCAGCCGAGCGTTTTTCTTCTTCTACGTGTTCCTTGTGTGAGCGGGCTCCCTCGCTCGGTTGGCGACTGCCTGGATGATGATTGGATAGTTGTTGGCTTGCCTTGCTTGCTCGCTCGCTCGTCCGCTTGTAGCTTTCGGTCTATAGGGCTTCTCCTCGGTCGGCTCAAGGTTCATCGACCTATCTAGCTCCGAACATCCACGGCAAGGCAGTCATCCCTCCACGCATCCATCCAAGGCAGAAAGGCAGTCGACCAGGCAGACAGACAAACAGACAGAAAGAAAGAAGGGAAGCAAGGCAGGCAGCCGTTCTTCTCCCGTTCTCGGAGGCTTTGAGCCTTTGTTCCATTATCATTATCCACCTCTGGTCGAGCTTTGCAGAACTTACTACCTCCCCATAAGGGAGCTGACGATGTCGGTGCCGCTGGAGGCGTCGACCGACCAACCGCAACCACTGGGGACAAGCTTGGAAGACGGTCTCCTCGCATTGCTCTCAAGAGCGATCCTCCGATCTGGCTTTCGGCTCAATCGTCTCCAGAAAAGACTGGATCCGTAAAATCATCCAATCGATTTTCGGCGGGACTGTATGCGATAGAGAATCAGACTCCGCTTCTCGGAGCTCGATCGATGATCCGAGCAGCTCAGCCGTAGACGAGAAACAGCTAGACCCGAGCCGGGGTGTTTCGTGCTTCTGGGTCGGAGAACGATCTGTTCTTCCAAGATCTCCCGAGCTGCCCCGAACGGACGGAGTCATCTCTCCAACTTCGTCGTCGTCCCAGGCTGCAGTGCACCATCGGCTCGAGACTGGTTCCTGGGCGCCGCTGAATCAGACCCCGGGCTTCTACTCTCCCACCCGGCGCTCGAATCAATTCTGAGATGCGGTCTTAAATGTTTTGCCGCATCCCCGCCTGAGCAATCCAGGCTAGCCAGCAGCAGGACGAGTGGGGGAGTCAGAGGGAGGGAACCGAAACAGGACGTACGCGGAGAGATCGGTCACAAGCTCCGAGAAGATTTGTTGGTTTTCTGAGCAGGGTTCGGGACATTCGACTCTCGGTCGGAGCATGCGCTCCGACATCGTGCGTGTTCGGTTCCCGCCGAAACTAGGCATTCAGGGTCGGCTATCTGCTGGCAGAGCCGTCCCATGTTGGCTTTCCCCGTCTCCTTCCATTCCGGTTAGCCTCCATCCGATACGAAGAACTTCCGTTCACGAAGTTCCTCATTGAATGAGAGAATAATTCGTTTGTGAATGCAGACGCTCTCAGAATGAGCCCTCCGATCATCGATGAGCGCTGGAAATCGATGCGGACAAGGAGTCGGCCGCCGATGACGACGTCATTCATTTACGGACAAAAAAATTCAAATCATGGATCCGCGCGCGCTCAGCTGACTGGCTTGACGCCCTCGATCGCTGGTGTTTCGGAAAAGCGAACGGAGGAAAAGCCCGGCCAGAAAAGCACTGCGCACTACCACTACTACGGCCACCGCCGCTGCCTCCATCGGCTGTGGCACCGTCGAGCACTGCCAGAATCAAAAAGGGCAATGGCCTAACCTCACGGTGCCGCCGTCGCCGCTGCTTATTCTACCGCTGCGGATTCTGTTGTGGAGCTAGTTGCGGGTTGCGAACATCGGAGCTGGTCGGTCGGTGGGCCGGTCGCCTGGCCAGCCGACCGGCTTCCTTCCTTCGCAATCCTGAGCTTCCTAAAACTTTGGCACCAAAACCTCAGCTTCCGCGCTCCTCCGCCCGACTTCGCGCTACCGTCGCGATCATCTGATGGATCCGTTCCAGGAAAATCTTCGAGAACCTCTGAAGTTCAAATTGCAAGACTGAGATCGGCTCCTCGACTGGGGCATTTCGTTCGGAACAGCTCCTTCAGAGTTCGTCTTGTTATTCTTCGAAAACTGATTCGGCGTACACCGATATTCGGAATTCGATTGCGGACTGCCCTGCGTCATGGGATTGGGCCGACTGCGGTTGACCGAAGACTCCATTCCGGTGGGGGAGAAAACGTTTCCTCCCTCGATCATCCGAGCTCTTCAATGAAGAGTTTTCCATCCGACCATCCCTGCAACCACACTCCCGTAGTGCTTGTCGGTGTTTGGACCGGAGCTGGCACCGGCTCGGCCGCCAAGGTCGCGCTTGAAGCCGTCTGGTGCTGTCGTCGTAGTTAGTTCTCGACGTTCCGGCGCGGTCCGGACGAAGATGGCCGCTTGCGCGGTGATCTTCCACTCGGCTGGATAGCTATCGGTCAGTCAGCTATGATGCTCGCGGATGGAAAGTGAAAACAGTCTCTCGCGTAATAGCTGCGCGCCAAAGTGCCATGAGCGAGCGACAAGCAAGTCAGGTAGAATGGCGCAGTGAGATCGAGGCCGCGCCGGCCGTCACTCTGGCTGCCCTGCTTCCAGGCACTCATTCAGACGAGCAGGCAGTAGTCACTCGGCCGGCCGGAGGCAGTCCGCCGCTCGGCAAAAACCCGATGATGTCGGAGACGCTCTCGGCAGTTCAAAAATAATACATGAAGGAATAAGGAGGAGGACTCCGGTTCGCAGAGCCGGCGCATGAGGCGACCGACCATCGATGCGATGACGTCCTTCGAGCCCAATGGACCGAATGGATAGACTGTCTGCCGGACCGAATGAGGCAATGAGTGACTCCCGTCTAACTGACTGAGTGTCTGTCTGGTTGGTTGGTTGACTGGCTGGACGGAGCAAAGGGGTAGAATTGGTCTTTCTGTCGCTGGATCGTATGTAGTTGACAGTTGACGTCAACGTCGGCGGAGATGACGACGAGACCAGTAACCACAATCACAACATTAACGACGACGAGGGCGATCGCCACGGTCCGAGTGTTCGTCCGTTCGTCATGAGTGACAGAACGTCGAAGAACAAACATTCTCTGGTGAAATGCTCTCCGGAAAGGATTCACCGCTTCCCTCCGGTGAGCCATCGAGCGAACGAGCGAGCGAGCTGGAAATGAGGCCCTGCTCCATTGATGGGGCTCCTCATCGGATGCTCGTCGTCGTCGTCGTTCTTCCGTGGCTGTCTTTTCCTAAGGTCGTTCTCTCCAACGCTCCATATCTCCTACTTTCTTAGCTCGCTGGTCCTGTCCGTCTATCCAACAACTAGTCTTAAGAGCGACTCTCTCTCTCTACCAGTGTCTCTGTAAACAGAAGCCAACGTCGGTCTTCTCCTGGGCCTCTTCCATACAGGGAAAGGATCGGACGCACCGACCGACGCTGCGCTCGGGAACCAGCGAGGAAAGCAGTCCTCTGACTGCGGCGAATTCTTGCCATCGCTATCCACCACCAGCAATGATCCAAGTATGGAAGCGATTGGCTCTCTCCCGAGAACGATGCTCTCCCCGACCGCAGCCACAGGCGGCGGGTAGGCCGCGCATCCGACGGACGGACGGACCGACCGACCGACCGACGAATGGATGTACCTACGGCGACGAGACGAAACGAGGAGACCCCGCTGCTGCTGCTGCCTCCTCCTCGTCCTTCTATCCAAAGGGCGACCTGACCGCCTGTTCGTAGAACTATCTGGTCCGCTCGCAAAGAATCTGAAGCAGCGGAGTAGGGTCTCCGCGGTACGAGTCGACCGAGCAGAGTCTTCTCGGCCGATCTCAGGCCGCTGGCGTCGGCCCGAGTCTAGGCGAGCGACGGTCGCAGTCACCGCAAGGTTCCCTGGTTCATTCCTGCCCTCCCTTCGTGTCCCTTTGCCTGGCCGCTCGAACGGACTGTTGATTGCCTCGCTTCCTCCCCGATCGCTTCCTCTGGTATCCACAGGGGCGGATCCAGGATTTTCTCTCGGGGGGGGCCAAAGCCCCGTCTGGTCGTGGATGGATGAGTTGGGAGCATATTATTTAAACTTTAATAGCTTAATATAACTTTAGGAGTTTATATTATGAACTGCTTCCCGAGCAGCACATTTATTCGGTCATATGGCTCGACTGTTCAAGTTTCACTCAGCCCTAGAACTAGATTCATCCAGTCAAGCTGGATTCACGCATTACAATCACGTGAAATGAAGTTTAACTTATATGGCACAACGATCAGGTGATAAAAAGCGAGCACAAAGCTTCGCTCGATTCAGCTACAAGACAAAATCTAGCTTCCTCGCATTCGAAGCTAAGGAGTCGATGACCTCCTCGGGATCGACGTCGATGCCCCGTAGGATGCTCATCGAGGCTAATCCATTCAGGCGAGCCTCGCCCATCACAGATCTCAAATACGTCTTCAGCAATCTAAGACTGCTGAAAGTACGTTCTGCGGAAGCGGTGGTTACTGGGTATGTAGCGAGTATTCTCAAGAGGATATTGATTTTGGGAAAATCAGCTGCGGGGCAGTGATTCAGTGCATCTATGGCGCTTGCAGGCACTCCGTTTTGCGGGACTTCCATCCACTTCGCGCGCCACCTTTCGAATTCGGCTTTTGCGACGTTAACACTACAGCTTAGATCGGACTCGTAAAACTCGATCGCTGGATGCAGATCCGTGACAGAGCTTCTCACTGCAAATTTGGGTATCAAACACTGGACCTTCAGGGCGCCCTGTCTCGCATCCGCGAACAGTGAGATAAACCCATCGATCAAGCTGTCGAGGTACGGAATGTAACTCGTCACTCGAAAATACTCTTCACTTGAATCTGCGGGATGATTCTCCCTGTTGAGCTGTCTTTCACATATGCGTGGCATTCTGATATCAATTTCGAGGGAGTCGCAAACCTCTGTAACCTCTAGCCAAAATTTGTTGGAATCCATCGATCGCAGCTTCTCGCCTCCGCCTCAAGACAAGGAGTACGTTGTCCACTAAGTCAAGTGCCGCGAAAATATCAAGCTCCTTCGCTTGAAGTTTCACGGACAAGGGCAAAAAAAGAGATGAGAAACTCTCGATGATGAATAAAGACGTCACGAACTGGCATTTACAAATCGCGCTCAGAAGTTCGTAGGAGCGAGCTCCGGTTTCACCAACTTCTTGCTCCAGCTCCAGCAACGACTGCACGATCGGTATAAGAAGCTCCTTGAAAGCTATGAAAGCCTGGTGGCTCTCCACCCAACGCGTCATACACAATGTTTTGAGTCTCTTTTTTTCTGGAATTCGATGAGTTCGAGCGTTCGATCTGATCTTGTAGAATTCTCGTTCGTTTTGAAGAGTTCGAAAAGAATGCACATACATTCGCCACTGAGCCAGCTACCAATCGGATCGCGGCGAGCTCGCTGGAGTGCACCAAAGCCAAATTCAAACAACGAGACGCACAATGGAAGTAGAGCGCTTGAGGAACGACGGCTTTTATCTCGGCTTGCGCACCCTTGTTTGACCCTCTCATCGCACTACAGCCATCATAACCCTGACCTCTGAGGTTCCGGATGTCTAGTCCTTCTTCTTGAAGAACACCGAGTATGCTGCGGGCCAACCCAGACCCTGTCTTCTCTTCCACATCAGAAAATTTGAGGAAGACTTCTTTGACAACGTGCTGATTATCTTCGCCGCCAACATAACGAAGACACACGGTCAGTTGATCGGTCTTCCCCACGTCCCTCGATTCGTCAGCTAGCACGGCAAGAACTTGGCGACCTTGACCTCGGCGACAATTCTCCGTCGTATGATCTTCCCAATCGTTGAGATGATCTCGTTTCGGAACGTATGACTAACGTATGTCGCGTTCTTCTTGGCGCTGTTGAGGTGTTCTTCCAGAAGCCGATCCCCGGCATCGAGTCGATACCGCAACAGAGCTCTGAAGTTGCCGTCATTATTATTTCCGTCGACGGCGCTAAGAGACCCATCATCTCTGTGACCTCGAAATGGTATATTTTGCTTCCCGCAGAGAAGAATCGTTCTGATTATAGGTACCAATCCTTGTCGATTCTTCTTCACCTGCTCTTCTCGTGCGGCTAACAATCGGTTCCTGAGGTCGTGGCCGACCTTATCGTTGTACCAATCGAGGAATTTCTCAGCTTTTCCTTTAGCCTCGCAATGATATTGGCAACGCTCATGGTTCTTCAGAATATCCAAGGCCTTCTTATACTTGTTGAGAGGTTTCGCGACCAGAACACCGAGGAAGTTGGGCCCTCTCTGATCCGACGTTTCTCTCGCAAACAGGACGCAGTATTTGCAGAAAGCCCCTCCGCCATGCATTTCGCTATAGGCTAACCACGGCCATTTCACGAGATAATGATGCTGGAAAGCACGAGTGCGAGTCGACTCCAGAACTTTCGGGAACTGATAGTGCTCATCGGGTTTCCAGCAATCTGTCAGCGCTTTGAACCGCTCCTCCTCCGTCAAAGGAGCATGTAGAGAGGAACTCTTCCGAACGAAGCGGCCAATATCCATGGGATCGAATGCCAACCGCGGCTTCTTCACGGCCGGAGACGCATTCGAATCGCACTCGTCCAAGGTTTCAATTATAGGCGGAGATTCCGCTCCGTCTTGTTGAGTCGAGGACGTCTGTAGGTCTCCCTCGGCCACAGTTCCCGGTTCCGTGGAGAAGAAATTTGTGAGCTTTTCTTGTCTCTTCATCTTTCATCACGATGAATTCGAACACTGATTTCGCTTTGGACCGCAGATAACGCGAGGTGCGTGTCTTGAACGTAAACACAATTTTAGATGTCGTCGTTGCACATAGGTGTGAGTCTGCGGGGCTCTTCTCGGACGCGAAAGTTATCGATTCAAAGGATATATGAAGCTTTCCGGGGCAGACTGCCGGAATTGGTCGTCAATTGAGACCATTCTCAACCGATATAGTATGTATACCTTAGGCTCTCGGGGGGGGCCATGGCCCCCTTGGCCCCCCCCCTGGATCCGCCACTGGGTATCCAGAATCTCCTCCAACCCACGATCTGACGAACGAGCGCGCCGCTCGGGAGAGCGAACGACAAGGAATCTCCGAGGCGGGTCAGCGCTGTTTCTTTGCTGGCTCTGCAACCGCGCCAGGCGCTCAACCAACGTAGCACCAGTTGTCAGTCAGTCAGCCAGTCCGGGAAGCAGGAAGGCGAGCCAAACAGGCACACAGACAGTCGGACGTTAGGCTGCGAGCAGTATTCCTCCTCCTCCTGCGGCTGCTGCCGATGCCCTGTTTCTTCGTCATATTCTACTCCGGGTCCGGCCTCGTTCCAGAACACTTTGCTTCCTCGAAGCCCGTCCGCTGGCTGGCGCGCTGACCGACCGACCGGCCAACCTGCCCGCCGTCCACAGAGCCAAAAGGAGTGCAGCACCAGAATAGAAAAAATAGCCTCCCGGATAATATAGAGTTGATAACACTCGGCCGAGCGAGCAGCATGAAGCGAACCAGCGCGGCGTCAGCGTCCGACCGAGGTTGAAGAGACCTTCGTTGGCTCTGATGATCATCGCGCAGCCACGATTCGGATTCGAGGATTTCCCGTGAGGAGTATCATCCTCTTCCATCCTTGATTCCCTGAGTAAATCAATGCCTCACCGCTGGGAGAGTTTCTTTCTCGAGTACCTGGCGGGGGCGGGGGGCGTTCCAGAAACAGAGACCCTCAAGACCCGAGAGAAAGGAGAGAGGCTCCGGGTTCGATGATGCCTCGTCTGTAGTTCGCCGAGGGATCGATTATCTCCGAGGATTGAGGAGATCGAGCTCGGAGATCGACCGGGGGTCATCATCAACCATGATCGACCATTTCGATGGAATCGACGATCCTTCCTCTCGAGCGCTAAGCCGCCCCGCTCATTCCGTTCTTCGACTGAATGCTTAGATTCTTCCCGCGAATTTCTCACCGGAAGAGTTCTCAGCAGAAAAGGCAATCCATCACGAGCTGATTCAGACCGAAAATGTCGAGTCGATGCGGTGCAGCAGCAGCAGAACCTCAATGTCTTCGGCTGTTGTTGGGTCAGAAGCAAATCTTCACCGGCACAATTTTGGTAGTTGTGGAGCTTGGAATGGTTCGTAGGCGGAACGCGCGAGCCTCTCCGCGTAAGGAATGACGACGCGTAAAGCAAGATCAAATTGGGCCGCTTGCAGGTCGCGGCCACGAGATTTCGCCACACACACACCTACACTATCGTGACGAGAACGCGCGATAATACATCGTGGATCTGCAGCCTCCGGAACTTTTTTCAAGAAGTGTTGCGATAGGTTTTCCCTTTGGAGCCGATCCGCTCCGGCTCGAGGTAACTTGACAACTGTGCGTGTCGAGCAATGATTCGATCGAGGTCCAACAGCGGGCTCCCTCCCGTCATTCATGTCGGAATTCGTCGGAAAATCCGAAAAAAATGAGATCGCTCAAGAAGAAGCTCCTGGTTCCGGACTCAGTCCGGACTCTGATGCGGTTGCCGCCATCGGGTCCCATTTAGTTCCTCGCCGAAGATTCGATTGCCATTCGTTTCGTCAGAGGAGATACGAGGCTCTAGAGGGAAGATCGCAAAACACCGGAGCGATGCACCGCGAGCCTCCTGGATGTTTGAGAACTCCATTGGCAACACCCTGCAAGTTGGGAAGGGCTCCAAAGATTTTTTCTCAATGCACGAGTGAATTCTCCGCGGTAGATTCCGTGGAAATCGGTGAGAATCTAAATTGCTGACTCGAATATTCTCTTCACCGCGCCCTAGCTCGCGAGAGTGGAGACTGAAATGACAACAACAACAATAAGACAGTTGCCCGCAGACGGTAACTATCAGGACGGAATCGGCGCCGAATCGATGGAAAATAAGGTCACCACTGGCTAAGGAGACACTGCGGACGGCTTGTTGTATATCAGCTGGGTAACTTCTTCGTCAGAATGAACGTCGGAATCCGCCGTCATGTCACCAACGATCGCCGGCCGTACAAAGTGAATGAGCCGTTCGACCGCAAAAAAAAGTATGATTGGTACCAAATCAGTGCATTCGCATTCGAAGATTCCACCGGACACGAGCAAAGACGACGAAACCGAAGCATCGATTACGAGCTGTACGCAGCGCATAGGGAGGAAGCTGACAAAGGAGGCGTTGTTGGTATTGTCACAAATCTCTTCTCCATCCCTGAAGATACACAACTCGAATCCATCTTCTCCGATATCTAATCCGAGAGTTCTGTCGAGAGAAACTCCAGGAGGAGAACTCGGAGAACGAATCAAGTGCCTTCGAGTGTTGCACATCTCAAAATTCCAATAGGCTGACGCTCTTTGTCCGCTGTTCCAGGTAGACGCTGCAGGTGACCACCGAAGTTCTCCACGGATCTTTCGAATTCCAGATATCCAAATCTCTGCGAAGAAATCATCTTGCGATAGATCCCGTCACCGTGAGCGCAGCGCCGTGATAACACCCCGGAGAGCAGGAACTTGTCAATTCGACAGTGTTTTTACTGATACTCCGATCAGCTCCCCTAACCAGATCGCTCTAGTCACAACAGTGAAAACAATGAGAGCAACAACACGCAAGTTCTGATTAGAAGAACATAGCGACGCAAAACGATAGCTACGAGGGCCCGACATAGTGCCTGAGTGCCTTTTTGGTGGCGGCGGTGGCCATCATCGTCGTCGTCTCCAGAACTTGTAGTGACGATCAAGATGATACTCTTCTCTCAGTCCGAGTGCTTTGAGAACTGTCCCGTAAACCGCACTGAACGCACCGTAAACTTACATTCGAGCGGTGCTCCAACGAAGAGATACAGTTCACACATAGCACAATATCCAACTTGAAAACAGCGCAACGTCTAAGTTCTGGCCAGCAGCGGCCCCTTACACAGTTTCTGCTGTAGCTCCTCAACAATATCCACATTTGGTGCTAGCTAGCTTCACATAGCACCCACAGGGCACCACACCATTTCACATTAAAGACCAATGGGATCACAAAATCACCGTAGCGCGTCTCTGACGGCACACCTTCTGACGTAGTCCACCCAATTGCAAGATTTTGGCTCTTTTTGCGCCAGTTTCTTGGAAAATTTCACTCAAGTCGACTCCGAGCTGTTCTGCTGTTTCCTCAAAACAAAACATCAGACTGACGCCATCAACGACTAGAAGCATTGACCTCAGTCGAGTTGCGCGTGTGTGGGTCAGGCGCTTGCCAGCAAGGTCTGCTGCGTCCTATACAGGCGCTAAAATTCTGTTCCTGGGCCAGAGGATCTTCGGCTGGTCCATCTCAGAATACGCCGACGTCCATCAGCATCAGCATTTTCGCCTTCGCGTCCATTGTTCAGAATCAGGCCGCTGCGGTCAACCTCACCTGGACCTGCTGCCTCGGGAGCCGGAACGCTTGCTCGGAATTGCTCGAGAGGAGAACTCTACCGGGAGCTCCATTCGACGGTCCGGATTCGGGGATCCCACCAAATCGATTGCGCAAAGTTATATTGAGCAATCTTCGTCGAGGCTCATGCCTCGTCATGGAGAGCATCCATCGGGATGCCGGGGCACGGCTGCGTACCGCTCCCTGTGACCGGCGGAGCAGATTTTCCGCGCGTCCGCATCGGAGCCTCGACTCGGTTGCTTGGCTGTCTTGCGATGTATGCTGATCTGCTATCCTCGTGTCGAGCTATCATGTTTAGAGAGTGGAGATGATCTCTCAAATCGGACCATCAAGCTTATTCCGGGGGCATTTTGGAGCTCAAAACTGAGGAACCCTGATGCCAGTATCGGACCGTCCCGTCACCCCTTCCGCCTCCGCTCGCATGGCGCTTGGTGTGTGAGGAGACACAGACATTCGAGAGGTCTGATCCCGAGCTGTTCAATCGGAGGGAGCGCAGTCGGGAGTTGACCATTTTCCGAGAAATGCCTAATAACTGATCTCATGGTTATTTATTTGCGGAACTCCGATTTCGGGGAGGATTCGTTGAGATCAGCGTAGGACCGCGAAGTCGTCTGAGGCCCTCGGCTTCCCAGACTTGATCCTCATTCAAGATCCTCACTATTTTACGGCACTTGCGTTGTCTTGTTTCCCGAGATTGCGTGAGCCTTAGTCGCGGGAAAACCGATGCCCCGATCAGAGCTGAGAGAACCGATCCGCGTGATTTTGAAACGGGTACATCGCTCACCCGTTCGCAACATTATCACCTCCAGGACCGCGACCACTGCTGCCGACAGCGGCTTTATCAAGAAGATCATCAGATACGAGGCATGATCACCGACCATCGAATTCAAGCCCCATTGGACGAGGACTGACGGCGTCCCCCAAAAAACTGTAACTTTGCTCCTCTTCAAAACAGCTTTATTTCATAACCATTTTCGTTTGCTCACTGTATAAATTGCTCTCGGATTTTTTACAAAATTATTTACACGACTCAGATTCTCACTGAGATAGAGGCACATCTTCGCTGTGAATTCCACCAGAGTCTTGGAACCAGAACAAAAGCTTGACAATCATAAAGTAAACAGGTGAGGGAAGCGAATCTACGAACTAGGTCGACGGAATGTCCGCACGGTGCTGTCCGAAAACACGCTGATCGGCGAAGCCAGAGTGCAAGCTGGAATGATATGTCAGAGCTTGCTGTATCTTCAGATACGTGGACGGAATCTTGAGAGATCCGACGGTGCAGTTGGTAAATGTGTCCTCCGCATCGACGACTATATCGATGCGTCGGCCATTCCCGTTCTTTGGATCAATGAACTCGTTGGCCTGCCGGCAACAGCCGTGCCCAACTACGTCAGTGCGGTCTATTGGCATGACTCGATGTGGAGTGATGATGGTACAGTGCAGAAACCTTATGAAGGGACTCATGCCGCTCCGTGACAAGACGAGTTTGTTCCGTTGAGAACCGGAGCACCGCAGCAATCACCTTGCACAGGGTCTAAGGGAGAAATCATCATTAATCATGAATCATCATTCATGAAATATATTCAGATATCACAGCGCTTGAACACCGGAGTTAAGTCCAGCGTGTCACTCACCTGCGTCTCTCTTCCCATCATGAAATTGAACATGATGTTCTTCAAATATTCGTATTCAGTGGGTCCCGGCATATCGGTCATGAGGCCTCCCCGGGAGTGCAAGCCCAATAAAGCCTTCAAGTCTCGAATCTCATCACTGAAGGATAAAAACGGACCACATGAGTCGCGAGTGTCCGAATGCCGGATCGGTGTTGTTGATTCCTTCGTCGAGTCGTTGGTCTGCCAACCCCGGTGCAACGTCAGACTCCCATCGAGGACGAGAACACTTACTGTTGCTTAGCGAGCTGCATACGGAGCGCATCTATGCTATCGCTGCTTTCGTGAGGTCCTTTCGGAGCTCCGACCTTACTCTCTTCGACGGCTACTTCTAGAACCGCGGGCGTACTATGATCCTCGGTCGTTTCGTCGGTAGTTCCCCATTCGCCTCCAGACCAGCCGTCGTGGTTCCAACCGTCCTCTCTCTCCTCCAGTTGCTTCCTCAGCGCGGCCAGCTCCTTCTGCAAGCCGTCGCACTTCTCCTGGGCTAATATGGATTGATTTCTGAAAATAATGGAGCAACGGTAATCAATTGGTTCAGAGATAAAATCGAAGGGAGTGATTCCCACAATGGAGACTCAGAGCTCTTTGCAGCGCACGTATACGTACTTGTACTCGTCCATCTGCTCCCGGAGTGTATCAATCTCATCACCACTGCAATCCCGCAGAGCTCTAGCCTCTTTGCCCAGAAGCTCCGCCTGCTTTGTGATTTGAGCCAATTCCTCTTTCATCCTATTCGACTCTTGCAGTAAGCGCTCGCGTTCCTCTTCGACCTGCTTGAGAGTTTGGCTGCAAGCGGAGAAAAATGAGTACCCCACCAATGGGCTGGAACTCACGGCGCTCCCACGAGGATGCACCAACCAACATCAAAGAGGAAGCTCACCGTAGCTGAAGATTCTCTTGCTGAACTGGCGACAGTTTTATGTTTTCGAGCTCTTCTTCTTTCTGGTGAAGGAGAGCCTGAGTCTCGTTGAGCTGTCGGGTCAGAATCTCTTCTTGCTCCTTCATAATTGCTTGCGACTCCTCTGCTGACGACAGTCGACCTTCGAACTCAGCTCGCAGTCGATCCTCTTTATCCTGCGGCAGAGACGGATTGGTCATGAACTGATTACTCATTCCCGGAGTGCATTCCCGCATTTCAGACGAATGCCGACGGGGAGACTCGCAGGAACTTGGACAGAGCATACGCCATGGCTGATCGGAATTCTAAATGGATACCCCGCGGCAGCCGTGACTTCAAATCGTGACTTTTAGTCGGAACATGTCACGAAGTTTTCGTGGCCTCGAATGGCACTGAATTGCGGCCACGCGGAAAATTTTCGACTTGTCCGATGACCTCGAGCTAACGAACCTCTATTTCGCTACGGAGTCCAGCGATCGTTGCCTGAGCATCTTTGAGTTCCTGGCGGATCTTCGTGTGGCGCTCATTGCCGGTTTTCAGGCTCTCCTCCCAACTTTCGCACTCCAGTGATTTCTCTTTGAGCTCAGCCTCGACCTTGGCGACTTCTCCCCGCAGTTTCTGTGGACACGAGGATGAGACGAATAAGTTCTGAGTTTCAACGGCGCTCCGATCAACGAAACGATTCAGGTGACATCCGCGGTGTCGAAGTCAAACCAAGCAAAATCTAAAGAAGCGAAGCGAAACCCCGGCAAATGGCGAAAAGCTGTGCTGGAAAAGAGAGACCTCCGCAACCTGCATTCAAGTCATCCGAAACTTACGTGAGGAATACAGGAAGAGGCCGTACATTGGTTCTAGGAGAGTTGAGAAAAAAAGTCGTCAACTTCACAGCCCTCTACGAGTTCTCTCATCGATTCCCGTGGCTCGAATCCGAGAACGGTCGGCAGATGCGTTGCATCCGTGACTAAACTCGTGACTAGTCCGCGTCTTCGAGTCCGACAAGCAGGCACAAGGCTCCCCGTTACCCCCGCGCTGTTTTCCGATAGCACTACGGAATGCGTACGACTAAAACGACTGTGACAGCAAAAAAATAGAAACAAAATGGATACTGACCTGGATGGTATTTTCATTGGATCCGATGACTGCTTCGAGCTTCGATTTCTTCTCCTCCAATCTGGTTTTGGCATCCTCCAATCTCTTCATTTTGTCCTTTTCGACTATGAGACGCGCTTCGACATCGGCAACACGCAGCTTCCCGTCCTGTTCGACGTGTTTCAGTTGAGTCTCCAGTTGGACGTACATCTTATCGAGACGATCGGCATCCTCCTTGAATCTGTTCCTCTCCATCTCGCACTGCCGCAACTTGTCTTCAGTGTCCGCTTGTCTCGCTTCGAGGGTCCGAATCCATTCCTTGTAGTGGGCTTCGAGTCTCGTCATCTGCAAGGTTATATCGAATCATGACCGACGGACTGACTGACTGTTTGATTGACTGATGCCGATCCGAATCCCTGATCCGCGGTGATGCGCTCCAACAGCTCCGATCGAGATCTCGCCACAAGCGTCGATCGTACCTTGGATTCGCCTTCTTTGATGAGACGCTCCTTTTCTGCCAAATCGTCGACCATCTTTATGAGTTCTTGACTCTTGGTTTCGACGGCTCGTCGCATCTGCTCCGCGTCGTCCATCGCCCCTCGAGCTCCGGCTCTGACCGATTCCAACTCTTCCGTCAAGGAGGCGAGCTGACCCCGCAATTCCTCTTCCGCGCTCTCTTTCAGGAGTGTTTCGAGTTGTTCCACCTAGGGATGGGACGCGATCGAGAAAGTCAGTCGGGGAGAAATCAGAATCGGAGCAATTATCTCAAAACAGAGATCGCAATCGGAGAAGAAATGCACAGATTGGGATAGGTGGATTGACTCACCTTTGATGTAAACGAGCGGATTTCATCGTTGAGTTTACTACGTTCCGTCTCGAAGTCGTTCTCCATCTCGAGCATTTTTGTCTCCAAGGAGTTCTTCTCTTTCTGAGCTGTGTCCCATTTCAAGGTTGCGGCCTCAGCATCCTGTTCCTTCTTGCTCAGTTTGCTTTTGAGCTCCTTCTCGAGGATACTTCTGGCCTCCTTCACTTTCCCGACCTCATCCTGGAGTTTCTGAGACTCGCCCCGGGCCGCACTCAATTGCTCCTCCAAATCTGCACACCTCGAGAGATGACCTTTTTCAGTCTGGGATGATTCTCCTTGAATGCGTTGCTTCTCTTGTTGAACGACCTCGAGATCGGACGTCAGTTTCTTCACTTGTTCCTGTGATTCGATGAGACTCGACTCAGCCTCCCGGAGCTTCGTTTCCAGTTGTTCCGCCAGAGACGTCTGCGCCCCAACATTGGATTTCTCAAGGTCGAGCTGCTGCTTCACGGATTCCAGTTCCGCTCGGAGTGCACCGATTCCTTCCAATTCGCTCTGGACCTTCTCTCTCTCGGAGGATAAAATGCTCATTTCCGAAGCGATTCGAGAGTTCTCGCTTTTCAATTCGGACGCCTCATTTCTAAGGGCGTCTAGCTCTTCGATCAGCTCCTGTTGACGTTTCAGGAGTGCTGCCTCGGCCTCGGTTTTACTCGCGAGAAGTCGTTCAACCTCATGCAGCTTGAGCTGAGCAGCATCAGTTGAGTTTCCAGAGACGTCAGCGTCCTCACCTGAAGCTTGAACTCTTCGCAATTCCTCCATGAGAGACTTGCACTGCTCCTCAGCTCCCAAAAGTTTCTTCCTCAACGCCTCGACCTCCCCGTTCGCAATGTCGACGGCGTCTCCGGCTCCTGGCGACTTGTCCGATAGGTTTTCTTCTTGCACAATTTTCGCCCGTAAGCTCGATAATTCCAGTTCCATTTCTGATTGCTTCCGACTTGCATCCTTCAACTGTGCCTCGAGGTCTAGAGCCGATTTCGAGCGTGACGCGACCTCAGCTCTTAGTCCTTGGAGTTCGCTCTCCATCTGTCGCAGATTCTGTTCGCTCTGCGCAAAACTCGTTTCCGCGGCATTCAGTTTGCGTGAGGCAACTTCCGAGGCTTCCCTGAACGCTTGTAACTGCTCGGCGAGGCTCTTCGCGTTCCCCTGAGCTTCCAGGAGGTCTTTCTGGATCTTCTGATTCTCGGAGAGGACCTCGTCAAGCCGAGACGACGCCTCGTTGTTCTGATTACGTATTTCGCTACTGGCTTGTTCTAACTTGCTCCGGACGGTCTTGAGTTCGTTCTCTTTCTGTCTGTTCAACTTGTTGAGCTCGTCGATGCTCTTCTGGAGGTTTTGCTTCTCCTTCAGGAGCTGATCGACGCTGCCCTCGATTTTCTTGGCCAAGCCTCCTCCGAGAGAATTGTTCTCCTCTTCTTCCGCCTCCTCGGTGATGCTCATAAGTTTCAGTTGATGCATTTTCCTCGCTATTTTCCGTAACTCATTCTCCTTCTGTGAGAGCTTCTTTTCACTCGCCCGCATCTTCGCCTCCATGTGCTCCGCTGCGATGGCTTTAGAGTCTTCGGTGTGAGCTTTATCGGTCCCGTTGGAAACCACCTGGGGTTTGGCAATTTGTTCCTCGAGAAGCTTACTCTTCGCCCGGGTCTCCAGGAGCTCTTTGTCCTTAGCTTCAAGCTTGCACTTGATCTCTTTGAGCTGCTGCTCAGCCTTGCTCCGGAGCTCTTTGGCCATGATGACGTCAGCTTCTTTGCTCTGCAGGTCCAGATTGAGCTGCTTCACCTGTTCCTTGAACGGTTTCACAACCTCTTCGCTGTTCGACAGGAGATCGATCTGGAATCGGAATCCTCGATTATCAACATGCCCTTCGAGACACAGGGGAGCTGCTAATCGCTGATGTAGGGGAGTCATTGGCCTTGAATTGAATATTTTCGCCCCCCGTTCTCCACAAACCTTCGTTTTCATGACCTTCAGTTTTTCGTCTTTCTCGTCAAGGATGACGCGGAGATTTTCCTCGAGGTGAGCCTTGGCTCTCTGTTCGAGGTCTGCCTGCTCCCGCAATTCGTTGATTCGTCTTAGAGCTTTGTCTTGGGATTCGGTGAGGACTTTCTGTACTTTTTCTTTTTCTTCACTCAGAGCTCGATAAGCCTTCACCGTCTAAGGGGAGCGGGGGCACGGTTAATCAAAATCGCTGAAACTCTCGGTGCATGTCTAATACTCTCCTCCATCTAAGAGTACGTCTCACCTCGCCATATTTATTTTTGTACCGTTCCACCTTCTGCTTGCAGCGTTGGAGTACTGCAAAGATCTCTTCTTTCGAAACGCGATTCAGATCGATGGTTGTTGGACCTTCTACCTCGCTTTCGGTGTCGGACTGGGGCACATATCTGCAACGTACGACACAGTTTACTTCGAGGTCTGTCACCTTCAAGGAAGATGGATGTTCGTGCATCGAACCCTCCGACCTGCGTCGGATTGAAAGATCACCTGGGTCGCTCAGGCGAGTTATACACAGGGAGCACCGCCGCGTCGCTCGAAGATGAACTCAACGTTCTCTGCCGCGGTGACGACGTTGCCTGTGCTCCATCGGGAGGAGACGCCTCCTCCATGATGGAGCTCTGATTCCCGGTGCCCACATCGTCCTGGAATCAATCGCGAAAAAATCATCAGAAACAAAGCTACTCTCAGATGAGGATCCCTATCCCCGCAGATTACACCAGATGTAAAGGAAGGCTCTCCTTTACGTGTCTTGATCACGTCAAGGGGCTTGCGGGCTCCAGATGGCAATCATGGTGTGTTAAAAATAGCTCTCGTGGATGTTTAATGAATCGTGCACGGTATTCGGTCGGTGTGGACCGAATCGGCAGTCTCGAAGGGAGCGTCTATCTCCAATCTCCGATGTCAGCAGTGATTAGAACCCTGCTTCCGACGGTGATTATTGAGAGAAAATGTGCTCATGTAAAGCATCAGATGAACGAATAGCCAGACAAAGCGGAGGGCGCCCGAAAGATCGGAGGATCGAGACGGAGAACCTTTCACGTCCAATAAACTTAATCCAGCTCGATACCGATATTTAGTTAAGCGCGAACGCGGCAGATATAGCAACCAGAATGTCCACCCACGTATGGCGCGGTCTTCTCGTTCTCCGTACCAACGCTAGCCTGCCCGTAGATCGTTCACTCAGAAGACACGATATTCCTGCCGAGATGCAAGGAACGTCCGAACGGCAACATAGACAAGGACCACCTACAGCTTGCCATCAACATGCCAGCCATCCAGTCAGCCAGTCTTCCTGGACATACAGACTCTTGGACAGAACACGACACCGTTCTTCCATCGCAGGCAGCCGTTCGAAAACTGAGACTCCATACCACAGTGAAGAGAAAGCCTCCGATTCCTTCCCTGGATGATTAGTGGCTCTGTTAATTCGACTGCAAGCATGCTTCGGGTTACACGGGGTAGCAATGGCAGCGAGTTAGTTCGAGACAAACCCGGAGCACTTCTTTCGTTCATCGTCTTGCAGCTGTCGTAGGTTTCTTGTGAGAAGTTAATGAGGTCCGCGATGCTCGAGAATCGCGAGGAAGATCAATTTTCACGAGAAAAAGCGAATAGTCACCTACATAGGCGTACGCAAAGTTGTAGTAACCCGATTCCCCCGCGGGCAGGCTGACGGTGGATTGACTCCGACGGAGTAGGAGCTTTCGAATCTTTTTCAGCGGCGCCATTTCTGCGCGACCTCGTCGTCGGGTTGTCGTCTGAAGTAGCAGCCCAGCTCGGACACGAACAACGACTACAAGACATTCGCGTTAGAGACGCACTTCGGCCCTGAACGAAATTTCTGAGCTCGACCGCGCAACATGCACCACAGCGTCTCGGCACCGATAGCCAGGAAAATTCTTCCGGCATCGGCGAGAAGTACTAGACGATATGTATCGACGGCGACGCGAGAAAAGAAGCGGTGGAAGAGACCACCAAGCATATAGGAAAGGGCCAACCCTTGACATTGGATTGGAAACGGCGTCGACAACGTCGAAAACAAGAGTAGCAACAACGTCGACCGAGACGTCAGCAGCGGCAACGACAACAACGGCTGAAACGAGCACAGATCTGACGAAGACGCTCGTTTCCCCTCGTTTTCAGCCAACGACTCCGGATACGATGTTCCGATTCGACAGCGTACGCTGTGGCGTTGCTCAATCGGTTGCGGATTCATTGAATCACAGGTGGAACTATCACTCCTCTTCCCGCGATTCTAATCGAAACAGCTTGCAACGATTAACATGTGCTCGTCGGCAGAGTCCAGGGCACGCGCAAGAGCTCCTGACAGGATGACCTCCCCGGCATTTGACGGCATCCGACGAGAGAAAAATCGGACAACCCTGACTACGTGGGCTTTTCCTTGCTTGCGCCCTCAAAGGCAGTCACGATCAGCTGATCCTGACAGCTGTCTCCGGAAAATTCGCCTGGAGACAGTGGACATGTCAAAATCTGGATTGAGGGAGCTCGCGGCTGGAGTACCTCAGCGATATCATTCATATGAGGATTGATACGACTCGGGGCCCGTGGAATACCATGAGTCAGGACGTCTCAGAACTCGATCGAACGCGAGTTCGGACTTTCGTAATGAACAGCCGCAGCTCCCGAGGACTTCGGATCGTTCCTCCACGACTGAGGTGGGATCGATGGAAAGGAGCTTGACCGAAGTTGAGTTTTCTTATGCCGATCAGCAACTGCTTAGCATACTGGGAGCGTGACATCTAGTCCATATCGGTGAATGGCCATAAATATCGAGTTGGAGACTGAGGTTCTTACCGGATTGATGAGCTGCCCGAAATTCAGATTCCCATTCTCCGTGAGTTTATCACGGAGCTTCTTGAACATAGCTCGTTCCTATTGAACAACAACTTGAACACTCAGAGGAGAGCACGGTTTCCCTTCGAATAACAAGGGCTAGCAGCAAGAGCACCGTAATCCTTTGGTAGGCTTCCCATCTAGAAAGCGCTCAGTGTTTCTCGAATGAACCTAGTAGGGAGCTCTCGCATTCCTGGTTTTCTTCGGGAGGCTTCGAGACTCCAGATGTCTGTGATTCGAACGGAACTTTGGAGAGAAGTTCTCGCAGCCACGTCAGATTCGTTTTAGTACTGCTGCTGCGAAATCCATCGAGGGCAAGCATTGTTTACATCGCAGAAGCAGACGATTCTGCCGTCGTCGGCTCGGTGCTACACCGACACCACCACACCACAGACGATCCCTGGTGCGCCCAGTGGCGGGCACCGATCGCGCAGACTCTGGTAGAGCTGACGAAAGACCCTCTCAAGGAATATGTAGGGATCGAAGGTTGACCGTGAGTTTTCAGGTCAGCGGAGACTTTAGGCGTCGGAGGGCTACCCCAGGCCTGACCCGGCAATCTCGGTGTTTTTCTTGAGGGGCGATAAATCCTTAAGCATCGACCCCGTCAGCCGTCTCTCGATCGCGAATACGCGCGAAGCTCCAAACTCGGGGATAGCGAATGATTCGTAGCAGTGGAGGGGCTACAGCCCACTTCGGAGGCTTCCCGCTGGAATGCTTCGGTGCTCAACTGTGTCACTGTCGCGGGGTACGCAGTATCTGATCGCGTCCTCGGGATCTCATCAGTTGGACGATTGATACCGAGGCGATCTCTCGGAAATCGTTCCAAACATTGGATTCTCAAGAAAACTCACCGGCCACGTATCGATTGGACTCATGTTGTGGAGATACTACGGATTCTCCTTATGATACCTCGCGCATGCACTGTATCGTGAAACGGGACGCACAGCTCGCATTCGAATGATGCACCGCTCCCGAGGAGCCACGTGTGAATGAGTCATAATTCCCATCGACTTGAGAGGAGAGAACCCGAAACAGACTGCTCAGTCACCCGATATGTTTACCGATTGCATGATCGAAACTCCTCTCCGGGCGCGAATTTTTCTATCAATTTCTGGTAGGCGGAAATGGTGCGGAAAGCTTAGAGTAGCGCCTCTCTCCGGGAAATGAGAGAGCGCCTTGACGCTCATCACAAGCTGGAAGTTCCTTCATATCATCTAGTGCAATCATCCAACAGGAGTTTGAGGGATGTGAATCGTCATCGGCGTGAGCTGCCGAGCCCAATGAGCTCGACCGCGCTAATCCCCGAGATCTTCCTCGATGCGCTGATCCACAAGAAGATGAGATCTTCCTCTTGCTCAAGAGCATCGGAGGCGTTCGAAGTCAGGGATCTAAACGACTCGAAATTCGTGTTTCGCTGGCTGTAATGGACAGAAATGATTGACTTATGGTAGCTCAAATGGCAAAACTAGGCACTCGTTGACTGCTTAATTTCTTCTCATGGTCCCCCGCGAGAAGCATCCGTAGAATATGAGGGGAGTCCTCCGGAGATTCTGGAAGTTTCCTCACTAGTCAGATCACCCGAGATGCGTCTTATTATGGAAAGTCCGGGAGTGGTACCTTACTGAAGCTTTCTATGACCCTACTCCATCGCGAGGACGGAGTAAGGGAAGAATTAAGAGAGCAAGAAGAAAGGAAGACCGAG
>NW_003805476.1:0-137591 GCF_000255335.2 Galendromus occidentalis | reverse complement strand
GAGACATCTGTCGAAGGTCTTCGGATCGGTTTCCAATCTTCGTTCGCTATTATCGGACGACTGTTGCGGGATCCATCCAGAAATCCATGCCAACAGCTTCATCTTAGAATTTCGGAAGCGGGAACGAGCAATCGTGAGTTCATCTCATTGTGCCTTGAATAGCCCCGTGGTGAGTCGTCATCGTGAATGGGATCCGGAGAGGGGTAGGAATTCAGTGATCTATGCGCCGGGGAATTTATGATCTGGAGAAGAAACCGACGGGGGATCATTCGGAACCTGTGCGGGGAGCACAACGAACAACTTCATCAGTGCGTTTACGGATCAACTTTATTCATGTAGAAATTGCTCAGCGCTCCAGCTCGGTTCCGCGATACCAAAGGATCCATCGGAACATCTATGCACCAAGAATATTTGAGGATGGTACACAACACAAGTAGCACCAATGGATGGAAAATTGCGGAGCGGAGACCTATGATGATATCTATACATGGCAGGATTAGCAAAATATGGTGAAGAAAAAGTCGGCGAATCTCTGATTGCAGATTTAGCCAGAACATTGTATCGTCATCGTGCTCAACGGAGCACAGCTGCACCCCAGACGCATGCTCGAATCTGAAGACCGCCAAGTACGCTGTAAGCGTGAATATCGACACTCGAACACAACATTCTTCACCGACGACCTGATGCGCGCCTATGAGACGTGGGGTTCCCTTCGGACGTACAGGTTACGTTTTACGCAATTTCACTGTTCCTGCGGCAGCTGCCTCGGCCAAATAGCAGGTCATGGTATGGAGGTCGCACGAATGCCCCATGGGACAGCAGTGTCCGTTGTCTGGGCAGCACGTTGCGTTAGGGAATGGACAGCATTTGTGTTTGCCACCGGGAATTCTGCAGCAGGTCTCTCCGGACTTACAATGACTACTGTCCGGGCACTGGACGGCACCTTGAATCAAGCAGTAGAACTGTTATAGGTACCTTCCGCGACACTCTCTAGCCGAAAAGGGTTTCCGGGTGATTTCTTGAGACATCTCATTCTTCATCTTCGCGGAACCACTCACCTTCTGCAAAGAGCACTACACCAACCAATAATATGAGAACCGCGCAAGCATAAGCGACATTCATGGTGCGATGACTCTCGCTTGACCAGGTCCTGCTTATGGTCCTCGGCATGAACCCTTACGCAAGGTCCGCGAGTGTAGTCGTACCAGTGCGGGAAGTCTTTGACTGTGCTTTCGTAGGCAAGACTGATCATGATTTCGGCTACCTCCTCTCATTCGTCAATTCTTTCGGAGCGAAGGACACATGACGACGTAATACGATTCGGGGCGAAGCCGTAATGGATCGTAATAAAAGAACCGTTCGTTCGCGACATATGAAGCATTGTATTTATTCCTGTAATGACCCACTCGAACGACACTTGGTGGGGCAATTACGCATTTTGGTACGGACACAACTTCTCAAGGAAAATCCTTAGCGCTTGTCGACGAAACACGTGACGCTGATTTCTCCGATTGGAGCTGAGGGAGGTTCCATCGTCCTCGACGTGTCAGGGATGCTGGGCGCGTTTCGCATCGAATGCCGGCAGCACTGATTGGTCGCCGTCTCTTTCGGGCAGAGTGAGCCGAGGACGCTGGTTCCGTCGCTGTCATTCTTTCTTGGGAATTTTCGTCTTCATCCAGTTCATGGAACAATCGGGTGTTACTTCCGTCTTCCGCAGGACGAAGGCAGTCGGCATTTTACAGCAAGATTTAGTCTTGAAACTACAATAATAATCTTTCGGACAGCAGGATTCCCCACCCTCGCAGCACGAAGCCTCTTCAGTCCCACAACACCTGTACCTTCCTTTACGATCCGCGCAAAGCGTTTGCGATTCATCGCATACCAGAGCATGATAGCGCCTCTTGCCGTACTTATAGTTGATAACGCTCTCCTTCCCTGCAACAGAGCCGTTCATTGCGACCAGAACCTAGGCCACAGGAGAACTCGCTGAGAAAATCGCGAAACTCACCTGGAGATTTTTTCGAATTCACAGAAAGGCTCAACTCGCTCGTAAAGAGCAGAAGAACGATCAAAACTCGGGAACTCTTCATATCGATGCTCGACTGAATGCGTGCTCAGTCGACCGGGGAAATATTCTCAGCGCTGTCGAACGTGATCCTGGCTCTAAACAAAATTGACCTACAAACGAATCTTCCAAGATCGCAGAATTCACTCAATGTCTCAGCGGCACGGAATCTCTTCTCTCAGGGATTTCGGTGATGAACTGGAACCATTCCCGGCCGCGAACGCGGGGTCGCAGATTTCAGTGAAGTCGAGGCAGCGATCCCGATAGGGTTACGCTCCGCCGGAAGGATCGAAGGATGATCATTGGTCCTCTGAACTTTGGTGCGCGTGCACGATTGCGGAGCCCCACCGAAGATGTTAAGGCTAAATTGTGGAATGATCGCCGACGCAGTGACCGCCGCGAACGCTCCCGGAGTTGCTTCCTGGAAGTCTGCTTCCTGTCACGTCTATCTTACGGTCGATCCAATTTATCAGAAATTTAATGGCGGAACGTGATCGGCAGGATCGTGTTCCTCATGAATTTATTTCCTCTCAGAACTTTAGCTGAGCGTTCACCGAAAACTGTATCGATTCCCATTCTCTCCCGTCGGTTCAGGTCTATACACTGATCGAGAGGAGCGTCCGTCGTCGGGTGCAGGGAGGGGGGGGCGTGAGACGGATAGGGGCTCGTAGCGACGATTGCCAATTTCCACTCAGACTTCTCGACTCGATCTCACTCTGTCTCGTGATCTCAGTGCTCAGCAAGGCCGTAGTGCCCTCGACGGGTTTCCCTCGCTCCGCCCGGGGAACTCATCCGAATCTTGATAGCAATATTTTATGTTGGGAATTCTGGTTCACTTAGGTATCGATTTATCACGAGACGTATACGTATCCAGGATTCTTTCTGAATTCTATTTTCATCGCAGAGGAGATAAGAGTCAGAATTCGGAGTAGACCGACATATCGGTCCTGCAAAGAGATTATCACCCGTGCCTCGAATGAAACGTGATATTTCTCGCGCGTTCGGGTCCATCGCACGGTTCTCTCATGTCAGCCGGCTCCATCGAGTCACTCCCACCGGAACGGAATATTATTTCGCCGCAAGAAGCAGGTCACACATGGGAGCGGATCCCTGAGCTCGACTCTTCTATTCCGAACTCTCTCGAGTCTGAATTATTCTCGGGATCGAGCGTCCAGACCTGAATACGTCCGAATGTTCTATCCGCGCCATTCGAAACCCTCCGTTTCATTTGACCGAGGCTTAGTTTATCAGTGTCGGATCTCTTCCATTCGAGATAGGTCTCTCCTGTACTCACAATCAGCGGAAGCCATACCCTCTCGGAGCTTCTTTGAACCTAGACTTGCGCTTAGCAAAGACGGATGTGTGAATCATGCGCATCTCAGAGACGGTTGTCTTGCCTCGGGTTTGCTCTCCTCGGCGTAGTCAAGCCTGCCTACTTGCTTGGGAGCAACGGTACGATTGTTTCGGACTTGTCTCCGCATCGGAGTATGAAAGTCTCTTGGCTCGCACAGTCCGTATCCGCGCAGCAGATGACGCTCGAGGAACGTGGCTATCGATCCCCTTCCCCGAATGCTGTTCCCGTATCCCCCGCTCTTTTAGGCCGAGAGACCGTTCCCGGAATAATCCGACGGAGACGAGCATACTGAGGAGCACCTATCGAGGGAGCGCATCAATCACATTACGATTTATTCCACATCCGAATGTGTACCTTAAACACCTTTTCGACTCGAATGGCGATTTTCCGATTTTGGGTGGACGCCTTTGTCTCGCGCAGCCCACGGCAAGGATATCTTTCCTAGGCGACACGTTGATGACGATACGTGACACACGAACATCGGTGGGCAGCAGTGCAACTTATCGGCGCAGCAAGTAGCATCGACGTAGGGACAGCACCCATAATGATCATTTCCCGTGGGGCAACATGTCTGAGAATCGTCACAATGACTATTATCCGGGCAAGTTGTGGCTGGAAGAATCGATGTCGTGAACTCAACAATGAATACAGGCAACACTTTTTCGCTTCTCCTCCGTGGAGACTCTCGGGACTCATTGCTGTCATCGCCGCCCCGTCTGCGTCTCCTGTTATACTCCGCCAATGCTCTCACCTGTTGCTAAGCTGCACGCACAAACTAGCACGACGAGGGACAACGAATGCATCTGGAAAAAAGCCGCGCTGGTAGCCTCGGGAAAGACGAGCGTTTACTCCGCGTGTTTGTATAGAGAGTTAATTCACGTGGATGGCCGGAGCCCGCGGAATGGAATATGAACCGCGGTAAGGATGGGTTACCGAGCAGGAACTCCTAGACCAACGTGAACCGTCATCCTTACCTTCCGAACACGAGACGTCGGCACGTAGCGGAGATACCTCTTGCTCGTTGAAGATTGCTCGCTCCGACCTGTTTTTTCTTTTGTTGATTCGAGGCGGTCTCGCAGCGAGGAGGGTCGATCGCCACTGCCCTCCCAATCAGCGTCGTCTTCCGTGAACATGGCGAGTCACATTCTTCTTGTTCTCATCTGGTCGCTCTGTTTAGGTTTCGTGTGGAGCAATCGAGGCTCGTATTCGCAGCCGCGACGGAATGCATCAATCCATGCTAACACGAAAGAGCAATGTTCTGAGTTCAGGATCATTCCGATGCTGGTTCAACGATCTGTTCGGAGGTTGAGCGTCTTCTCTCCCCGACGAGAAGCCGGCATCGCTTCGACGGCATCGACGGTAGACCCCCGTAGACTCTTTAGTCTAAAGAGACGAATGGACTGGCTAGAGATCTTCGCTTGACATGAAAAATAAAAAACCCTAGGATCACACCCGAGATCTTCGTCTGACACGATTTCCACCTCTCCCGTGCTCTGGAATGGAAGAATTTGGACAACGATGATGTTTATTCCCGTGAGCGATGAGCCGAGGAGAATTCTTTGTCCACAGGATTGAGAAGACGGTATTTGAGTTTTGAGTTTTGAGCCAGTGCGCGTTTATTTTCCCTCTGAGCCGAGGGGAAGATTCTCCTCGAGCTCGAGCACAAGTTCGTAATTTATACAGTCTATTATACAGGGGAACTGAATCAGGAAGATAGTCGGAAATGTAACATGTATCTCTGCCGGACGAGCAATCAAAAAATCATCATCGACTATTTCCCTCCTTAGGCGAGCAAATCATACTTAGACAAGTCGGCATCGTCGTCATCGTCTTCTTCGTCATCCTCCTCTTCATCGTTATATTGCTTCTCTATTGGTTTGTAATCACGATCTCTTCTCGAGGGAATCGGAGATCTCGACCTGTCGCGTCGTCCACGTGAAGACGATGAGCTTGACGCTTCCCTAGAGTCGGATTTCTCGCGCGTGTCACTAGCTTTCCGCCGCTTCCTTCTGCCAAACTGCAAGGAGAATTTGATGAGCGTCTCGTTTCCCCGGAAATTCGGATTCTACTACGAAATTTTCTCGCCAACGCGGCTCGCAGCGAACTCACGTCATCGTATTCGTCGTCGGAGTGTTCTCTGCGTTCCTTATATTCGACACTCTCACGTTCATTGTATCCTCCCCCCAAGCCGGTCCGGCGTTCCACTTCACCGACCTTCGGAGCACCGCACATATTGCAGTTGTTTCTACGCGCCCAGTTGACATTCCCACATTTACCGCATTGCCAATCATCGGCAGAAAACAGTCCATTGCTCTTGTCGGCCGCTTGCTTGCCGATTTCGTGTCCGAGCTTTTTCGTGGCGTTCACGAAATGTTCTGAAACGGATTGGAGAACGTCAACCGAATTCTCTCCTCGATTCCGGCCATCGCTCAAAGAAAGTCCTCCTCGCGGTCTATGGACCGGACTGCAATCGAAGCCCCCGGGAATCGGAATAATCCCGCTCATGTCGATTTCCCACGCAAGTTCACGCGGGAGCAAGCCGAATCGCCTATATGGAGAGCACGTATATCCTCCTCAGGCCCCGCTTCGATCGCGCGCGAAAATCGTGCGGTAGCTGACGTCGGCCGAGCGTTTTTTTTCGATATCCGGCTCCGACGCCGCGAGGGGCAACCCCCAGGGAACCCGGAACAACTTGATCGGTGACCGGTTGATCAGTCATCAGCTCCCTTCCGTCGGGAGCTGTCGATCTTCCGTTCGAGAGACTGGCCCACCCAAATCTACAGCAGACGCCATAGCAAGTTACCTCTGGGTCGCGCGATGCCGCAGCGATTGCACGCGGTCCTTTTCCCGAAATTCACGTTCCTGCATCTGAAACACGGAGGCTTTTAGCTACCGGCAGGCAATAAGGGTCCATGCGATCCGAGATCCGCGACCAGGCCCAAGCATTGTGGATCCTTCGGGCCAGCGTACTTCTCGTCGGGACATTCCCAGTCCGGGAGCTGGAACGAAGTTCCGCTCATTGTGGCGCTCCCTAATGTCGCGATACTTCCCGACGCTCTCTTCGGGATCGAGCTCCGGCTCATGAGAGGAACTTGCAGACGGCCATAGACGCTCGCTCTGTAATTTTAATTCTCGGAGAAGCAGAGCAGAAGAACCAGGCTTCGCTTTTTCATACGGCGACTTCTCTCAATGAGGAATTCGGGGTCGTTTCGGATTGTCCCGGTTTCGAATTTCTCCTTCCCCGCTCTAGGTGTCAGAGGGCTCCGCAAGAATCTGAAGATTCTGCTCTCACTTTTTACTTGCGTGGATTCCCAGTCCGATGTCGAAATCCGAGAGATCCGAGTTTTAAGGGTGCAGTGGACGGAGCTGCGTTCTGATTTCGTAGACTACCGATGTGAGTTTGTTTATCTAGTGTCCGAGTAGCTGTAGCTACTCGAATTGTCAAAAGAGAGCGACGAACTCATTCTTTGCGCTGATTTCTCCCCCGGTGTATGCCCAGTGGGGCAGTTATCCACTGAAGACTGTGGGTGAAGGATAACTCTTCACTTGATGCGAAATGGCGAAACGCAAGGAGATCTACAAATATGAGGCACCGTGGACGGTGTACTCGATGAATTGGAGTGTTCGGCAGGATAAAAGATTCAGATTAGCCATCGGTAGTTTCGTCGAGGAATACAACAATAAGGTAAGTCATTCTCAAACATCCGAGGGCCCGCAGAGAGATACATCTCGAGACCGGCATGTGTTATCCGAGAGTGCCGCCGAAATCACCCTCGCCCTCTTGCAGCGAGATTTGGAAGCCCATTTAGAGCGGGATTCCGCCTAGATCGAATTTCGTTCTTAGCTTTTCCCACCTTCCCAGGTTCAAATCGTGACACTAGATGAGGAGATTTCCGAATTCAAAGCCTTATCCACCATCGATCATCCGTACCCCACCACGAAATTGATGTGGATACCCGATTCGAAAGGAACGTTTCCCGATCTCTTAGCGACTAGCGGGGACTACCTCCGAGTTTGGAAAGTTGTTTCCAATTCAGAGACTCGCCTCGAGTGCCTTCTTAATAATGTGAGTCTTGATCAGCATAAGAACGAGACGATTCCGCTCATTCTCGGAATTGCTCGACTTTCAGAAGCCCGCGTATGTGCCGACAATCTTAGACGACGAGACTAATGCGTGAGCCCATTCCGTCTCTTTTCCAGAATAAAAATAGCGACTTCTGTGCCCCCTTGACGTCGTTCGATTGGAACGAGGTTGATCCCAACCTTCTCGGAACTTCCTCGATCGACACCACTTGCACGATATGGGGCCTCGAGACGGGTCAAGTTATAGGTCGTGTTGCCGGACACGTCCGTACTCAACTCATTGCGCACGATAAAGAAGTGTACGACATCGCGTTCAGTCGAGCTGGCGGTGGTCGAGACATGTTCGCGTCCGTTGGAGCCGATAGCAGTGTGCGGATGTTCGACTTGAGGCATCTGGAGCATTCCACGATAATATATGAGGACAACCAGCATCACCCGTTATTACGGCTTGCCTGGAACAAACAGGACCCAAATTATTTGGCCACATTCGCAATGGACGCTTGCGATGTGATCATTCTCGACGTTCGCGTCCCTTGCACCCCTGTCGCGCGCCTGAACAATCATCGGGCTTGTGTGAACGGTGTCGCTTGGGCTCCGCATTCTTCGTGCCACATCTGCACTGCCGCGGATGATCGCCAGGTAGGACAGGCAGAGTTTCTAGATTGAGTCCCGAATCCATCTTGTCTCCGTCTTGTCAGGGATCGAGGATCAATTTTGGAAAAATATTATAATAATATTGACAATAATGATAACGATTATAATAACAATAATAATCATATAGTCGCTGATTGAGTTCTCGCTTTCAGGCCCTGATCTGGGACATCCAGCAGATGCCGCGTGCTATCGAAGACCCCATTCTAGCGTACTCGGCAGACGGCGAAATCAATCAAATCCAATGGGCTTCCTCCCAACCCGATTGGATCGCCATCTGCTACAACTCTTGCCTCGAAATACTTCGAGTATAGACGAAGATAACGTACCGAATGGGTTAGCATAGCTCGTAGTGTAGGCGGACCCAGCACCCGATTCAGCACAATAGTGGTCGGGGCTGGGAGGTCTGACCCCCTGAGATCCTGTCCGTCAAATGAATGGTTATTTGAACTCGTAACACTCTACCGAGGAAGTTCGAGCTGATTCTTCTTCGTCCGACCCGGAGAAGATGGATTAGCTAGAACATCTATTCGCCGGCATTGTATTCCCGTTCACTATCCTGATGTATCGAAAGATTGTGTTTTTGAGCAGAAAATCTTGTATCGTTAATACGGTGGAGGAATCCGGAGCGGACAATATTTGACGCGAAGTACTTGACAGGAGGTAACGTGTAGCCGCCAAAATCTGACAAAGACGAGAGCACAGTCCGATTGAGGCAATGGCAAGGCGGATCTTTCGGGGTGGATTTCCCAGAGCGAACGATCCACGGCTCTCCGAGCTGCTCGGATCATGCTCCAGACGGTGTCGTGAGGAATCACCTTCTTTTCGGGCGACGCCATTGTATAAATGCAACCACATATATAATTGAGAACCAGGAGTCCACATAGCGTCCGTGGACGACGTTTCACTGTTGATAGTTTGCGTAACACAGAATCTGTGGCCCTCGGAATCTGCTCAATCGCCATCTGGCCGTTGTCGAGCAGTATTTTGCAAGTGTAAATTGTTCCGGTGTAGTCTAGATTGAATGCAATATCGATATGCACTTTGAATAAATCATCTATACGACGAAGATCCTTGAGTCATCCTCTTGAGCGCGCTTTTTTTCTGGGAGCCGAGGAAAAAATGAGAAGGCAAAGAATGAAGGAAGGGCAGTACAAATCGAATACCAATGAGCTTCTCAGAGGTCCTAGAGCGAAGGCGGAGCGACGGGAATTTTCTCTCGGGATATCCAAATTCAAGAGAGCGATGGTCCCGAATGCACATGTCGTCGGTGTCGCCGCGCTCCTATTCCCGTATCCCCAGCAAGAAGCACTCCGGTGTCAGAGCAACGACTACAGAGCTCGTCTCGGACATGAGCCCGATTGACATTCTGTTCCGAGCGGCTTCGAGGGGAGAAACTGAGTGAGTCAAAATCACGATTCCTGATTTATCGAGGCATCGAGACGGAAGACCCTCAGACATCTCATCAGTCAGGTGCCGAGCGGTCACGGATTCCCGACATGTGGTGATGATTCCTCCTCCTAATCGTAATCCCCGCATCGAAATGCACAGGAGCTGTCCACTGATTGAGGTAGTTTTCGCCACACATGACTCTTCCATCGCCCAGCTCATTAGATGCTCTCAAATGTGGACGAATCGAGTCCTGTTCTGGTGTAGTTCGGAAACACAGATTCTTTTTCGAAGCCAATGACAAGCAACCACTGTTTAAGATTCACGATTTCTGTTCGGAATCGAAGCGAATTCAGAGCCGCTGCTTGCTTTTGTCAATCGTGCCGTCTGCCGCCTTCCCGAGGACTGGATTCTGAGAAGAGATGAGTACCGATTTTGGAAAAAAACCTAGTACCAGGAGACGAGATCGTTCCGAATGATTTCGAAGCTCTTGTATGCTCTACTCGATACTGCACGCATCCGTGAAATCGGCCGGAGTGCTTGCGACAGTCCAGCCTGAGCATGCACATCGCTCAAATGCGAAAACTCCGTTTCTCGAGCTCGTGCCGGAACATGGCCTAGGATTTCGAAAATTTCGAATATTTGGAAAACCGTAAGGATCCGGAAGAATCGGTCTTTGAGGCATTTGTGGGAATCAGCGAGGGAAAGAATCCTTTCTTTGATACTTTTCTCGTACCCTTCGCGAGAAAAATCGCAAAACGTCTCGAACATCGGTTTGACCTCTGACATCACCTCGAATATCAAAGTTCTCACATGTCCCTGAATATCGTCGCTGGAACCCCCCTCACACGAGACGAAAACGAGAGATTCCGCCTCTGAGGCTCGATCAGATCGGACACCATCTATTCCTATCGGAACAGTCTCCTAGTCGGGAATGGTACGGAGTCAGGCTCTCGGAAATCGCATTTCTTGGGAAGTTGATCCATTTGATCAGTGATCGAAAGCGAAATTCCTGATTGAGATTCTGACTCAATCCTGATAGCGTTACAGAATCTCTTTCAAAACTCGTAGATCTCCCAACGGAATGTGGCCCCCAATCACAGCGGAAACAGCGTGCGTTCCCTATATATATATATATCTGTTCTACTTCTGCAAGCCACCGCCTCCATGCAGGAGTTTTCGCCATTATGGTGCCGGCTGTTCGGATCGAATTGTAACCGCGAGATCATTTCTGCAGGCCCATAGGATCTATGGTACCTACTCGATTCAGAGATCTGCGGGTGAACGAATTCGACTGATCGTCGGTGATACTTTCTGCTCCTCCGGCACCGATCAGACGCAGACGCAACTCCCTTGACGGTGCATACTCCTGCTGAGCGCTGAACGGGAGCCGACCTCGGGGCCCTGGTGACGGTAAGATGAAATTTTACATGCATTCGAATAACGATGACGACGGCCGGAACTGTACTCATCGGTGCGGCTGCTCTTCGGAATGGTTTCCACTGGTCACCCTGAAGCGAATTTCAATGCATCGCTTTCTGTGAGTCCACAGCCGCCTCTCATCGACCGCCGTGAAGCGGCACAAGAATCGGTGTACCATCGAAACCCCATGGCGCCCCGGGGCAGAGCACGCAGCGAGTTTCTCGAAATTCGGTCATTCGTTGACATCTGACATCCGTATCCTATTGAGGCTCTGCGGCTCATATCTACACGATTGAGATTTTCTTATCAATTCATTGAGATTTCCTGTCTCTTCTTCATTGACATCCCCGATCCTGTGAAGCTCTCTGCTCAGTCAGAGATCCGCCTAGCTCATGCAATCAAGTCCCCCGACGAGTGACTCGACCCGGCTGGATATGCTCTTTCTCCAGAAAGCCTCTAGGTCAACTCGATGTTTGTTGATAATCGTTTTTCGCCAGTAGCAATTCACCAAAAGTTTATGATCCCGCGATGATAGTGTCGGCGACGCAGCGGCGGCGGCGTCATCGACGACGATCATGATGATTGAAGAAGTTCGCGCACCGATCAGACCTTTTTTTTTACGCTGACTGTCGCTACTGCGCCTCCTACCGCTCCTTCAGCGGGTTCCGGTGAGACGGGACGTGAAAACCGTTGAAGTGGATGCAAGAAGAATATAAACACGAGAAAAATATATATGCTTGACGGAAGCATGCATCGCATCCGTGCGGCATGCATGGGTGAAAAGAGTTAGCGTCTCGCTCACCGTGGACCGTTCGGCGATATCCGTATAGACGAATGTCTAGATATGTAACGAAAAGAAACCACCGTCGGATTAATTGATAGATAGATACAATGTAAATAAATAGGCTGGGCGCTGAAGCGAACACGCTCCTGCACACAAGGGATCTTACTACCCGTGGTGTCAGACGGACGCGCAAACGAACACTCGCTCGCTCGCTCACACAAACAGACCACAGCGTTTCTGCCATTAACCTGGATTCTTCATCGGTTCAGTTTCGGCGCATGCGGTTTCAGACTTCTGGCTTTTCTGCTGGACGCGACAAGGGGGACAGATTGTTCGTCCATCTGTCTGTCCTTCAGTCGATCAACTCGATGGTGTTCTCTGCACTCAAAATGTAATCAGGGGTGAATTGAATAGACGGCAAAGAAGACGCCCGACGTTCGAGGCGATCGATTTCTTCGATGTGCCGTGAAATTGATCGCTCAGTGATGAATTTTCAGACCCCGTAATCCGACCGATAAACTCGCACGCTATCGCGACAGTGTTTCAATGGCGGTGTTCGGTTCGAATCCATCTCCTTCGACCTGTCTGACGACTTGCTCGCGAATCCATTCTCGTTCCAGAAAGGAGAGGTCCGAAAGTTTGATGTTGTAATCGCCGGAAACAATGTCCGCCACTTCCTCTGCTCAGTGAACGTCTGCGAGAATCGTCCCGAATTCATTATCGATATACAAGGGGACTTCCGACTCCTTTCTGTGCTTCACATTGCGAATTCTCTCAGACCATAGACATTCGCGGAGCTTTCGCAAAAGTTGGGCAGGGATTCAGACCCAAGGGACGAATAATTGTTGACCATCCAGGGCGCGCCCGACGACCGCTGAAGAACAAGCATGACGGAAGAAGCTAACGCGAGCGATCTTGCATAAGTTGATTTTCCAACACGATCCTATACATGACCGACGACGGCGGCGGAGAGCATGTGAAAAAACGATTACATTGCGTCAAGTTAGAAGTGCCACGGCAAAGGAGGAGTACTTCTTCGGAAGAGTTATCGAATATCTTCTATATTTAGACTATCGAAAAGCGGTTACGTCACCGTGATGTCCGAGTGATACGTCTCATTGGCACGCTGTTTTTTTCCTTCCAAAGTCGCCCTATCACTGCTGACATTATCATGGAAGTGATGACGCTCCGACGGCTGTGCCCCTGTAAGCTTGACGACTTTCTTCGCGCGATGACGCTGAAGCTTCCTGGAGCTTTCCTCCCGTATGAATGGGCTCCCCACCGCCGGATATTGCTTACATTTAAGGGCTCGCGAAACCATTTCCGATCCGCGGCATCCCCTCACCATTTGCGGAATAATATTGCGGAATCATAGATGCTCATAGGGAAGAGCCCTTATGGCTCGCTCGAAAGAGTTCCGTTCCAGAAAAAAAGATAAGCAAATCCAATCTCCAATCCGAGCCCAGGCTCGAACTAAGCGCGAAGCTGATACGAATGCTCGACCCCCCGGAGATCCGCTCGAGGCATTCGGCGCTGAGGGGAGCTGTTCTGTAAAATTTGGGGAGCGATCATCTTCATCCAGTGCTGGGGTAGTTCCTCACCGAATCACCCTCCCCGCCGAATTTTCTTCTCCGTCCTCGCGTACAATCCAGATAGTGAGTGAAACGTGAGCTTCCCTCTCTCTTCTCGTCTTGAACACCTCCTCCCAGCCGGCCAGCCGCGGTCTAACACCAGCAGTTCCATTCCCAGCATCTATCCGACAAAACGCATTTAACCTTGCTGAAGCGACACGCGGAAGTGCGCGCACCGCCCCACCGCGGGTACCGTTTACTCTAAATCGAGCAGTCATTTTTTTGTGCGCTGCCGGATCTTCTGAGAAATCAACTCCTCTCGAAAGAAGTGCGAAGGTGAGCATTCGATGATCACCGACCGAAGATAGAGACCATTCGGGACTGAACAAGTCGAAGAGAAGGCCATAGCGCCGCTTGTCAAAGGTGGCGGTGCCGGCGCGACTCAGATGTGACGCGGTCTCCGGTTTCTAGTTCAGCGTCAGGAATCGCTCCACATCGCGAACAGCGGAGCCTAATTGATCAAAGAGCGGCTCAGACATTGAATTCCGAAGAATCGTAAGCTGTGCCAACAAGTACTACATATTGGGGTCAGGGTAGAGTATTGAAAGTGTTTCTACTCGGACCGCAGACGAACAAGCGTTAAATGCCGACATGATCTGAAATCTGGACTACCGGGCTCGCAGCGGCAACGTTAACCACAATTGGAGAATATTTCAGAATCGGCATCGTGTTTGATCTACTCGTGTCTTCGAAGCGGACGTTACCTGCATGCGCTCACGATGCTTCGGCTTCACGCAGGGTGGACCATGTGCTTCCTTCTGAGTGTTGGACAATCGGTCTATTCAGAAAAATTTCTCCCCACTTGGTCGATGAAGAAGAACTCTTCGTCGAAATCATGGCTCCCTTACGGGGACACTGCGGTTTACGCCTATGGTCTCACAGTGGCCGAACTTCGGACTTCATCAAAGGACGGCAGCGTCGTTGAATGCAAGCTCACGGAACTCCAGTAAGTGCTCTAGCTGTCGGTCTCAATCCCGTTGGGTGTCGAGTTGGCGTATCGCGTCAGAACGCGGTCAGAGTTCGCATGTCACTCGGAACGGACGGAATGCAATCTGAGATTCTTCGCTGATTGCTGTACCGGATCTTTTAAGCCATAATAGCAAATCGGACCCCAATGCTGGCAGCGTGAGCTCTGCTTTTCAGGACTCGCGAAGAATACCTGCCGCCCCAGGCGGGCATTGAGATTTCGAGTTTTCTTTCTTGTCTTACGGCTCGATCGCTTTTCAATATGCAAATGATCAATAGATGGGTCGGAACGATCCCGTTAATGAGCAAGACGCGTGCTTTGTGGCAGTTTGCGCAACCCAATACCGCGAGTCAGACGGTGGGAGCCTCCAAATATTCTCACATCTCGTTACTCAACACGCAGACTTGATGATGTTGATTTTCTTCAGAGACCCCATGGAATGCGACATATTGGTTAAAAAAATCGGCAGACCTGTGGTCAATGTGTGCCTCAAACAAATAATGGAGATCATTCAGCAGTGCCGTGCTTTGGTACAAACAAAGAAAGGTCCACCGCTGCCTCTCAACTTCCATCAGATGCCTTTCTGGAATCAAGTCTGGAACGGCATATTTCCCGGTGAGTGCTCCTCCTTCTCAGACGCTCCCTTGTAACGGGTCCATCGTTTATTTTGCGAGCTCCTGGTACACAGCGATTAGATCCCCTCGGATGGCTCGGACTATAATTGCGGACAGGTTTTTCAACGATGATTTTCGATTCAGGAACTAAGTGGTGCGGATCCGGTGACATCGCTAACGGCTACCACGATCTGGGAATCGACGCAGCGCTCGATAAGTGCTGCCGAGCGCACGATCATTGTCCTATCAAATTGAAGGCTTTTCGGAGAGGTCACGGTCTTGTGAATTTCTCCCTTTACACAAAGTCACACTGCTCGTGCGATGAGGACTTCCTTCAGTGTCTCATCGAGAGTCACTCCGAAAGCGCCGCGGCCATCGGGAACATGTATTTCAACGTCCTGAAGGTACCATGTCTGCGTGAGATCGACGAAGGACGGAATTTATGCAAAAGGTAAGATTGTCTAGATTCGAGAATGCCCGTAGCCGTTCTCGTCGTGGTTTCCCGACAGCCGTTCATCTACGTCAATTTATTGTCAACTGAGATACCGCTCAGGTCTGACGGATGGAAATCGTTCGGAATGTTTCAGCGATTTGCGCTCTGTATCGAAAGAGTGTCAGAACGAGGATACACGAGGAGTGTACATGAAGTTCTTGGGCCCCGAGAAGCCATTCCCCCTCCCAGGACTGAACGCTGAATCTTTGAAACTGAACTAATCCCCACGCGGGACCGTCGCATCTAGTCATCTGTACACACAGGCCAGAGCTCGCCGCACGCGCAGCGAGGGCAAAGATGTCTCATCGGAGCACCTCACTTGTTATGTTATTAAAATGAGCACGAACAAATTCATTCCATCTCCGCTGGGAATCTTTCTTGACGGTCGTGTCCCACCTCACGATGTTGCTTCGATTTTCTGCTCAGGTGGGAAGATTTGTTAGTTATTAGTGATTCCAGGACAAACCAACTGTGATTCATATGCGAAAGGCGTGCTCCTCTGCACGCTCGTCGGAGGTCATGATGGAGACCAGAATAAATGAGCGACAGGATCCACCAAACAGGAGGACTCGTTTTCAAAGACGTATTCTGTGAAGGTCTGATCTCCCGGTCGGGCAGGGTTTCACTGATTGCGATTCTTTTTTACAATTAGTTCTGGCGTTCTGACGGATACCCCCCAAAGCAGCAGGTTTCGGTGGAACGCCTCTGGCCTATGATCCCTAGCCGGATTTTGGAAAGATCCTTTCGTATGTTCTCCCATGACACCGGAAAGAGGGCTGACTCTGTCGAGCCGCTTGAATTTCTCGTATCGTCCTACCAGTCCCCGCTCTTCCGAGCCAGACCTGCGGCCTTCTCGGTCGCACGAGGTGCAGCGCCACAGATCAGATATCTGGCCTCCTCACTGCCTCGAAAAAGGATGTGCGCGGGCATTCTGAGCGTGGACTTGGATTAGACCGGAGAATCCGAGGAGGACTCAAAAAGATCTAGACTCAGTCAGATCATCGGCTCGAAGAAAATTCGATAAAGAAGCTCCCCGCTGATTGCGGCCGGGACGTCATATTTTTGAGACAATGACGTTTGATGCAGCACTCGGATACAAGTGTGTGAATGTTTTCACGAAACATTTGATTCGTCAGCGCCGGGTGTGAGCTAACGGTGGTCCCTCGATTTTTATGGTGCACACTAATTGACTTCATTCCTATCCTGCGAATCCACCCAAAAGTGAGAAAAAAAATCCGCCGGCAATCCGAGCCCCATCGATTCATCGCTGACTTGTTACGATGCACCTCCCCGGCGATCGACCCCGAAACACTCGACCATTGAAGGGGATTCTTAAGAAAACCGTGCGACCTCAGGATGATCAATCGGACGAGCCAGCGACTCTCAGTAGGTTGAGTTCCATGACCGAATGCTTACGACTCGATACCGAACCTCGAGCTGCTCGCCAGCCTCGCAGCGATCCCCTTCGCGGAGTGCTAGCCCCGCGATCGGCGAAAAACGCTGAGCTCGATCCGGTCGATGCAGAAACCGAAGATCAGATTCTTGAGGCGGTCTCGAGGATAAGCAAATGCCAAGCTTGTTGGAAACCTCTCGGGGAATTCGAGGGATTCATCCTCCGAAATTGTCAACAGCACATCGTCTGCAAAGAATGTCTCTACTATGCTGTGAACTCCGATGAGCCGCAGCAGGGAGCCCCGGTTTGTCCCGTTGACCAATGTTGTGCGGTAATCCGAGACGATGAGATCGAGGTGATCTGCTCCGTTACCGTCACGGACACAACGAGTCGAGACTCCGAGACGAGTCAAAAACTTGACAAGAGACCCACATGCAGTCAGCTCGATGATTCTGAGGAGATTCCCGTTCCCAGTGAGATCACGGTACCCTTTGGACAGGATACATCGATGACGGGGACAAGAGTGGCTTCCACAACGACCAGCGTAATGACAAGCGGCAGCTCGACGCTCGGCGTGAGCGGCCAGTGCGCGAAGTGTAAGAAACCCCTAAACCTGACCGGGTTCATGGATATCAGCAAATGCAAGAAAAAACACAGAATCTGCACTGAGTGCATTCTAGCTGCTGTGCGGATGTCCAAAAACCTCGTCCGATGCCCCCTGTACCGGGAATGCAAATCAATGATGTCGCGAGAAGAGGTGGCACAAGCACGATACGACATAAAGCACGAAGTCGAGCAACGAGAGGCGAAGAGCACACCGAAATCGAAGGTCAAACCCAAATATATTTATCCAAACGGACTGCCCGACTCTGATTTATGGCCGGTGCTCGCAAATACTAAGTGCAACAAATGCGGCACTTGCGTCGATGTGCTCAATGGGATCGTCATCAAACAATGCAACGTCCATTGCGTTTGCGCACAATGCGTCCGCGTCTCGATGGCTCTGGATAGAAGAATGGTGAAATGCCCCATGTATATTTCATGCAAGGCTCGAATGCTAGAGGACGAAGTTGATGCTTTTATTCGGAGGTTCGGAGGACCTCCGGAAATATAGGACTTGGGTTTATAGCAGATACGGCGGCCGAACTGAACTTCGTTGGCATATATTCGTGGTTACAACATGATCCAAGCCCTAGAGGATTGAGTTTCAAATTTTCCCAGCGGATGATACCTAAATCTTGGAGTTTGTTCATGTCTGAACTACTTATTTTAAGTGGATTACTTTAAATAAAAATTGGGGGTAGATATATGCCCGTTGGGTCTTCGGAAAGTTGCACGCAACGTTTTGTCGGCCAAGGGGAATCGGAGATAAGAGACATCGGCTCCCAATATGAAAGAAGCGAAAGCGGAATTTCTTGGGGATATCTCTCGCATTAGTCATCATAGAGGCAGTCATCTATCCACCTCCTCTCTCATCCACCTCCACCGAAAAGTTCGGGTACCAAACCGTAATCTCTTGAAAGGTCGGAGCAAATCCTCCGAACGCGGATTCAAGCTCGAGCGCACTGCCTCATCTACGGAGAAACGGAGCGGAGCCATGAATTCTCTGTATGCTCGCACGGAAATTCGGCCGCTGGGGATTTAGGAATGGTGCGTCGCTGATACAGTGTGGCGAATGTGATCCCTCCGACCTCCGGTCTGAACCTCCTCGCTATTAAGTCATTGCGTCTTCCAGATATCCCTCCGTCTCTCCCAGATCGCTCCGCGGTGGTATCAGGCTTTTGGACCGGAGATTCTCGACCGTGTGATTAACTTCATCGCATTTCGCACAACGTGGGGGACGGCCGGAGTCTCAGGAATGTTCAGGAAGCGAGATTCAAACACAAACACTCACGGTGTCGCTGCAGCAGCTCAGTCTCGAGTTCATAACTCGGGCGCCTCCTTCCTCTTCGAATCGAAGATTCAATGGAAGAAAATTATGTGGAGAATTGAATGAGGCCAGTTCGGCTAAAACAATTCGAGAGCTCGCTCACTCCCCCCTCTGTGGACTTCACAGCGCTCGCAGCTCGCGTAGACCCCGGCGTGTCGCCAACCGTGGAACGACAGCCCGCGACACCTGCGGGGGCGGTTCAGGCGGGAGATTCCTCGATTTCTGCACAGGGGTTTTCATCGGCGATGCTTGAACGTTGTTCTCATTGAGCGTTGTCTGACTCACTGTATCCACCTGGGGTAGGAGCGACCTTGCAGCATAGAGCCCGCCTCGACCCGGTCACTGACGAGAACGGAAAAATTCATAGGAGTGAATTCGATAGTCCACTTCGATATGATCGATGTTCCGAGCGAAGCGCTCTCTGTTACTGATGTGATTGGACAAGGCCACTTCCATAGAGGTGCCGAGGATCTCAAGAATCTGCTCGCATAGTCACGCGACAATGACGACAAAACTACGTAACAAGAATGGTGGAGTACTTCCGGGCTACGGGATCAGCGTTCTCCGCCTGAGGTGCCGCGTCGAGGGGACGTTCCGTGTCTCTGCTGGAAGAGAGCTTCCTCTTCACAATCAGAGGTACCGATGGGAGGATTCCCCACATGAGGGGCTGAAGGGTACTTTGACACAGGGAGTATCGAGACTTCGATGAAGGAAAGAAATCACAAGTTTTCAGGCAACACAACTTTTTTCTTAATCCCTGCATGAGGTCCTGTGATGATTTCGACGGACAAATGTACAATGTGACATTCCGACCAACTATCTAAATGACTCCATCCATCGGGCTATCGGCGGCATCCATTAGAAGGTGGGGACTATCGTGATTAGAGAGGGGTGATGGCTGAGTGCTGCTGAGATCTCCCGCTACAGAGTTATCTGTAATGTTGACGTCTTTCTTATCCTTCTTTTTATGCTTCTTATCTTTCTTCTTTTTCTTCTTCTTGTGTTTCGAATGAGAAGATGAATGTTCACTGACTGGAAGGGAAACAGGCACGAGGCCAAACTCCAGCGCGGAAGAGGGTTCCGGCGTGGATGGCAGTACCGCTTTGGAGGTATCGGAGGCGGCAGGGGAGTCTGCGGCCGCGTTCTCGACGGCCGCATCAATGGCGAGTATGTCATCGGTTTCCATTGCGTTCGACCCTGTAGGCGTCTCGGACCTGGGGAACATTGAGGCGTCGAAACCGAGCGGTCGCAGTATCTGATCATCGGTGGCAGCGATAGGCGGTAAAGAAAACGACTCAGAGGACGAATCCCCGATTTTTCGTCGCTTGGCGGAATCGAACTCATCGACGTTGATGTCTTCATCCGAATTCCATTTGGTTAAGGCGTCCCCGACGCCCATCGTGCTCGTGTTCAGTTGCGTCCGCTTCTCTTTCAAATTGAACACCACTCCCAATTCGGGCATCGGGAGACACTGTGGCCGACCGCGGCCGTACAGGACGTGATAGAGGTCGACGACCGCGCAGCGTAATTTAGAGTCGTGAGAAAACGTCGAGTTCATCATCCGCCATAAACGTTCGACGAGATGTTCGTTATTGAAGGCCGAATTATGTGTACTGGTCTCTTTCTTCGAGAAGGGGGGATTCTGCGTCAGCAAACGGAGAACCTCGAATTTGATCAGGGGCACGGGATCGCTTTCTACCACGTCGAGCAGGTGATTAAGGTCTTCTACGCTTCCGTCGGTCGACGTGAAATCGACCAGCATTTCGAGCGCGGCCAGCCTGACGTCTTCGAACTGCTGGTGAGACGCGTACTGACGGAATAGTTCCGCCGAGTTCGGTATATGGCCCATTTTCTGGAGTTTGCGGATTGCGTGGAGACACCCGACCGTACAAACTAGTTTGTAGCCCGGGAGCAATTTCTCCAAATTCAGACATCGCGTTATTTCTTCCAGGATGCTTTTCGTCTCCTCCGACATGCTGTCCACCATGACCTTGGAATTGCTCTGGTTCAGCATAACCGACACGACCGGTGTTACCGTTTCGGAGAGCGCGTCGATAAGCGCCCGTCGATAATAACAATCTGAATAACGGTTCTTCGAGTTCTCGTTGTATTTGAAGAGATCGAGCAGAAACGATAGAACTTCGGGAGGGCAGATCCGGTGTACGGTTCGCAGGCCGGCCATCGCTTTCGGGATGGCCTGCTGCAAGAAGTAATGTTGGAAGTTCGAAAAGTTATTCTGTTTGACCATGTTGGGACTGGCGAAAGATCCATACAGTTTCTTGAATATGGTGATCATCGCCGGAGGCCCAGCCCAAGTTTGAAGGGCGTTCGCCACTTGCTTCAAGCAGTATGTCGCTTCACAGCGCACTCTGTAGAAACACTGGTCGTTCTCTATGGTGTCTGTCAAGGCTTTTCTTGTGTCCTGGGAGCACATGGGCTCTAGTTCTCGAAGAGCTTGGAGCTGAGCGGTGATATCCCTCTCGTACCGCAATTGGTAATGCCAGTGGAAATCCTGTTGGTTGATATGCACGGTCCGGAGCACCAACATCTCCGGGTCGATTCGGATCCAGAGCACCGGTGAGTCCGCGTCCATCGCCGAGAGATCCATGTCGACTTCCTCGCCTGTTTCGAAATGGCAAAATTAGCGACGCGAAATTTTTCCGTATAATATAGGGAATATTTGCACCGCGATATCAATAATAATCAATGATAATAATACTGGCTGCAATGGATCAATGAGAGCTCCACTCACCTGTGCAGAGCGGGATTTTCTTTTTCTTGTTCCTCCGCGATTTCGAATGACAGGTGATGTCGTGTTTTGAGACGATATCCTCGATCTGCAACATGTGTTTGAAGGTTCCGTCGAGCTCTTGGATTGTAACCAGCAAAGGTCCGTTGTATTTCTTTATGCCGTTCGTTCCTACGTCCGGTTGCCTGATCTCCAGCTCGACGGTATTTCTTTTCCGATTGAAAACGAAGGAGCCGACGAACTTAGCGTGACCACCCTGTCGAACCCAATGGTCGATGAAGGTGTTGATCTCCTTGCCAGTTACGAGAAAAACTGCTTTCTGGAAGGAATTCGTCGACACCAGCATGTTTTCGAGGCCGCCGATTCCTTTCGTTGCAGCTCCGGCTAGAGATAGGAGTTTGTTGAACACCTGGAGGAGCAGCTCCTTGCCGAGACGATTCTCCAACATACGTATGACGAGGTGCGCTTTCATCTTGACCACAGACAGGAAGTACGGACTAAACGTATGCAGGTGATTTACAGGAAAGTGGAAATTCAAACCGGGTTGCTCTGTTTGCGATGAGTCGAGAACGATCCCACCATAATCTTCTTCGTATCTACATAGCAGCTCGAGATCCTTCATGAGGTTGTACCGGAATTCGTTGTTCCCGAATGCTTTCTTACAGTACTGACCCGCGAGGTAGTTCGTTATACCGAGTGGCAGCCAGACGTCCGACCAACTGTGGAGGGATATATAGGCTCCGAAGAACTGAGAGGCCAGGGCTTGAGCCATGAGACGTCTCGAGACGTAAGCTTGCTCGATTATATGGCGAGTGTGCAGCAAATTCGTCGAGAAGATCGACATGGTCGAATAAGCTGAAACTTCCTCGTATGCTTCGGCCACGAAAACCTGTTTATAACAGGAGTATGGATATCTCGTCGATAAGAGCTCTTCGTAGAACTCGAATGCTTCATGTAGGAACGAAGTGCTCTGTTTCAGTTGCGTCAGGAGCTGCGGCAAGCAGAAATGAGTCACTTCATGCATGTTGGGGTCCACTAGGATTTCGAAGGGTCCGATTGCTACGGCGATGTTCGGCGCAGACGTCGGTATGTTCAAGGAGTAGTGAAATGTCTTCTTCTTCTTGGAATCAGGTGTGTAAACCACTTCAACGAGATCGCCGGGAGCAACCGCTGTCATGAAAGACTCCACGGTAAATTCCATTTTCCACGTGCATGGATCACAGAATGTGTCGATGCAAGGGAACCATAATCTGGCGGAATTCATCCACCCGTAGGAAAAACAGTGGGCACCCCGCTCCTGTAGGGTGCCCTCACCTTCTGGGACGACGAAATGCATTCCCCCATCGGGTCTTTCCAGCGAGAATTCGACGCTCACCCGAAAGGGCTCGTCTGTATTTATGGGCACGTCGGACGGAATCCTCACGGACACTTCGCCGTAGCCCAGATAGCCATCCACCACCGACACTGCGGTGAGATGCGCTTGACAGAAATGATCCAAGTTTCTTTGCTTGGATTCGCCCTGACAGATCTCTCTGGTAGGGTCATTGTAGGTGAAAGCTGCCTCGTGGACGTCATTTATACGTATCCTGGAATTTTGAGAGAAAAGGGATCATCATCGCTATGGGGATTTTATCATCGAAGAGCAGTCTCGTGGAGGCTTTGCGGGAAGCCGCGAGCAACATTTGCGATTGCCTTACCTGTATATTTTACACTGTTTGCAGTTGAGACGGACCCAGCGAACGTTGTTCTTCGTCGGACACAATGTCAATTCCACGAAGCCTATGATCGATTGCCGTTGGAAATTGATTGAAGTCAAACAGAGGACTTGGTGTGTGATTTTGTAGGGCCGCTCTCGCTCAAGCACGCGGCCCGAGCCCTCAGTTTTCATCTGAAAGGGAACGAGTCTCTAATTACACTCGTCAGTCGGAAAGATTACAGAGAGGCATCAGTCAATCGAAGTGTTTGCAACAGCTATACTTTTTGTGAGCACGGTGTCGAATATCCGAGACTCCGTTTAGCCGGCCATGGCCCAAGAGCAGCACACTGACGACTCGGACATACTCATAACAGCGCATCGGGCTTTATTCACGTACGGAATGCAGGTAGAGCTATTTTATTGCGGTTGAGCCCCTTCCCTGTGCCAGACTTTGAAGTTCACTGTCTAACACAAGCCTTTAGGGTCGTGCGGAAACCCGTGGGGATCGATTTCGAAGTCCGAATTCTTGAGCGCCAAATCCAGAGCGGTAGAAACTCAGAGGCTACCTTGAATCATATGAAAACTTCCCCGACTCCGACGATATCAATGTGGTATCGCACAATTGGCTCACGGACATCGAACGAGTATACTCCAATCGGAGACGAAGGACTCCGCCGAAATCAAGGCGATTCCTCGAGCAATTCGGGATAGAAGAGGTCGAAGCACATCCGGCCGTGAGAGTATGTTCGAAAGGGCGCCGGAAGTCAGGACTGCACATCTTCAACGGCTACCAAATGGAATCACCGGTGTCTAAGCGCACTATAGGGACTCACCTCGCCAGGTTCACTGTTATTCGTCGACGGACCCCGCCGCCGATTCTTTTTTCGTTCCAAAGTTTGACAATTGCCTTCGGCACTCATGCTTCCGTTTATTTACAATTAGATCTTGGGTGGTTCGACTCTCCGCAGCTTAAGTCTCAGACAACATCCCATCAAACAACCAGACCCCCTATCACGGTATCTGCATGGGTTCGAATTTTCCGGAATGCCGACCGAGTAAGCTCTGGATTCAATGACAGCGCCGTTCCACAACGGGCGGGTCCCGATTCCTCGGGGACAAGCGGCCAATAGAGAAACTTCGCTTTGGTCCAGGCAGCCTTGTTGCTCTCCAAAGACCGCCGACAAACCGGTCCGGTATATACCGACCGGGCGCGCTGAGAGACGTTCGAATATACGCTGCACTGTTGGAAGCTACGAAAAACACCGGCAAGCGTGTAAGGAGCGCTGAGCGAGTTTCGCGCGATCTCGTACATCCGTTCCCGCAACCACCGTGAGGTGAGTTCTCTCTCGGCTGTGTCATCAATGAATGTCTCAGACTGAACACACAGACTACGCACCGTTTTCTGAGGAGGTCGGAGCCGATTCTCCGGATCGCTATCATGACCTGATGTCCTTCGTGTCATGCTCTGAGAACGCTCCAGACCACGTCGAATGAAATGCGGGGTTCGGGGAGAGCTCTTCTTGAAATTGCCGTGAGCCTCCAACTTCGCGCTCCCGGGACTGCTCCAGATATTGGAAATCCGACACTTATCCGTAGTTGGAATGCTCATCGCGCTCCCCGGACAATGAGCAGAGCGCTCTCAGAATCCTTTTCAACGATTTTCTGCCGCTCCTTCCAGGGATGATTCGGAAGTTGGCTCTCGGCACCGCGGCCGGGACCGGCGTTGCCGGGGCTCTGTACTACACCCAAACGCAGCGACAACCGCCACCTCCGATCACAGAACCGAAAAAACGGCTGCCGAAGTACGAACTGCCAACGAAAGTCAAATACTTATTGATAGGTGGCGGCGCTTCGTCCTTCGGCGCCTGCAGAGGGATCCGAGCTGTGGATCCCAAGGCTCAAGTGCTCATTGTTGGTCGAGAAGATTACCTGCCCTACATGAAAGCTCCCCTCTCCAAGGAAATGTGGAAAAGTGAGTTCCAGGAGGCTATCACATAAGCCTCCGGTGCATTATCGATGGCGTAGTGGATTTTGTCTAGACCCCAGAGTCTAGACGCCCAGCTCCGCAGTCAAACCGTCACCAGAAGTTTTCGATTCTGTATACCTAATCTAATTCCAAATTTTCTAGGTGGTGCCGATAAGGATCGATTACTTTTTAAGCAATGGAATGGGGATTACCGAAGTATATTATTCGAGAAGCCCGACTACTTCGCAAACCTCGACTCTCTCAAGCAGCCGGACGAAAGACGTGTAGCCTTCGTTGGTGGTCTGAGTGCGGTAAAGGTTGACCCTGTGGAGCAAAAAGTATTCTTCGACGATGGAAGCTCGATTAGCTACGAACAATGCCTCATCACGTCCGGAACCGAAGCGAGAATGCATCCCAAGCTGGCAAACTTACCCGGAATCGAAAAGCATCTCCTCACTGTAACAAGCGTCGAGGATTTCAAGAAGCTCCAGCAGTCAGCTTGCGAAGACGAATCGATAGCTGTACTCGGCAGTGGTACCGTCGCCTCAGAGTTAGCCTACAGTATGTCTGATTTCGCAAAACGTTCCAACGCCAAACTTAAAGTTACTCAAATTTTCCCTGAGGCCGGTAATCTCAGCTCGATGGTGCCGGAGTACCTCGCGAAATGGCTGACGAAGCAGCTGATCTCCGAAGGAATAAATGTCATCGCGAAAGCGGATATCGCAAGCGCAGAAATCGTAGCGAAAAAATTACATCTCCATCTCACCTCCGGACAGCGGATAGTTGTGGATAAAGTGGTTCTGGCCGACGATCTCCGACCGGATGTCAAATTGGCGAAAGCCTCCGGTTTGGAAATTGATCCGCAGAATGGCGGAATTGTCGTGAACTCTGAGTTGGCGGCTCGCTCCAACCTTTACGTGGCAGGTGACGCGAGCTCGTTCTTCGATCCTCGGCTCGGCCGTCGGCGATTCGAGGGACACGAACACGCCGTCTCCACGGGAACGTTGGCTGGCAGGAACATGGCCGGCGCGAGGAAACCGTTCAGTAAACAAACGCTCATGTGGTCGGATATCGGAGAGATTGTGAATCTCGAAGGCATCGGCCTGCTCGACCCTAGTCTGAAAACCGTCTCAGCCTTCTTCCCCGACAGTCCTGAAGAGAACACGGACTTCGAGGGGAAGATAACGAAAGGCGTCGTGTTCTATAAGAACGACGCCGATGTCGTCGTCGGAATCCTTCTCTGTAACGTTTTCGGGAAAGCATCCACAGCTAGGAGAATCATCAGTGAACAGAAACCTTCTCTCGATCTGAAGGAGGTTGCGAAACTGTTCTATGAGAAGTACAGCCCCGAAGAAGAGCCTGAGGAGGCTACGATCCCTAACCCAGTCACTGAGAGTTAGCATCACGATGCGGCACTTCCTCTAAATTATTGATCAGAATTCCAGCGGTGGGATCGCGGCATCACAGGATCTCATTATGTGTTCTCGGGTGGCTGAGGCTATCCGTATCGGATCGTCGGCGTGATCGCATCTCGGTATGAAACAGTTTCTACGCCTACATTGAACATCGAAAGGCAGTGTATAGTTAGATATTTTTTTTCTCTTTCTACGGGAAGGAACGAACTTTTTTTGCTCGTTTTTAATAAATTGTTAGTTAAGTGGGAGAGCGGTTTCATCATTTTGTCGTCGCACTCGAAGAGAGGCATCGTCCTCTCGATATGTATACGTAGCTTTGAGGGCAGAGATCAAGAAGATTCAGTTTCATGGATTGGGAATTAATCAAATTTTATCAGGGCTTCTCTTAAACGACAATTTCAGCGCTTCTGAATCGAGGTCACAACACTACCTAGTCATCGCGTTAACAAGCTTTGGATATGAGAAAACAGCTTTGAAAAATTAACTCTTTTGTTTTGAGTGCTACCTCAGAGCGACCCTTATTGGACCGATGTTTCAAGGGAATGCGTTCGATCCGATCTCGCTCGCATCAACGGAATGTTTCCCGCGCTCGTTTTTGACGACAATCCGAAACTGCGACGATAGCTCGCGCACAAAGTTTCTGTCTGGAAGTTTCTGTCGCATATAATTTCCACCCTCGTTCAGTGGAGAGAATATTATCGTAAATGACGTTCGAGTGAGTTCATGTGACACAAGTTTTTTAAAACCAAGTCTGGGATACTCAACAAGTCGGAGTCAGTTCAAGTGCTGTGTTGCAAACTACCGACTAGCGGTAGAATGACCTGGGGGCAGTCAGGTTTCATAGCGTTGAGCCTTCTGGCGAGAACTTCTTTGTGGGCGTCTGTCAAGTTCGTACATAAAGGTAAACAGGTAGCCAGGAGTCCAGCCAAAATCTTGAAACATTGGAGCCTGGTGCGATTCTGAATGTTGTCTCGCCATTCGGGTAGTTGTCGCACGTAAGGCCACGCCAAGAGCACGTACTCCAATCCAGCGCTCCATTGCTCTCCTGTAAGAGTCGAAGATTACTTAACGGGATCTTCCTGCCTGCGTGGCCGGCCCAGCGGGGCAAAGAGGAATACAGTGCGGAAAATCTGCGACTTCCAGGGAGTCGAACTCACCCCTGAGGAGACTCTCGGTGTGGCTTGTGACTTTCAGCTTGAAGGCGTCAAGTGAGGGATGCATCTTCTTGTAGCTCACGGAGGGGCTGAGCTGTTGTTTGCCTCCCGTGCAGCTGAGTACGATCTTGAGCCTCTGCTGCAATTTGCCTTCCATACGCTGAAGATCCGGGACCGGGATTTGAGACGAAACCTGGGCTCGCACCTCTTCGTCGGTCATCGCTCTGGACAGCAACGAAAGGAGCTGATCTTTGTTCAGAGAACGGAGCGCCGTCGTTGGATCTGTTTCGTCCTTGAGTTTCGTGAGTAGCCGGCACCTCTTCGCGGGCTTCGACGGACTACCGGACGCTTTCGAAGGTGAGGCATCGTCAGTCTGGGGACGTTTCCGAGGTGAGCGGAACTGCAGGGCTTTGGCAGGCGACTTCACTTTCTTCGTAGGACTGGAAGGCGAACAGGTGGCTCATTTAGGGGAATGTCTCCACGAATGTTCCATGAGTTCCTTATTTTGTGCTTTTGTCAGTATAATACTATTAGCATCATAAATCCATTATTGTCACTGGATGGGAACAAAGACACACTTCCTCAGCCGCATCCCGCCGTTTATTCGTATGTACAATGTTCCCCCGTTTCGTCCACATCCTCCGTCCCGGATGATTTCTATGTACAGGACAATAATTAATACTATGACAAGAATAATAATTACTCTGCTATTGCTTGAACTATTCAGAATTGCTCCCGAGTCAGATCACGTGTACTACGCGCTCGTGTTTATATGATAACCGTTCGTCTTGAAATCAGCCTCGATGACCGTACCATGATCATCGCCATTCGAACAGATTCTTTGGATGAATCCCTTCGGGAGACCACATTCCCTCAGCGCCTCGACGGCGAAAACAACCGGCGCGGTGGTATCATGAGATTGATTCATCGTTCGACTAAAGGCCGTGCAGCCTGGCGTCGGAGTCGCCAGCAGAGTGAAGTCCTCCTGAGACTGACTCAGTAGCTCGCACAGGGAGTCCACGGCGTTAGGCATGATCGGTCCGACGATCTCGATGGCGTGGTGACGTATTTGCGTCTCTGGGTCTCTGAACCAGGTCTGGCGAATCTTCTGAGACCGTAGCGACGCACCATGGAACGCGACGGGCGATAGAAGAGTCGGAGGGATCCCGGCCTGCGAGCCCACTCCGATCGAGAGATCCGTATTGAGGAGATGATTGAAGAGCGCCTGGGCTCCGTTTCCCAAAACCACGACGCATGACGCTTGACCGGAATCGGTGTCGAAAGCTTTCCGAACTTTGTGAGCGACTATGGCCGGGAAACCATCTTGTGCGAGACCGAGGCTTTCGAAGAAGTCTTCGTCGTCTTTCGTGTCGTCCGGACTCTCCTGCTCTTCGGAATCGGGTCTGTCATCTCGGCGGAAGGGCATCTGGAAGTCTATGCCCTTCTCTTTCAGACTACTTCTGAATCCTTTCGTCGTAGGCGATATAAGAGCGTGTATCTCAGTGAAGGCGCACACGCCCGCTGCGCGGAAGAGTACCGTGAACTCGGGACCGCACAGATAGAAGAAGGCGCATTGTCTGGCTTTCAATAGCTGATAGAGACTCTTGAAGCTTTGTCGGAAGTCCTGCTGGAGAGCTTCGTGGAATCGGCCATCGACCAGTTGGGAGCCCTCGAATCGTTTGTTACCCTGACGCGGGAAAAGCGGAACCCATGGAAGGGACGGATGTTGCCAATACATGCAGCTCTGGTGGATTTTCGCTTGAGCTGAGGCGTCTTTCTGCTTATGCAGAACTCGCACGAACCCGGTAGTCCCGTTGGCTTCCTCGGTGGTTTTCAACATTCCGCTCCACGGAAGCTGTTTCGATGAGCTGAACCTCACCTTTGACTTCAGACACCAATCGATCGGCATGCTCGGGAGCAAGCTCGTTATCTCCGGAGCCGATATCTTCGCCTCGTTGACCTTGTCTGTCTCGGACAACAGCTGAGGTATGTTGACTTCGATTTCGACGACTTTGAAATTGCTCTCCTTCAGAGTTTCCTGGAGATCCTCGGACTCGTCTCCTTCGCGCTGACGTTTCAGCGATCTCCGGAACGGATTCACCGGGGCTGTTTTCGTGCCGGGGTCGGCCGCGTTCTTCGCCTTCACTTCCACTTCTCCCTTCGTCGGGATGATCTGTGTCGCACGGACTTTTCGCCGAATCGAAACCGCTTTCGGCTTCATGATGTCAACGTGATCTCCGAGCAGTCCCATTACGAATGATTACACACCCAAAAACCGTTACGGGGTTCCGCTCATTCCAATCAAAGACGTTCAAGTTCCTGAGTATCAGCTCACACCGTACAAGAGGGCTGGTACTGAAGCGGCAATGTCGAACGCTGACACCGAAAACTACGCTCGCCCGGCTCAACCATCGACGGAATGTATTCTCGAATCCGTGCTGTTACAGTATGTGTTGTTGCACCCACAGGCGCGCGCCATAAACATTCGTGGATTTCTACAACGAAGCAGACGATACACGCGCTGAGAGAGGAGGTCGAGGTGGTGGTCGACGGCGACGACGACGACACAACATCGACGCGAACTGTCGTTGAGGAACTTCCGCGACCGACACCGTATTCGGGACCTTTCGGGACTGGACTGGACTCCCTCTCCCTACCCGGCTGAGAAATAAATCGTCTTACCTCAAAGTATAGCGAGCGATATTGATTGGAGCGTGAACTTCGAAGGATCGCCGGCCGCGGAGCCTTAGGATTTCCTCTTCGGGGGACAGTCCTTGAGGTTCCAGACTCATTCTCTGGAGATTGATTAAGTTAGAGAAGTCACCTCTATTGAGCTCGAGCTCCCGAACTGAAAGCGGCGTCAAAGCAGTTCGTTCCATCTCGAGGAAGACTTGCGGTTCGCGATACCTGGAACGCATACGAAGCACATTTTCAACATCGACACAAGCACAGACCTGTTCAATTTGATCTCGATCGAATCCTTCCGAGAAGGGGGTGAGACACTGCCGCTTGTGCTGGAACGCGGGGATTTTTCGTGTGCTCAGAAGCTCCCTTCCGCACGGAATCTTCTCACGAGATCGTCCCGTGGGAGAGAGGACACCTACAGCTCCGCTCGCGAGAGGACACCGCGGGGGTTACGGTGTTCACCAACTCCTCAAGATTATCGAATGCGCTCGCTGCCGAAGGCTCGAGTTGGATCGCCGCATGACCTCCGAGCTTCAACAATACGTATCCGCGGTCGCCGCACGGGTCTAGCGACAGCTTACGAAGTGTAGGTCCCGCCGGAGGTGTTCGAAATTCACATCTAGCTCTGGCGAAATTAGGCTCTCTTCTTCATTTAAGAGCTCAAGAATGCGTAATTCTTTAATGCACTCATGGCGTCCTCAGCTCGACGTCGATGGGATTCAGATTGAGGGGCTCGGTCCGCCCTCGCCTGATCGGGCATTTCCAACTTAATTCTGGACGGCCCATTGTCCAGACCTCATGAATGGAGTCGACCTCGATGTGACACTTTGCTGGAGCGCCAGACAGCGTCTCGCATGTCCAAACGTCAGGAGGTAGCTGCTCTTCAGACAGAGAATGGTTTTTAGGGTGCCAAGGAACGCAGTCGGAGCTACCGCCATCGGTTGGGGTTCCCATGAGGACCGCGACGGTCTAGGGAGCCGGCTAGGTAGGTAGTTATTTGAATCTGGTAATGTCGACATCTCGCGTCGCGGCGAGACAAGCCCACTGTGGTTGAGCAGCCTGTCTGAACGTTGCCCACTTCTCGGTACGACAACCCGGACTGGCTGGCTTCTCACAGGGAAAGCCGTGTTGTGTTAGCCAGCTGCCGTGGGGTACCGGAGCGAGCGGCGAGCCAAGTCAGCCGGTCGTTCGGTCGACCAGCTAGGACCCCGATCTAAAGTCTCCGACCGAATCGTCTGAAATCCCACCGTCGATGGGCCTGCCAGCGAGCCAGCCAGACAAAGCTCTACCACCGCTCGTTGTCCGGCCTCTTTCTCGTGAAGACAATTTTCGAGCTTGTGGGCTCCCGTATATTTATTCCCAACGGAACTCGATTTCAAATATCACTGGAGTGAAATACGAATGAGTCAGGAGGGATTCCTCGTGGTGTTCCGAGCTTGGCAAATCCCGATCAACGGTATTGCGTTTCCTTGAGAGTCAATGCTGGAACGAAAATTTCCCGCATAGTTCGACTTCCTCCGGAAATCCTCGACAAACCCAACCCCAGTCGAGGGGATCGCAACTCGAACGCACATGGGCTACAGATCGATTGCCTATGGAGTCCGCGACCCACTTTTAAATGCCCCAACGAGTAATACCCTCGCACGCATTGAGCCGCCGCTTCTCAATCTCCAGCCGGTCGGGTTGGGACAGCGAGGAGAAGTGTGCATGGATCTGATATGGAGGCATGGCATGATATGAATAATCTCCGTGCCGTGATTTTTACCCGTGACTCATGTATGATTGGGAACTTATTTTTCTCCTCCAGAAAATCGATCACAGGAAACCCGATCGAGATCGCGGATCCAAGGAAAGTCACTCGCGGGAGCTCCAACTCATCATCGGTAGAGGACCGATTCAGCGAACCTCAAGAGGGAATTCATGAATGTATAAATGCCGATTCGAGTCCGGGAATCCAACTTACCCAAGGAGGGGAGATTAAAAGTCACACGTTCTCGTCGGATCGTAGCGCGGCGCGCACCGTTGTCGGCTATAGCGGCTGTCTTTGGCGCCAAAAGTTGTTGTCAAAGGCGCGCGCGGTAGCTAGAAACAGCAATGCATTTTTTTCCAAGCTGAGGTAAGCGTCGAGGGTACTCAGCACATCGACCGAACGTCAGGAAAGCACGTCGAGTCGAACCGGAAAGTTCAGCGCCGGGCGCAAACATATGACCACTCACATACAGACCGCTGCTCCGATGCGGTGGCGTCTCGCTCTCAGCAGAAGGATACAGCCGCCGCCGCTGCCGCATGCCCCACTTGTTTGGTGGGAGGAGTCTCCCATGTTGCTCGAGAACATAACATGGGGAACCCAGCACCAGAGGACGCTGAAGTCGCCTGATTCTCAGGTCTTCGCTTCTGACGGTGAGGGGATCCGGCATCACCACGTCTCGCGCTCCGGGCTCGATTCAGTCGGAAGGGTCGAGAGATCGCCCCCTCGACATTGTCGGAAGTGATTTGCCGTAGAATCTCTTGGAGACACTCCTCGAAGGCGCATTCGCGTCATTTGCCGGCCGCCTCTTCGTAGGTCTCCTAGCTGGACTACCGGTGTCGCTGGCGTCATCTGGCGGCGGGCAGAGAACTTACCACCGGTGTAGGCAAACAAACACCTCCGCGGGCAGCGGGGTCCTCAGGGGGACATCAAATTGAGGTTCCTCTCGTTAGCCTGTGGAAGATAGACCAGCGAAGCCGGTGAAATCCTTCCTGGCGGGGGAAACAGCGAGGCTCCCATGATTACGAAAACCTCATCGGGGCTGCACCCAACACCCAACCATGGAAACTCTCGAGAATTCGCGAGGGACGAATTGTCGCTGAGATGTCTTTCCCTCTGTCGCAGAATTGCCCGATTGATCTCATGACCGTGCACCCGGCTGATCAGAGAGGATCCATGCTGAGGACCAGGCGAACGTCCAGACGTGGTGGATGAAGAGTTCCCTATTCCCTGAGGTCCGATATGAGCCTCATCCTGCAAGATTCTTACTGACAGAAAGAATACACGATTCAAGAGAAAATTTTCCTGCTTTTTATTTCTGATTTGTTCCATCAAGTCTCCATTTAAGTAATGAATTGAAGCATCCAGTTATCGGTTTCGCTAATCGCCTCTCTCGAGTGAACTGACTGACATGTCCCCATACAGCACGACAACGCTGCACGGAGCTTGCTTGCCTGGAGCACTCTGTCGACGTGGGTGTTGTCGACGGGGAAAACCTATTGGAGTTCGTCGCGGTCGGCGACTCAGAATTTGGTGCTGGGACCTCCCGATTCCACTTCCAGCATCGAATTTAGGCTTCTCTTCCCTGACCTAATCCTCCAATTCGAATTATCAGTCGAGAAACAGGGAAGAAAACGGTTGAGAGGCGATTGGGTGGTTTAAGGGAGCACTTGAGGAGGTCTGGGCACGAATCTAAGGACAGAGCTACTACACGTAGTAAGTGAATATCGATCAACAGACAGAGATGAGAGAGCTTCGCTTTCACTTTCCAAACTTGTTCAGAACAAGTGAATTATACTTTCGTCGTAATTTCGGCCTCATGTTTTCGAATTCGTTTCCTGAAACGCACGCGGAAGCGAGTTCCTGAAACTCGGATGCGTGCGCTCAGCGAGCTTGACCATCGTCAAGTGTCATCAACGATCCTTATCGGTTTGGAAGATTTTCAATCCTTATCATCGGGGGAATTCTTTTTGTTTCGATTCAACACGTTCGTTAGTTGTTCTTGTTGTTGCTTCTGTTGTTAGCCATTCATGTCTTAGGGTATACGTTTCGGTGTTTCACTGCGTGACACTATCGACTCGTTTCGTGTCAATTCGCCGTTGTTTATGTTTGTAGGAGTCGCGGCGATAAGATCGATCTCGATTGTTCGATTTTGATTTTTTTTTCCGGATGGATTGGCGCCGAACTTGCATCGATCGACTGATCGAGTTCTTATCTGTTGTTGTGAGTTTCTGTTGTTGGCGTTGTATTCTCAGCAATTGTTGTTGACGCTCGCGTACTGTTTGGTGAGCGGCCGAGGCCGAACCAAATGGGGAGATACTTCTCGAAGATGTTGGTACTATCAGATTTCACCGGGATTTTTGTCGGAATTCCATAATCAGATTCTGTATCTACCAATTTCACTGGCTCATCGATGCCGATGCCGACGAACCCTCAATAATTGCAATAGGTCTAGAACATAAGGCAGACTCGAGTTTCACGTATGTCTGAAATCACATGACCGCTCTGTGATCAAGGGATGATTCAGCATCGTTACATTAATTACTATGAGGAATCGAACGCAAAAGCGATTGCCTGGACCAAGGCGAAATTCCGCATGCACCGTTCTGTATAGCTACATGTGTACACATTCAATTTGGTTGTTGCTTCAATCGCTCCTTCGTGCCGCCAGGAATGGCTGCGGAGAAAAAAACTCAATCGGTAGAGACGCCCGCTATGAATGTTCGTGACTCGACCACGCTCCAAAAAAAAACGAGGTGCGAACCGTGTGGAATTGCGCTGTCAAGAGAACTGCTCGTTTTCAAGGGATTTCATCTAGCGCTGATCAGGTATTTCAGCATCAGTCCACCACTCGCTGTTGCGAGATAACAAATACTGCTCGACCTCTGCTACGGGGACATCAGTCCAGTCTCCAGCGCCGTAGTCGGGACACCATCGAGGGGTGCGATCGCTCATCAGAAAAATACGACAAGCATACCACACTCGCCTCGGATTCAAGGGAGCCGTTTCAAAGGGTCTTACGTGGGGAGATCTCGTCAATCGATGTACAGCCTATCTTGCAGTTCCGAATGAGGTTCAGATGAACTCCCATTGTCGCGGAGGTCGTCTTTGAACGAACAGTTAGCAGTACTAGGAATAGAAAACTTTCAGTGATCCGGGTTCGGTGGTTTGCTTCCTTCTTCTCACAGTTTCAGTCTAGCTCCGAATCGTCACAGGCAGGTAACCATATGGTGGAGGAGTGTCCATTTGCTCCCATTTCATCAATTGACATTATCAGCTAGTGTTATGAATGATGATTCAATAATGACTTGATTCAATCGTACAGGCTCGATCAGTTATAGTTTTGTCGTTGGTGTACTTATCGTCGTTTGTATATTGACTATTTATCACAGCTTGCTAAACCTTTGCATCATCTCATTTCCATGGTTTTGTACACGGAGGTTTTTGGCTCTTTACATGCGAACTATATTTTCATTCTGTTGTTGTTTTCTTCAACGTGGTTGGTGAACCGATTCGGCGTCATTTTAGCCTCTCCATTGGAAGTTTGTTGTTCTGGAGATTTGTTGTTCTTAACCCGCGCGTCGGTTGTATGCAATTCGCTCTTCGAAAAAATACTAGCAACGAATCATCAACAAACAAATCGGCTAACGGCAATTCTTTAGAGGAAGCCGAGCTCGGCTCTGATAATTCGATGAAAGCAGGGGATTCCAGGGGGGGAAAAGTAGGCTCCGCTCGAAACCAAGACCGATGAGATTTATCCTGTCTGGACATGGATGCTCAGGCTCTTGGTCGATCACACGATTGCCGATAGATATCAGTCGGTTTCGAGGGCACGAGGGGGGTGGGCGCGTTGGCGTAAAGTTCGGAAAAGATTATTGTATGTACCTCCCGCGAAAACCAAGGATTGCTGCCAGTGGGAGAACTTGATTCTGTTCTCGAGAGAGATTCGCGCCGCGGAAAAGCAGCGCACGGGAAGCAATGCTCATCATAAGTCACTCAACTGACTATTGACTCGGTGGGAGAGAACTCGAATGACACTGACACCGACTCGGATTCCCATCATATCCGCCCATGAACAATTCGGGGATATTCAATGCCCGTCGGCCTGCTTCGAATCGGTCGATGGGAGAAGGAGTCGAGACAGGGGAACGCAAAAAAAAAATTAAACGAGAAACTATCGCATTGACTGTACTGTATCGGAATAATGAAAGCGGCAACGGAAAATTCTTGGTGTATCAATCTCTCCTCGGAAGAAATTTCTCATTTTGCTCAGTTCTCCTTGGCGACACCCAGTGGTGACATTCTTCCTTCCTCTTCGTCCTTATACGCTCTTCCTCTCTGGCACAAGGCTGTTCCACTCCATCCGTTGAGTCAGAAACAGTCCGGTCCAGCTTCTCACTCAATTCAATAATATCGGATTCCGTATCACAAGGGACTGAAGTCACGAGCTCCGCCGTCATCATTATCACGTTATGCCGATGCACGCATGCGATCGACGCTTCATCACAATCAACTGTTGGCATTCTGGTAAGGAACCAACGAGAATGCATTCGAGTCTGCGGCGAGTCGCCGAGTTCGTGTTGCGCGAGCACCGTGTAACAACAACAACGCGTGTATGTACAGGAGAAGAAATTCCCCTTCCATACAACTCGGAGTTTTATCAACATGATACGCGATCCGCCGTCATTGTCTGTCACCTGGGTTGTTGAATTTGAGCGTCACCAATTCCAAAAACGCAGTACATCATATCCATGAGATACATGTAAGACGAAAAGTTTCTCTTCAGTCCAGCGAAATATGGTCGAATATTGTCATCGAGTTTTCATCATCATGAATATTGTCGGAGAGGGGAGGAGAGATATGCTTTTCCTTATATAAAATCCTAGTGTAAAAGTCAAAAATCACCATCGTCATGAAAACCATGATCTCGACGTATAATATAGTTCATCTCTGTAAATTCAAAACATTCGTCGTTTGAGTTTGTTGTTGAGCATCGGTAAGGCGCCACGTTAAGGTGGCTAGACAGTGCAACTCGGACATCTGGAAGAGATAAGGCCGGGCGCGGCTAAGGAGTGAGCGAGCAGCTCGCACACCGTTCTCAGTGTACGGAGGAGGCGTAGATCGAGGCCACCCGAGTTTCCAAGCTTGAATGGCTGACCATTGTCGGTCGATCACAGACTTCAGTAACCAGCTTCTGTCGGAAAGAATCCGAGCGGGTTAGTTTGGACTGTGCGGAGGCTCTCACTCATCACGTGGAAGAATATTCCGTGGGGAGAGACCGAGCAAGAGACTCGCGATCACTTCGCCTCGTAGGAGAGCATTCGTATCGCCCACCTCCTTTAACTTCCTCGTCTGTCCGCTTAGAGACGCACAGTCAAAAACGTTGCTTGCACAGGAAAGGCTTGCTTGCATCGACATGCACGCGTTTGGCCCTGCCCAGCAACCGAATACGACGCCATCAGCGATGCGGCGATCATCTACCATTCGATTCAATAGGCTTCTTTCAACCTGCAGTTTCAATCAGCCGCAACTCCATTCAAATCCCATCATTGAACGGATCGGCTCTGATCGTCGCCATCCTTTAACGGGGACAAGCCCGTAGCGAGGCGAAATTTCGATCACTGATTGCTCCCCGCTCGGTCGTGACTCCTTGCATGATTCGATGGATCGTTCGACGGAGCATACGTCAAGATAGTCACCAACGAATCGATGAATGATAGGCATGATCGACTACTCAAGTCCGTGTTTCTGTTTTGTTTGATCGCCCCTTCAACCTTAATCGCGAGGTTGTCTGTTCGGGGCCCGAATGAGATCGCAAGACGCAGGTGCAGCAGCTGTTTGTTGATTGATTCAGTATTACTATTATCGTCATCATCATCATCATCTTCATCATGGATTATAACTGTTCATAATGCGAATTGACGTTCGGTTTATTCGTTTCTATATCATGATTTGTTTCGGTATGTTGCCCGCGTAGAATTCCTCAGCCGAGGACAAGAGCAGACAAGGAACGAGCGGCAAGCAAATACCCTTTTCGCCGGGCAGCTTGCCAGAAATCAAGGTGAGCGAGAAAACTTAAATCGGAACCTATGATTGAATAACGACTAGGGACACAGTGTCTGCCTTGTGTTCGTTCGTTCATTTGCTTGCTTGATTGTAGCTAGTTTCTTCCTGGTACTGTTGCCGTGTAAAAATTCCATCGTTCACCATCACAGGGTTCCATAGGGACCAAGAGAGCAATGCATGCAAATATTTGGACGCATCCGGACTCAAACCATCAAGCGGTTATTTGGCTGCTTGCTTGTCTGCCTGTTTCGAGGTGTGTAGGCATATTTTTCTCAATTCAATTAAATAGCGTTTAATCACCCGAAGATTGTAGTAATAATAATAATGGTAATAATAATTATCTTAATTATTATAATAGTAATATCAATCTCCTTGACGAGAGCAACCAAATGTGCACATTCATCTGACTTTTCGAAAGCGTTTCTTTGGACCGACTCGAGAGTCAATTCGCGAGAATCGCCGAGCCTCGTCAGAAGCGGAATTCACAAACCATGGTCTCATAGAAAGACGTGCAGAAGACCGCTCTGCTGCGGCACGCATGCTCGCAAGCTGGCGGGTCGGCAGACACGCAAGCAAGCACGCCACGCTCAAATCGCGTGCTCAGTGATCACCGGAATATTAATTGATTGATTGATTCCTAAAAAACATCGAGACATTCGAACCGGGGCGGACGAGCGAGCGAGCGGGCGGGTAGGGACATCGGAAGCCGGTAGCTGGTATGGCAAGTTACCATAGCTTGCATGTTCGCCGCCTCGCTTATTCGATGCACTACAACATTGCCTCATCGCATGTATTACAGGGCTAGAAGAAGAAAATCCTAAATCAATTTCGTTCAATGATCCGACTCCGCGTGCGCTTGTGGTAAAAGCTCCCTGTGTACGACACCGCGAGTCAAGGACTCAATTTTCGGCGGAGTTCGTCGAGAATTCTGAGCGAGATCAACAACTTATGCCCCCTTCCTTCAGTAGGTTTCAGGGAAGGCGTCTTCCTTTCACTGTTCGGATTTCTCCCGCGGCCTTCTTTCATGATCACTGACTTATGCTCCTGCCTCGAAGTTACAAGGTATCAACGGCATAGAGTTCGTTCCCTTAATGTGTCGTAATCCCCGTTTCCTCCGTCATCACCATCATCATAATCGAGTTTTCATTCTCAATAAACCGTTATTCTCAGAGGTCGGACACTTTCAATTCATCACCAGCAACAGGGGTTTTCTCTCTTCGATAGCGATTTTCGGCTTCCTGGAGCTGTATCTGTGTGTATGTCGTGGAATTTGTTAGGAAATCGCTAGCTTTGCTCGTTCCTTTTCTGGACGGCAATCGGAGCCGTTGTTCGAACGTGTTTCTCATCTGACATCGTGTCACATCTGAATCGCAAACGACACAACGTTCACAGCTTTCAATTGTTCAAAACGCGACAAGATTTCCTTCGCTCTCTTCGTCTGCATCATCATCTTCATCAGACATCCCCAACGATAGTTCATTCTTCCAAGTTTACGAGGCTGAGTGTCAGGTTTAAAGCCTTTTAAAGCCCAAGGACTCCTCAGCTTCATGTTTCCTGAGCATGAGGCCACGTGTAGGGCCGTAATCTCAGGGGAAATTTCACGTGATAATGTCTCAGCTCTCAAGTCTGACTGATTCTCTTGCCAGAAAATACAGCTTGCCACGAACAACCAAATATCATGATGTCAGAATACCTGTGTAATTGTTGTGGTATTGATAGTAAAGAAGTGGGCATTTAGGCTCGAAGTGTGTATCGTTAGACCGTACGTTGTCCGGCCTGTATCGTAGAAGACAGAGCGGAAAAGAAAACAGAAATCCTCCTTTCGGGGGATGACTGTTCCACCGCAGGCACAATCGTCGAGGTCGAAGTGCTGCCTCGTTTTCGTGATCCGGCGTTCCTCCGTTCTGTTCTAGTGATCTTCTCCGTTTCCCAGTAGATTAGTACTACCTAACTTTGATGGTTACGGGGATGGCTCTGGGAGGCGTTGCTCAGTCAGAGTAGTCGCGATCGACGAAACTTACGACGAGGCGCCATCAGCATCGGTTGCGGAACGGAAGAGTTCGAGCCGAACCAATAGAGATGCTAACGACCCGCTCACAGGGATTCGAGTCTCATCTGCCTCCCGGAGTTCATCTCCCGATTACTCTCGCTTTTAGTAATTCGACTTCGCATCATTATGTTTTTAATTGAAATATGTTGAAGATACCGCGCTCTAGGGTTGCTGCTCCGTCCGACTTCGCTGGGGGAAATGCGGTCGTCTCCGCATCCGGGATCGAGATATCCGCTGGGGACATCGAGTTCCGATCCGGGTTTGTCTTCTGCGTTTCCATCATCGTCGACTCGTTTCTCATTATTCTCATCATCGTCTTCGCTCCGGGTTTGTGATGATGACTCACTGTCTTCAGCACTGGCGTCAGTAAACTTCGCTCTTCCTGCCACTTTTCCGGATCCTCGTTCAGCTACGGCCCATCATTCTGCCAGGAGCCTTCTACTACGAGCTTCTTTTCAATGAGGTGGGAAAGGTAGAAGAATACAGGTAGGAAGATAGAATGATAGCTAGCTAGCTAGCAGAGAGATATGAGAGAGTGGATACCACGGGAAGGTTACAACTAAATGAGTGCTTTGAAAATAAACAAAAGACCAGGGTGGATCTACATCGTGAAGCTTTTGTGGCTCGGGGTCGTCCCTCGTGCAGCTAACTAGCACGCGGAGCAGTTGCTCCTGCTGCCGCCGCTGCTCGGAGTGGACGACGTTCCGCGGCCGAAATCTTAGGCAGGCACCTGGTAGTAGGGGGCACTCTGATACTGAGGCATGGCGTAGTGACCGTAAGGAGGCACCGCTGGATTAGCAGTTGGGCCCGCATAGTTCTGTTGATAGCTGCAAAATTGAACGACCCCATTAGCACCCGCTGAGAACTTCCGCCGGAAATTGCATCGCTAACTAATCAAGCGTTCATACATATTTGTGTTAGCCAGGTGTTATGTCTGTCTTAAGCTCAACCCCAAATCAGGATGGGTAGGAGGAGGGTACGATATAGGTTAGAGGGACATTATCATGAGGGTCGGAAGCAGAACGCGGCGGCTTAGAGAATGGGAAGTGTCTGAGAGTTCGGCCCGAGGGAATTATTGGGTTGTCAGAGTCGAGTTAGTGCGAGATCTGGTTGTTAGAGGGATGATTCTTTCCCGGAGCAAATCTTCCGGGAACATTCACCGACGATATCGAGGAGAAAACTCGTCAAGAGCTCCATCACCATGAGACCCTTAAGCAATGACGTCGGCGACGACGACAACCGTGACAACAACAAGAGCATTGTGTCACAGCCGATGATGAAAATGATCAAAATTGACACGATGATCCACACATCCGTAACCCACCTTGGAGTGTGGCCAATAGGCGAAGGTGCATAATTCTGCTGAGGAGAATGTGGCGAGCTGGCCCCCATAAACCCACTGTTGGGCCTTTGAACGGCCATACCCATACCCCAGTGTTGCATGCGATTTTGCGCCCCGCCCATTGCCGTCGGCGGCTGACTTTGGCTTGGCGGCATCTGATGCGAGCCGCCGCCTCCAACCAAAGATGATGGCTGTCCGCTCAACCCGTTCATGGTACCCTGTGTTCCTATTGGCATCGAGTTTGAAGCTGAGATGTCGTACCTGCGTTGGTGATGTTGTCCATTAGAATGACCGTCGCTGTGTTGTCTATTCTGAGATGTCCTGTCTGCAGGTGGCCTATCCCCTCTATCTCTGCGAGGCCCGTTCTGCCTTCTGTCTCCATTCGCAGCCTGCCTCCTATCCTCCCCACCCGTGTCATTACGTCTATTATCTCTGCGATCTCCGTCTCTCTGGGGGGGTTTCGGTCACCACCCCTGTCCGCGCCGTTCGCATCGTTACCCCTGAAACCAGAGTTCGTGTGTCCCTCCTCTTCTGATTGTTTCGGTTTTCTCTTGTCCATTCCGAATTAGAGTTCATTTGCTCTCAACCGGGCTCATCGTTTGAATCTCCGACTAACCGACCGACTGACTGACTGACTAACAGACACAGATAATAAATCCCTTCGACGAGAAGAATTCTCGTCTCTCTAGGCAATAGTTTGCTTCTCGATTTCCGTCCAAAGGTTCTCTCGTGCGATTCATAGTCCGATGCGGGGTCCTCGATGCGTCTATGGCGAACAACTAGCAAGAATGGCACAAGCAAATGAACTCATAGTATTCGAACAAGTATAAATCCAATCCAACAAAAAATCCGAGGAGGAGAGCGTACTACGACGAACTGAACTGGCGGGATCGGATCCGCATCATCTCGAATTCTCCGCTGAACTGGTCAGCGAGCAGACAGAACGGAAAAGCGGTTGACCGAGCGGGTACTTCCGAAGATCGCCGAGAAATTCGACACTGCGACGACAAAGAGACAGAGCGAACCCGAACATGCTCCGACTCATTCTCCCAACAACGAGACGATCCTCGTGAGAAATCCGATCGGGGTCGTCGTCAGATCGAGCTCGGCGAAGGAAAGGAATAAGAAAACCATACGAACGAACGAGAGTCGGAAAACAATCGCATAAATCAAGTTTGGAGCGTCAGGCCGCGAATGTGATCGCATTCACGGGGTGCTACGACCATCGCAGACAGGATACAAAATAAAGAGTTCTATCTAAAGCGAGCGTAGGGGTGCATCGAAATAATATAAGTGATGCACGCAGTATCCTTTTAAGCTCAAGGTGCGCATGGGATTCTCTGAGAACATAAATGCTGTGTTGACGATCACTCCCAGACAGAGCGCGCGGTCGGAGACTCTGCAATCGCTTCGGTTTCCCGAACGAAGGCATAAGAGCGACTTCGAATGCATACGAAGCCTAACTCGAGCTAGAAACTTCGGGATGTCGCGATCCGTCGTGAGGGGACAGGCCAGGCAAGTCATGATTCAGGTGTTTCGGACATCTTCTCATCGATGAATTCGCGATAACAATGCTTGTCATGCCAAAGGGACTCAGATCGGGGAAGAAAGGGATACATACCTTCCTCCGAAGCCAGACCTGGCGGGCATGGTGTTCTGACGCTGGAAATCGCCTCCATTGCGATATCCACCTCCATTGTGGAAGCTTCTCTGACGACTCATATCGGTGCCGTATCCCGATGACGACGATGAATTCGAACCGTAGCCCATGCGTCCGCCGTATCCGCGATTTCCGTACACTTGATGGAACGGCTGATTCGGATTGCGGTAGCGCGGCGGCTCTGCGAAAAAAATCGATCATCAGCGACCGCCGTTCTGGCAGCATACAGCATCACATTTGTGACCGTATGACAGACTTTCGCGCATCTCGTTCTACTCGACGTCATAGTACGTACGGTTCCTGCCGAAACGAGATTTGCTACCCGCGAGCTGATAGAGTTCGGGAGTGACAAGCTGTCCTGCTTCTTTGAGAACACCGATGAGATCACGAGCCTGTTTGGCATTTGCATTGGTGAAAAATGTGAATGCAGTGCCCGTGTTGTTCGATCTGTAATGTGAAAAACTCTGATCAGTATCGATTCCGTACGGTTCGACGATGTGCACATTTCCGTGAGAATCTCACGGGGTCCCCGCGCGAACAGGCTAACATACCTGGCAGTTCTGCCGATCCTGTGGATGTAGTCCTCGGAACTATGGGGATAGTCGTAATTCACGACGTAACGGATATCGTCCACGTCCAGACCTCTGGCAGCAACATCGGTGGCGACGAGAATGTTGCACTCGCCGTTGCGGAAGCCTTGGAGCACCCAATCACGCTCTTGTTGGCTCTTGTCGCCGTGAATACTGATTGCGTGGAAGCCACAGTGTCTCAGCCGCATCGAGAGATCATCGACCTTCTTCTTGGTCTCAGCGAAAATGAGAACTTTCGCATCTTTCTCCTCGCAGAACTTCCTCTGAAGAGCGATGAGTTTCTCTTCTTTTTCTTCTTCGCTACAAACATCGACCATCTGCGTGATCTTGTGGTTGGCGGAGAGCGATAAAGCGCCGATGTTCAGTTGGACGTAATCCTTAAGATAGTCCTCGGCCAGCGCCTTCACCTCCTTCGGCCAAGTGGCGCTCCACATGAGTGTTTGAGCGTCGGGGCGAATCTGATTGATAATTTTGCGGATCTGGGGCTCGAAGCCCATATCCAGCATCCGATCGGCTTCATCCAAAACCAGATAAGAGCAACGTCGACGAAGACTCAGCTTTCCACTCTCGAGGAAGTCGATGAGACGGCCAGGTGTGGCGATGCAAATCTCGCATCCGCGATCAATTTCTCGGAGTTGACCGCCTTTCGGCGCTCCTCCGAATATGCAGACGCTCTTGATTCCGGCGCCCCTTCCAAAATCAGCGGCCACTTGCTGTATTTGCTGGGCGAGCTCTCGTGTGGGTGCGAGAATCAGTACCATCGGTGATCCTGGAGGACGATAACCACGATGTCCGTTGTTTCCCCATATATGCACGATAGCAGGCAGCGTGTAGGCAAGGGTTTTCCCTGAGCCCGTCTGGGCGATGCCTACCATGTCACGACCCGACAATGCGATGGGGCATCCTTGAGCCTGAATGGCTGTCGGTTCTTGAAACTTCACTTGCTGCAAGTGTCTAATGAGAAAATCGGGCAGACTGGCCTCTTCAAAGCTTCTGTAGGGCATTGGAACGTTGGAGCCTCGGATGGTGACGCGCAGTTCCTGACGTTGTTGATCGATGTCTTGTTCAGTACGCAATTCGGTATCGGGATGTTGGCGGTAGAAGTTCTTTTGGAAGTCGTTCAGTTGCTCGTTCGCCCAGTCAGGCTTCGTCAGAGGACCCACAGGACCTACGGTTTTGTGGATTCCGGGACGGCCTACGGGTGCGGGTCCCCGGCCGGGGACGAAGCCTCCCTTGCGGTCGCCTCTGTCGACCATACGGGGAGGTCCTCCTATGCCAGGGTTTCTCCTATAGCCAACGGTAGCGCCCCCGTTCTGGTACGCTCCGTAGCCTCCTGGGTTTCCACCTTGAAACCCATTCTGACGGAACCCTCCTTGTCGCGGAAAGTCGCTGCAAAATCGAGTGCGGACTGAGTATTTTGGGAAGCGAATCTCGGACTAACTGAAAGAGCCCCCATCATCGAGCCACGGACCGTTGCAAAGGTCAGACCGACTAGACATGTCGTTCCGGATGTCCGCATAGGAGATCATCGACGCTCACTAGAGCCTCACGAAACCCGGGAGGTAACGCTAGCCCAAGCCACAGCGCTCAGAGCTCAATAGGCCTCGCTCTGTCAACCCACTGCAGCACCAGCGGCGGCAGCAGCGAGCGAGGCTGGCGAGGCATGAAGTCGAAAATTGTCACTTACCCGCTGGAATGACCATTTCTGAGATGAGCCATGTTGGTCCCGGGACGAGAAGGGTTGTTTTTAAACTGAACACTGGTCTTGAGGTTCAACTTTTACGAACCTTTGGGCCTTTTTTACAACGCGGAGACCCAGCGAAGACCAGGGTTGCAGCAGAGCCCAGAGCGAAGTGACAGCATAGAAGCTTGGCTTGGAGAATAAGGGAGGCGGGGAGCGAAAGAGAGCTATTCCGAGAGTTATCCCGCAGCCGTGCATCGGAACCCGCCAGCCGCTCACTCCAGTCTCCGGCTCACAACCATTTCGTGCTCCCCCTCGGAACTTCTCCTCGAAGCCCTACCGCGAACTCCTTCCGAAGCTCCTCGTATCTCGGAGCGTAGAGAACCAATCGAGCAAAGGATCTTGAGATTTCCGCCTTAGTTAGGGACGACTATGAGCAGTTTAGAATGCCGCTCCGCCGCTCCCCGCAGCGGAATTCTGGGAGTCCGGAGGTTGTCATGAGCAAAAAATCCTCCAGAGTGCATCCGATTACCCTCGGAATGATAGCAAGAATCATATACTCTGCCATTTATTGCTCGATTGAATCTCAAAGATAATCAATGAGTCAATGAGGGATGACGATTGTCTGACTCTCGAAGTTACGAGGCTCTGGATGAATTCGTAGGCCTTATCCACCAGCCGAGCGGATATTCGCACGATCACCGCGCAAATATTTGGGGTCTGATGCGAGCGAGCCAAACTCCGAGAGCCGAATTTCATTTAAAACTCAAAGCCCGGCTCCGTGTGAGTCGATATGACTGAAGCTTCTATACGCTTCGAAGATTCTGGAGCCATTTTGATAATATGGTCGACTCGACGTTGTCACCGCCGCTCTATGCCGAGATCGATAGCCGCGATGTTGGGCTCGTCCTCAATCATGATGAAGAGACGTACTCCCATCAGTCTTTGCTTTGATGGAGTTCGAGACTCTGTATACGTTTCTATGGGAGATTGCGCACGGGACGAGGGCGACGAGGCGTCTAACCATGGGAAAAATCGCGTCTCCCGACGGGGTAGTGGAGACGATGATGATGATGATCCTTGCTTATAGTCTTGATGGGACCAGGCGCCGTCTCTACCGTGGCTGAGGTCTGACACGAACGTGCCGATATATTTCCCTGATTCCCTCCTCTGGCCTACGGAGGAGCTCGCCCGGATCGCAGCTCGCCCATTGGAGTCTCATCTCGACCACGGTTCTACGAGACTCCTCCCGGCTCGCAGGATCGCGATGTGGCGAAACTCGACTTTGCCGCAGCCAGAGAGGCCCGCGACATCTACTTCTCGTATTCGGGGTTATCACGGGGACTCTCGGTCTCTTGGTCGCCCTCGCGAGTTGAATTCTCTGACCTGAGAACGGTCCAAGCCTAAGAATTCACAGAGGAGCGAGCCCCGTGAACTTCTCGAGTTTAGAGAGTCTCTGATGGCATAGATGGAAGGAATTCACCTACTCATTAGGTCTCAATTCTACGGCTCTAGAGGACGAAATTCTACCTTATCGCCTGAGGCAATCAGGTGAAGGTCATGCATTTCCGCTTCCCGTCTCGTCTCCGACCCCAACTTCTGAAGGAACATTCACCAGAATTTCGTCGATTCATCCTGGTTTGGGGTGGTCCTCTGACTGAGGAGCGCCTCTCCAATGGTCTCTCGCGAACTACATATGTTGCACGAGCATATTCGTTGGCTCCTCCAGGAAGCCAGAAACGTCGAAAGCACTGGCATTGTGTACGGTGACTCCCTCGCACGGTCAGAGTCTTTCTGATCTCCGGACTTGGCCGATTATGATTATACAGTAGAAGCTCGTTACTACGAACACGGAGGGACCGACGAAACTGGTTCGTTGTACCGAGTTTTCGCTGTAACGAATGCCGCTCAACACTATCCCTATGGCGAGCTGGCCAAAGGAGGAGAAATTCCTTGTTCGTTGTACCGAGAAATTCGTTGTAATGGGGGTCGTTATAACGAGCTCTTACTGTAATCCATGATAATTATGGATTCCCTAAGCTGGAAGACAGCAGACTCAAGGGCTCGAGAATACAGTGAACTCCCGTGTTTTGCGCTGGACGGTACCGGGCGGTTCCGCGAAAAACGAAGTACCGCGAATTTGGAGTCCCGCCTTCCACGAGGTACTCCGCGAACATTAATTCAGATGAAGCAGTAGGATGATTCTCTCCCGAACGTGGAAAGATTCGATCCGTCCCTAGAATGACTTCGCTCGCGTTTTTCACGCATCTGAGGAACTCAGTCGTGGTGTCGACTCTCTCCTCTTCCGCGATCTGGTTCGGCCACTCCTATAAATATTATCTGATCCGCTGAGCGATAGCATGCGGAATCTATTAAGAGTCGACAGAGGCTTGGAGTTTCCTCCGCCGGATCAATCAAGGGATTGCGATTCCGTTCGAATCAGAGCAGGGGAGCATACGTATTCAGGCTTGAATTCGCGAACTATCGCGGGCGCGAGAGTCGAATCGCGAATGATCGGCGCTTCGCTGTACAAAGACGGACGGTTCATTGTTTATTGAATAATCTCCACGTACGATTCCGGAATGACTTATGGACATTTCTTGAGACAACAAGCCCGAGAGAGGAAAATTCACAGAACCACGGAACAAGTTAGGATTGACCTACAAACACTCAATCTACATGCTACTCCCTCCAAACGGTATGGGGGGTTCCCGGGGGGCAACCTCCCACGAGACTAATCCTCGCTTGAAAAGGATCACAGCCATCTACCACGCAGCATTCTCGATAACAGAAAGTAACCGCCGAGAGCTAGGACGAAACGTGGGACGGCTCCAACGGCGCTTATCGATTTTTCTTCCCGAGTCGTAGGGTATCCCGGCAACTCCTCATCGGAGAAATGCCGCATGATCATGAGCTCCTCGTGCGGATGATACGCCGGGGAACTCTTCCGGCGTATCATCTCGACAGCTTGTTCCGTCTCGGCAGCTCGTTCTCTTTCCTTCAGAGGGGACTCAGCTTTCAGTTGAACAACATTTTGCACGACGCGAAACCCGTTATGCTCCAAGACTCTCTGTAGATCGCCAAAGAAGAAGAGTTTCGTCCCCGTCTTCAGGAAAAGTTCGGAGCCAAGATTCGAGAAACGGAGCAAACGGCCCTCCTTCCGCAGATATTCTCGCAAGGCATCACAACTAGCTTCATGTAGACCCCCGTATTGAAACTCGGTCTTCCCCGCAGACAAAATGATGAAGTCCATCTCTTCCAGGCAGGACACAAGGTCTTCGTGAGTCAGACGTGGATCATGGCGCTCATTGTACTCGTGAAGAACCGACGAAACCTTAATGAGACCATCTCTAGCAGCTATTATCGACAACAAACATTTGACTATGATGCCGCCGAGGGACTGTGCAGATCTGCGTTTGAGTGGGAATCGGAAAAGCCGACCGGGCTCTTCGACGCAACCCAACTTTTTGAGATGACTCGATAGCGTTCCCTCGTAGCACGGGCTCCGAGCGAGAAGATCTCTGAAAGTGAGAATGACACTGATCTGGTCGAGCGCTCGCGCAGAGACTAGGAGAAGCAGGCGTTCTCTACATGCTCGATCAACTCCCCCCTCGATACAACTGCTCCTCGTGGCCGGAGACGAACGCTTTCCTCCATTTCTGTAATGATCGCAGAGGATGCCAACCCTGGGATCTCCGGCCCCATTGTCGGTCCAGCTGACCACTCCGCGACTCGGAGAAAGCTCTCTGAGAGATGTGGACGTATGACTGGATTCAGATCGGGAGTTGGTCTCTGGAGAGCAAAATAACCGGATTGAGTCGAGGAATCTCACCCAAGGCTGCATGAAATCGAAATCCGCGAGCCAAGAGTCGGGAGACTTCGAGCTTCCCGGACTGACCTCTCTCCAGCAGCGGCGATGGCGACAATTTTTCCTTCCTGGTCCCCGGTGGCTCGCCTTTGATCGTCGGCGGTGGTGGGCTATCTGGTGGATTGAGATTCCGGGTCAGAATTGGAGATCACGAAATCCGATGATTGAATCGACCAAATCCGACTTTCGGGATCGTCGATCTCACTTACATTTGCATATGCCCCTGTCAATGCTGATTCCAGGGATTTCACGGATGAACTTCTTCAAAGTTTTCTTGTGTTTCAGATCTAGTCCGAACTTTTCTTTGTACGCTTCTCTCATCGATGCAAGGCGCACTTCTCCGCGTTCCATGAGCAGAAGCACTAACTTGACTTTGACTCGTGAGAGACCTGTCGAGGGCAAAACCTATCAAAATCACCGGCCGCGACCTATTTGATGGGGAGCCCCATTTCCCATCTTTCGCCTCCCGCCTCGTCCGAAATTACTCGAAGCTCAATGATCCGGAAACACTGACATCTCGAATTGCTCTCGAAGGAGTTGCGAAGCGGAGATACGATGGTGAGATGGAGCATCAATCGCGAGGGATGAATTCCGAGGGGCAAAGCTCACCAGAGTAGACGACCTGATCTCGAGCGTCGACTTTGACTCCATCAAAGGAGCGCAGCCAACGGCTGAGTTTTGTGTCCAGGCTCAGAGCTCTACCGAAAGTTTTCTTGTAAAGCTTCCGGATGCGTTTCAATCGGTAGACTCTTTCTTTTAGCAGTATCTGAATATTCTCTGACTGATTCGACATCCTGATTCCGTGAGCGAACGTCTGAAACAATTCCTGGTCGTTCGATGCGAAATAATTTTATTGACTCACAAGGCTCGAACATCATCGTGTTCTCTGCCTTGACCGTAAATCGTCTCTCGCTCGGATCAAAGGAAGATAGTGCTCGGCGTCGGCGGGCAGAGGCACGCGTTCCGGACACTCACCTTCACACGAGATCAGTGATGTGGGGGAAGAATGTCGTCGAACCGGAACACCTCAGACTCAAACGTTCGACCGGATCACCTCAAACTTTCACCAAGAGGTGAATCGTTCGTTGAATGCTTCATCGAGTCCCGGCTTCCCCGGGAGACGGAATTCACCAAAACTCGGCTTCTGTTTTCAGCCCAACTTCAAGGGAGGAGGTCCGACCCTCTCTCAACCTCCCATCCCCACCCCCAATATCACTGTAGGGCAGAGAGAGACGAAACAGATGACCGCAATCCTCTCTATACATGAAACAGCCATTTCGGCGCCAAAGTTTGTCCGCAACGGAAGAGTTCCCCCCTCAGCAACACCGGAGAAAATTTTCGCTAAATCGATGCATGAGTATCTGAAGATGCGCACGTTCGGAGTTCATGAGGAACTAAGCCACAACCGCGTGGCAAACGGCAAAAAAACCCTACATCGTTTTCAGCGGGGGCAATCCAAGATGCCAATGATCTCCAAATCTCCGAGAAAGCTCTCTGGCTTTTCAGGAGTTACGACGAACTCCTCCCATTGCTCCGGTTGTGTGTTGATTGGACAGACTTCGGCAAACATCTATTACAGCTAAGTGTTTTCCCCGCGAGATGTCGAAACTTGTGCGCCGTGACCGACTTGGAGTTTCCCGTCGATCTGATCGTTTCCGTCCCCGCTAAGGATTTTCTCTCACCAGTCTGGATAGTCGCGCCCGAAAACCGCGGCCCAGAATGCCGGTAATAATAATGAAAAACCATCGTCACATGGCGTGCAGTCCGAACTCTCCAAAAAATAGGAAAAATAGAAATTCCAAAAACTCGGAAGAAATAGAATTCCACAAGCGCACGCCGGTCAGAGTACTCAACAATCAATAAAAGCGAATTCAGCTAACCATGCTCGACAATCAACCAGATACCACTACGTCGCAGACTTGGATGTCAGTGCCAAATCCGATGAAAGTCACCGCCGCGAAGAGAACTCGAACCGTCGGTGCGACTTCCTCGCATCGTTCGAGGACTACGCGCTGGTCGATGGAATCTATACAGGAGCCCCTCAGATGCAGGTGGCGTAGTTCAGAGGAATCTTCGAATCTGAAATCTGGTCGGTCTCAGAAACCTTGAGATGTCGGCCCTCAGGGAAGACCTCGCGAATCTATCGGGTCTTGGAACGTGCGTGCATAGAAATACATCGACGCTCTCGAGAAGTGATCTGGGGGCCACCATCAGCGACTTCTTTCATACCGCATGGAACGAGCGATCGAAGAGACTGCGAAATACTTCCACGAAAGAGTCAACGAGCAGGTGAAGAAGTGCTTCTTCGAGCTCGGAAATACATAAATGTAGAAGTTCTGAGCTACATCTTGATCACACCCATCTTCGGAATCGATGGAGCCAAGGCGCAGGAGGCATCCTTTGGGAAGATCACGAAAATCTGCACGCCCAAGGAGCGTTGAGAATCCAAGAGATGTTCGAAGGTAATGGGAAGACCGATCGGAGACATCCAGGAGCGACCGGCCGCAGAGAGCGCCAACATCTTTCCTCCCCAACGACACCGAAACAACGCGGGATATAACGCCGGCGGGAAATCCAAAGACGAACAAATATACGTCCCACATACCCTTGGCCTCGAACCAGTGAAAAAATTACCTCATAAGCATCTGCATATCCAGGGAAGGGAAAGACGGCGCTACAAAATTCCAGTCCCAAGGAGAATCGAGTCAGCCTGAGAATGTACGAAAGAGCCGCCAAACAATCATGGGATCCGCAACAATCGGAGTCATCGATGAGGAAGGAAGACACCATCTGAGTTTCCAAGTCATGGACAAATAGTCAGACACGGTGCTTTCAGCAGAAACAGGCCTCAAGCGATTGGCCGCAGAGCGAACTAGCCAACCCGGGAGTCTGACAAGGGAATACGAAGACATCTTTCAGGAATGATACCTGGAAGACAATACGATTCCAGTGCAACAACCCCCTCGTGAGGCCTTAGAGGAACCCTTGATCAAACAACTCATGAAAAAAGGGTGTTCACTGTAAGATGAGACATTTTCGCGATCCCACGGAAATGCCCATAGCTCGACTCTCGCCCGATGGATTTCGGATTGCTTTACGGTTTTGGAAAGATCTCTTTAGGGCACATCTCTCTGCCCCCTAGACCTCAGCTGTGTCTCCCACCCATTCTCTCGAAGTCAGCGACGAAGTATGACTTTGGTGATTTCCGGGCCCCAACACACCAGTGAGAAAAAAAATTCCCTGTCATCGATTGAATTCATTCATTTGGAAATGTTGGCTGAAATGTGCTGCGACTTCTTCGTTTGCCCGCTCATCAGAGTTGATGGTGGCTCAGGTGGGGACTCCGCGCAAATTTCCTTACCCGATACGACGCGCTCTTAATCCAAGCGAATCAGACCTATCGGAAGCGGGGTGTGAAAGCATATGCGACCATGACAGACATACATACATTTTATTTTAGATGTTTAGATGATAGTACAGCGATTTGATCGTCTCTCCAGGACGAACACGATTCTCATGTAACTTTGAAGGTCTGCATCGCACTCCGGCCTGGTTTCCATAGAGATTTGGCGTACTCGACGCAATCTGCGGAGGGCTCGCCTAGATGAGCGGCGCAAGGAAAATTCCGAGACAGGCATGGGAATTCCGCGGCGTCCGAGAGCCGCCATCGGGGAGACTTATCAGGAAACACTGGTCTAGCCGAGAGCAGAGGCCATACTGTTCACAGAACACAAGATATGAACGATAAATTGTGGAAGAAAGACATTGCGGCCAATGACGTAGTCGTCTTGCTCTGGGCTGAGCAGCTCCACCATCCGTTCTCGGAAGGATGCATCCCTTCCCATGAAAAAAAGCTTCATCCCATTCATTCTTTAATTTCCATCAAGATATCTTGGTTCCTGCCGCCGTATATCTATGTATTCCTTTGACGTCGGCGCTTCACGAGCGAAGCACGAGTCGCATCGCGGCATCTCTGACTTACAGCCCCAACAATTGTTCATCCGGAGGAGTGTCGTCCCCATTGTTCTCATAGCTGCGTCAAGGTTTCTCGAAAAGCTTCTCGAAACTCCGCCGGGTGTTGAAATTCCCCCGAACTCGATGCTCCCATTCATTTCACCATCCCGAGCGTATGGCAAGCGTCAAGGACCCCGAACCAATCTCTAGAGAGCATCATTGGGTTTCCATTCTGTGCGTCCTTCGTCGTTCCTGAGGAGCGCGAGGTCTCCCAAGGGCCTTCTGCCTCCCTCGCAAACGATGGAATCGCTAAGAAATTTCGTGTCCCATTGCATTTCGCCGGGATCTTGTTGCCCGCGGTCTCTGAACTTTCCACTTCCAGCGGCTTGTAGCTGGAGTCAGCTGTGCGCAGTTGTTATTGGCATTCATGGCAGTGCTCGGCAAGCCCGCTGTATCTCTCCTCCCGCCATCACTCTCTCTTCGGAGAGCCGGGATCTTGAACAGCGGGAGATGTGAACATTTGAATGTTCCTGCCAATCAATTTCGAAACGACTCGGTGGACGCAACTCGGACCTTGAAATACGTCGAGTTTCTCAGGACTAATTCCCCGACTTCTAAAGATCTCTTCGAACGTCCGGTAATGGATGTTTCTGTCATGATCATGAGGAAGAAAACTACGCTGTTCCTCGAAGTCAGTGAAGATGCCACGATCCATGGGCTCAAATTGATGATTCAGGGAATTCTCAAGGTCAGTTCAATCCGAAATTTCCATGATTTTGCGCAGCCTGTGGTCGAGAGAACCCCCGTCGCTGCGGGAGAGCTGCCGGGGGGAATTCTCGAGATGATTCCATGCACATCGAGTGACCCTCGCGAAGGAAAGCGATTCGTGATTATTTTATGGACGATCGTTCGATCCCCATTAGTCCGAGAAGGTGTGCCGAGAAGGTATGAGGATGGAGCCGGACCGTGGGAGCGGCGACGGAATCGAACTGAGCGTCTCCTCCCTTCCAGTGCGCTCCAGAGGAACAGCGACTGTACATCGGTCAGACAGAGGTGGATAACGACCAAACACTCGTCGCTCTCGGTATCTCCGGAAGCAGGACCGGACCCCACTGCCCTGCAGGCTTCGGCTTGGCGATCGGTCCCGAAGCGTTGGATATCGCTCCCCTCTCGTGGCCGTCCGAATCTCCGGACGTAATGAAAGGTCAGGAAGCGAATGTCGAAATGACCTGTTCCTGACTGTTTCGAGCTAGCTCAATCTCAAGCCAGCCATCGGATCGTTCAGGGCAACGGGAAGCCTCGGGTCGATCCCCGAATCGGTCACGATCAATAATGCTGTTCAGTCAAACAAGCGTGACGAGCGCTCATCTCTAATTCGACTCTTCGTCGAAGCCTTGTCGTTCTCCCCCTGTTTAGAGAGTGTATTTTAAGCACCGATGAAATTGCACTGTTGTTCCTCTCTTGACTGTGTCTTTATTCGGACGATCTCTGATAGGATTCATGACCCTTTCTCTTCTTATTATACGAATTAACGAATCTCGATCCGAACTGCATAGCTCTCTTGGATCGCAACGCTGTCTGCTTGAGGCCCATGGAATGGGCGAGCAGCCTCAAAATAAGTTTCTTCCCTGCCCCATGATTCTGGTGGAGCTGCATCTTCAATGATATCGGCAATGAGTTCAAATAGGCGACAAGGTTCTCGTCGAGGAAAGGGGTCCGCACTTCCCTGCTGAGGTCTCCTATGACGCGGTCGTCTCGGCCCATGTTCCTCCACGAGATCCTGTCGATATCTCGGGCGATACAATCTAGGAGAACGGTCCAGTCGCGTTCTTTGAAACTCGCTGCGTGACGCGAATAGCCACCTAGCTGCTCGTCGGCGCCCATCCCTACGAGGAGGACCTGAAAATAATTCCAGACTGAGTGTTCAGGAAATCCGTCCTACGCCCCCCTGCCACTGGGGGAGACCGACGATTCAGCCGTTCAAGGTCGTGGAGATACCCAGAAAGGGAAATGCGATCCGGGGGAATGTTCCATCTCCATCACTTTCACTGAATGCCCTCCAGTTTGGCAGCAGTTCCCATCAGTGCACAAACCTTGCAGAGGCTTCGATGAGGGTCCTTGGTGTGGAAATCGTAGCCTTCGCCTCTCGCGGCGAACCACAGCGCGAAACCGATGGATTCGTCCAAGACGGAGTTCATTGGATAAATCAAACTTGGAATGTGACCATCGAGCTTGGCTGATTCGACCTCTCCATGCGGTATATCGACGCATATCAACCTGAGTTGACCACCTAAAACTCGAAGCTCTTCGAAAGCCGCGATACTCGATTGACGATCCGGTGATTGATACGATGCAACGCCGTCGGAATCTTTGTGTTCGAAGGCGACATTGATGAGATCGAATTTCTTCTCAGGGTAAGTTTGCACAGCGAAGGCTGCTATGAGCACAGAATCGATTCCTCCAGAAAAGAGAATTCCGATTGGCAGGTCCCTACAAAGTAGTTCGTTTAGTGTCAGAGCCGGTAGAAATGGGGGATGATTTCATTCCGTCACCAGCGCCCAAGATGAAACCTTCGAGGGGGGAACGATACCAACCGATGTCGATCCGAAATTTTTTCGATGCGGGTGACCACAGCTCGCCGAAAAGTCACGCCGAGACTCTCGACCGCGTCTCCGAATTTTTCAGTCAATGAATCGAGTTGTTGCGCCAGATCGTCGTCCATTAGCTCTAGGTTTCCGAGACTACGATTCAGAGGTACTCGAATAGGGCATGCGATCTTCAGCCTGAACGAGAGGAAATAATATCAGGAGATTAGTGTCGAATCCTCCCCGTAATCAGTGATCACTTGAGAACACAATTCGATTTCCATGACGAATCTTGATACTTACTCAAGCAACTGAACGTCTTCGAGGGTACTGCAAGGAACGAAGCTATGGAACAGCTCGCCCGTCGGAGAGTGGTCCCATTCCAGTAGGGAGAGAGACGAGTCGTTCACATCGTACACGTAGATCCCACGGACGGGAATCTCTTCCCAGAACTGCGGGTGGCCGCAATAAAAAGATTCTGATGAGGTCCCGAAGTCGACGGTGTCGGGCGATGGGAGGCGAGCTCCTCTTGTGGTCTGAGCGATAATGTCCGAGAACAAACCTTTGACGAGCTTTCCGGACACGCCACCGATGTAAGTTGAAATCCACAACAGGTCTTCCGCACAAGCAGGCATCTCCGACCGAACACATCTCTGCCGAACAGAAGTTTTCCTGTTCTTGAGCAGAAGTAGGACAGTGCCCACGGTCCCCTCAGACTACCAATGATCTGAACAATGCCCTCGAGCGAGTGAGTTTCTTGCAAGGCTCGGAAAAGCGCTCGAGAGTCTGACTGCTCAGGCGATGTCGACTGCAATGAATCGGAATCGCTTAGATAACCTGGAGAGAAAGTATCGAGGACACCGTTCATCCCGAAGGCAAAATGCAGCCTGAGCTTCACCTGCACTAGTTTTTGATTGCTGCAGGGAATCGGCACGAGCGGTGCTTATCCCACCTGGCGAGAGTCAGCAGTGAAAAATAGCAAATACCTCGAGACCCTCGTATATTTCCCCGTTGAAACAAAGGAGGCCCTCTTCGCTCTGGTGCGGTTGAGAGTCCGAGCCGTCACCTCTCAAACTTAAAACTGCGGCGTGAAAAGTCAGCGACGTGGAATCCATGTCCAGGCATAATGTCGACCAGGAGTCAGGTCCTCGGCGCTTCAGCAGTAGAACAGTAGCATCATCCTGGAATGAGGAACTTTTATGACCGATTTTATTGGAGCATCTCGATGAAAATTCGGAGTCTCGAGAATCGGAATCGAAGGGAGCGAGTTGCGAATGTTCTTGGTATCTCTTGTCGAGCATCGATCGTTGACCGCAGAGAGTGGTATATATAAGACTGATATTAGAGCGCGGATCATCCATCTAGATCAGCGGCTACCCAAATCGAGATCACGTCAATTGTTCGATCCTTACAGGAAGACTCGGAACCGACTGATACCCAAAGCGTTGCTGTAGCGGTACTCCACAGATCCGAAAGTCACCGCGGCTCGTCTGAGGTTTTCTCTTCCTGGCCCATTTGGAATTAAACGGTCCTCAAGGAGGAACTCTTCCGAGGAGTAAACTCTTTCGGTTTCATCGTCCGACTGATATTCAGAAGGATCCTCTAGAGCGGTGGATCAAGACGATCTATCGAATTCCAGTCATCACACATGCACATAAGCGCAGGTCGAAACGGCGACCAATCAAGCAATCAGCGAGGAAAACTGTCAATTGACTCTCCCACGACAAGCTTCTCCGGTTCGATTGTGAGCTGAGTGTTTCCTGTTGACTCTTGACACGCTTTCATATTCCTGAGCTGAATGCGAGCTTCCACACGGCGTTCGACTTGATGGAGCAGCTGATCGACGCGACGCTACAGAGGGGTGTATCTACCAACTTGTTCCATACGTCGAGATCAAGGGATCTCGAGGGTGATCTATCCTGCCCGAGGAACATTGTTATCCACGACCCGCGAGATACTCGACGGATCTGATGGCTCAATCGCCGAATCTCGATCAGACAATTTTTTTCTCTCACTACGTTTTACTCTCCACGGGCATCACGTTGACTGCCGATGAACTTAACTGCAGTGAGTCATTGCATACGGACAAGCGAACGCCCACCAAGTCCATAGCTGAACCTAGAGACCACGAAAACTAGGGATCAGAGAGAGAAGGAAGGAACCGATCCCTCCCTTCATTCGCCGAACGTCTGGTCGAAGAAATCGCTGTATTTCCTTGTTTTTGACGGCTCGATTTTTATTGATCACGCTACATGTTTATCATGACTTGACACTAATACATTCGGGAAAAACTACGTCCGGGGTCCGTTCTCAATCCACTCGCTGGCCGTCTGGATTTCAAAAGTGCAGCCGTGCGGAGATCACTTCTTTTAAAAAATGGAACCTGATGAATTGTTTCCGGATCTTCTCCATTTTGGCGAAGGACTCCCGGTATAATACACTTATACGATGATAAGTCATCAACGTCATCAAAACCTCCTGAGCATCGAGACCTGGCTAGATAGTAATGACGAGGGTTCATTGGTGGCAAGGGTAACGGAACCAACCCGGCAGGCCCAGTCGAAGTCCTCATGATAATAGAATTACTGTTTAGCTCATGCTCGGACCGCCTGCCATGAACTGGGTCCTACCATTCAAGGTTCACTATTCGCAATGACCGTGACGGATAAAGCTTTGTCTCACATCTCACATGGGATCTTCGCGTTCTTACTCCTACTTCCGGTCTCCGCAGTCGTTTTGCCTCAAGGCGGGAAGAGATTAAGAGTTGTTTATTGAACATTTGAAAGGTTCCACGTGGAGCCGGCCAGCTTGGGCCCATCTTCTCCCAAGGATGTCAAACCTGAACTCCCAGCGATAGGTGTCTAGAGAGATGCCGATAATCTCCTTCCGCCGATTTCTAAGACCTAAAAGACGATTGGATTACTCGAGAGCGCTCCAAAGCCAAAGATTTCTTCAGTTCCAGCCAGCAGTCGAGTTGCCTTCAATCGAATCGAGTGATTGTCTTTGAGGAGGTTCCGCGAAATCCGAATCCGCGAAGCGCTGAGCTCAAGGAAGTGAAACCTTTCTCGGCGTTAGTTGATTAGGACGAGCGACGATATCAAAGTTGAGAAGTTCGGAGAGAAATATCACAAAGGAGGTATCGCCGTATCTCCTCGCAGATCTTCGACTGTCCCGCAACAGATGACACGAAGGGAGAGAAATCGTTCTTTTTTGCTGTTTTTTCCTCGTTGCACCGCTAGACAGACGCATTAAAGCGCTCATATGCATGCGCGCTGTATGATTCGCTGACAGAGGGACATAAAAAGCGGTCAGGCATGCAGGTCCCAGGCGGTCGCAGGGAATGGACGAAAAGCCTTGCGTTCGATATGCAGGGGGTGGGTAACACTTGCTTAATTAACTTTGTACAGCTCTTCGAATCTCCGTTTGAAATTTTTCCAAATGGCCGGTGCGTCGAGATTGGAATGAAATCAGAGCTCGACGACTTTACTCCATAGGTCAATAACGGCTACCAGAAAATTGGTTTTGGACGGTTTGACGGGCGGCGTCGGCGGCGATGTTGGCCGCGGCCTGCTGTACGCGTTCGTTTCGCATGATTCCGGAAGCGAATTCGGCCTGGGCGTTCGAGAAACTAGCTGTTGTCCCTCTGTACAAACGGTGGATGCGCATCAACATGACGAAACAAGCGAGCGCGAAGAGACCCTGGCAAGCCGCGATAATCGAGAGCAACACTCCCAGGAATTTGCTGGTGCCGAAAGCTCCAATCGCGGTGAAGACTCCGATGGCGCCGTAATCAGCGACGCCTGTCGTGGAGACGATCGATAGGATAACCTGCACCGTGAAGACGAGGAAGAATACCATGAAGTTCAACGACGAGTCGCTCCGGAACGCGCGGTAGATGGGTCGGAACCACCCTACGAACGCTAACGGCACGTAGAGCACGAACGATACGATCGAGCCGGCCATCACATCGAGCTTCGAACTGTCGAAATGGAACAACATCACGGCCCCAAAAATATTCACTAGGAGAAGCAGCGCGTAGAAACCCCACAGATAGTACATGGTCCGAACGGTCGTCTGGAACTCTGTAGGTATGTCGACACTTATATCTTGGTAGAAACATGGTTTCACTGGACAGAAAGAGGGCAGAGGCGGCCAGTTGTGTTGCTTGACGGTGAAACCTCCGCTGCGGAGCGCCTCTTCCCGAGCTTCGAGTTCCGCGGCACGTCTGTCGAGCTCCTCTTGACGTTTCTGGAGCTCTTCCGCGGTGACTTTGGCCTTTTGAGCAGGATCCGATAAGGGCTGCATGACAGCTGGCAGACTCGGCTTTGTTGCCGCTTGACCCTGTTGTCTTTTCGCGGGGTCGGGGGGCAGCTGAGCTCCGGTCGATGCCCCGTTGGAGGGAGCGACGGGGTTTTCGAAGGGATTGTATTCGTCGATGCCCAAGTTTCCTGTGGGGGCCTGCTGGGTGGCCCGTTGGATAGCCGGGTCGCTGAATGGGCTCGCTGCTTGAGGATCTGCGAACGGGTTGTCGTCGAAATTTGACATGCTGGAGAAGTTCGAGTCGCTTGAGGTGACAGTCAACGGTAAACACTCGGTTCAGAGTTCAGCAGATGCTCTCGGCTCTCGGTCGTTTCCTTGATCAACACATCACAACCATGACAGTTGTTCTTGGAGTTGCTAATGCGGCTGCTGTTGGTTCGGAACGTATCTGTATTGACTCACCGCGAGCAGACGACTTTGACGGCGTCTTTTTGAATTTCGGCGCGAGAACGGAGAGCCCGCGAAAATCAAGTGGGCGGAGGCGCGAGCGAGATCATCCTCCGAAGCGGGCATGAGTCTCTTGACGGAAAACGCTGTCGCCTCCCGTTTTCCGTCGCTCGAGGCTCTGTTTCGATAGCTCGATTGAGTGTCGGGTCCTCGTCGGGGTTTCGACACCCTCGTTTTCTGATTAAGGTCGCTCCGAACCGTTCGAGAGAACTTTTCTGGCCGCATCGTCCGAGCCCCGCGGCGACCGTGTTATGTGATCTCGAAGAACTCGAGAAACCAGAAGGAAGCCTCGGAGAGCTGTTCCCCAATCCGAGTTCGCATTTCCTCGGATCAGAGAGCATGCGAGAAACTGCTCTGCGATATGGAATGTACCATTTCTCATGTTACAAGATCATTGATCACGACCTGATTCATTCGTCGGTCTATGACTCTTCTGTGACTATCGAAGTCGTCCGCCATCGGCTTTACAGCGGGTAGAGCTTCCGAAACCGTGTTCTGCTAGATAAGACAGCCCTGGTTGAATTTTTCCGAAAACGGGGTGAATCGTCCCGACGGTCTCACGGCTCAGGAAGTCTCACGGCGTCCGAATCCTAGGACTTTGGACGAGAAGAAAACGAAAACACGAGCGACAGAGTACTTCCACCCCTTTGGCGGCTCCTATCATGTTAGACGGCGACGAGATGTTGGTCTGTCGGTGTACGTATGCCCCGATGCAAATTCCGTGGTGGGTTCCAAGGACGCGCTGGCGGGCTGACGAGAATCAGAACAGCCGATAAATAGACTCGCTGGAATTCCGTCGCGAAAGAGCGCTATCGCACTTCTCCTGTATGCTGGGGAAAGCATTAATTCACTTCGTCCAGCTTGTCGAAAGTCGATGCTCGCCCGTAGCGTCGATTGACGCCTCGTTGTAATTAGACCACTGGTTTTGGACGATACGCGGAGACGCCACTGATTATCATAGCAATTACAGCCAAGATGAATTCCTCATCGTCCGGAGTTTAAAGAGATCCGAGCACAGCCTTTCGCGAGCCGAACGCGAAACAGAAAGGGAGTAATTCACGCAGGAATAATAAGTCGAGGAATGCTCCCGGAGGAGTGACGGCGCCAACAGCCCCACGGGGCTCTGCCATTATCAGCTGCGTGGACTACTTTTCTCCTTCTCGATTTTCTGTTCAAGATGTGCGGGCTTCCGGATCTCGGACGCTTCAAGCGTTCATTGCGAAAAGTAATTGTCTAGTTGTAAAGAATGGCCTAGTTCCTACGGACCCCTCATGGCTCTTCTAACAATGAACTTTCGTTTCCCGGGGAATCGAGACCAGCCCAAGGAAGACGTTATGGGCCGAGAGATGACGACTCATGAGCGCTCGCGTCCAAACTCGTATAGTGTCATCCACCTTGGTGAGTTTCCTCCTCGGATCTCCCCATATCGGAACATTACAAGAGCCCCGCAAACGAGCCGCTTTCCGCCTGCCGGGAGAAACTCCGGAATTCTCTCTCGGGAAACCGTCTCGGTCGAGGAGTTTATTCGATCGGGGATGAGATCATGCGCCGCTATTTGAATCTTCAGGGTGACTTCTGGGACCGGAGAGAATCGTTTTCTGTCCACCGTCTTGATCGGAACGCCCTTCGTGATTTTCCGGCAGCGGGATTTCTGGCCGAAGTCATTCCGCGCCTGTTTCCCCAAGACACAGGAGGGAGCCCACGAGTCGATTGACAGTTTTATCCAGGTACATGCCTTAAAAGGTCGAGAAAAATGAGAAATATCTCTGCTTTTCCAAGTGTTTCGAGCATCCTTCATCCTCGAGATTCTCTCGAATAGAATCGGTCTGCTGTGTAAGACGCGGGGGAGTACTCGGACCGACCTTGTCGATGAATATCAGCAGCAGATACAGTCGCAGACAGGAAACTCTCCTAGTCGTTACATTTGTCCCGAAACCGAATGAGTCGCTTGAGAAGTCACTGAGACGTAAAAAGCTTGCGGGAACTTTCCACCTGCTCGTGGCGGGAGGTTCGACATCCAGCTCAAACCGAATCATCGCGACCGGCTACGTGGTGGAGCTCCCCAATGAAATCGGGGAGAAATCTATCAATAGATTGTGCATTCGGCTTCAATCGAGCAACTCTGGCACGAATAAGGCGGCGTCGACGGCGCGCCGTTCCACTAGCGTACATCGATCCGGACAGCAGGATGATTTCGGGGAAACTATATCGACTCCGCATTTTCCTTGACGGTGACACATGACCGTTCCCTTGACGGCTCACTCACCGTCCAGCACCCGGAGCGTCTCCCTCCTCAAGCTCGCGACGTAGACGACTACAACGCCTAGCGGGCGATGTTTGAGCTTTATTTGAAGAGGAGCGGCTGGTTGTTAACAAATTCGAGCTATCACCATCCGATCGGGGGATTCCAATAGGTGAATCGACTGACCAAGTCTCGTCGCGTCGTACGCTTGCCGGCGCAAACCTCCGCGTTCCCATCGTAGCAGCGACTGAATATCGCTCTGCTCCCGAGTAGAGAGATTGAGGAGGTTTCTTACGGGCAGTGGGTCTCTAGCGTCTCATTCGCTCGTCCATCCGTTCTTTGAGTCTATTGGTCCTGATTGCGAGAAGTATCGCTACATGAAGACGTCCGTTTTGTCACAGAACTAGTGACTAAAGTCGACAGGTGGTAGCAGCTTGTTGCAGCAACGATATACCTGAATAGACGGAGTCAGGTATGGTTCGGAATAAGAACTAGATGGAGGCATTAGATATCAGAATTTCAAAACCAATTGAAACTCCCTGGTCTGTGTCGCCTGAGTTTTGAGCTCTTCCGCGGCAGTTTTCCCAACAGCGGAATCTTCTCCTCCAGGGGAAGTTATTCTCTGCGTCGTGCTCTGGTTAGTCTATTGTCTTCGCTCGAAATCACCAATCGCCCAGAGCTTTTCTCCCGACCGAAGGTTTTTCGCGCGCTATTGTCGGGCTTGCCTCACGGAAACATACTTCAAATAGTGTTGGGATAGTCCTTCGAGAAGAATGAGCAAATACTTGAGAACTGATTGGTTCTTCTATGCTCGATCAAACAGAGAATTCGCTCAGATCTCCATTTGAGGACTTCAAGTTCTATCAGCAGCGAGAAATTCTGAGAAATAGAATTCGATGACCGAGCCGATAGGACTCACTCAGCAGTACTCCGCTTTGCGGCTACGAAACTTCGTCTGAAAGTCGATGATAGTCATCGAAGAGCTTGCTGAGGGGAGTCCTGCGTAGCTCGTCTATCTGCCTCGCGGATGGACGGGCGCTCGGGGCTATCAAGAACCGTGGAGATAAGACACCGAATTAAGAGTAAATTAGTACCACCTTGTCACTTGAAAGACACCGCAGATTTTGCTTTCAGGGATGTTCCCATCCGACCGGCATTCTGTTGAGAGAGGAGCAACGGCAAAATAATTTTTCACCCGTAACTTCCTAGTGAGCGATCATTCGATAGCGAGGAGTGTTTCCGTGGTGAAAGTTCACATTGTTCCCCTCTTCTGTCCACTGGTCTTCCGTCCTCTCAAAACTGAAGTGAGGCGGACGCCGGGGCATACGGCACTTGCCAGGTACCCAGGGAAGAACGAGCCCCAAAATAGAAAACCCCTGGCCGTGTGGCTCCATTATTGTTACGTTGTCGAGCGTAAATAGCAGGTCGCTTCGCAGTCGCCGCACAGAAAGTTGTTGGTCACGCGTGAAATTCTCAGAAGTGGACACAACCTTCGGATTCCTCTGTGAAGATGCCTCAGCTGACGGATGCCGCGGCAGTGTAGTGAAACATTTTGCCACTTGAAAGAGCGTACAACAGTACTTTCAACCGAGACGATCCGCTACGGCGCCGGGAACAATACCCGAAGACCGTATCAGGAGAAGGCCTCGCTCCAGCCGCTGTCCGCATTGAAGGATGATGGCGCTAAGACGCACTACGGAGGCGTGATCCTCACCGTGAGGTAATGTGCGAGCGTCCGGGTGGGGGTGGCCCAAGCGGCACTTCGAGAATTTTAATGAGATCAGCGGAAAGCCCCATCAACGGAAGACAGAAAAATTCGCCTAATCACATCCTCGTTGGATCCTTTCTTCGCCGACCTGGAGAATCAATGGCCCTTGTCGAGATATCTGATATGGGATCATCGAGAGATTCGCTCGGAGACCACGAAAGTCATCGAGGGTTCTTCTCGCATGAGCGCTGATGCGGGCGTATCGCAGATGCAGAAACGTTAGACCACACAGCGCACGAAACGAATTCTACGCTTGCGAAATGTCCGTGTACGAGCATGCCCGCCGCTACTTCACGGCGGTACCGTTTGGCTCATCAGTAGTGCGGTATCTCCACGAAGGAATTAATGTATGTTTTCTGTGGAATGATCGAAAATCGTGAACACAGTATTGCTCATTCACATTAAAGAGACAAGCGGTCAAGTCAGCGTGAATCTACAGGCTTGAGATGAATACTGTCGGAAATCCGTGCTCACGATTCATCATGGACTGGAACAGTGTCCGTCGAGAACATCGAAGAACAGGATTATCGAAAACTAATCAAACACTTCGCTGCGACCCCTGCATCCTTCGGAGGCTCTGCACATAGGAGACGATATTTGGTTTCCGAGCTCTTCCGAGTCCCGGCGGCAGTCCCAACGACTCCGGACGCCTGCCCAGATAGATAGGGGCCGATTCAGCTCAAACAACTGAAGGCCAACCTCGAATAACATCGACGAGGCGACTGAATAAGTGAACCATACGAAGACGAATGATTCCAATTATTCTGATGAGGGATGCTTCACGAAGACTGGAACATTGTTCCGACCACGAGTTATGACTTCTCTCTGAACGCACAAACAAGGATTAGGTGCGATTATCGGATCAATGTTCCGTCGCGAAGGAGCGCTCGCGAGTTTCGCTCTGAAACATCGTATAACAGTCCAGGAACGGGTTTCCGTTCGATAATGGCGGTGAGCAGAAAATCCAGTTGACACGCTTCTGAGCACGAATTCTGTGGTGACTATCACGCTTCTTCGGAATCCGGTTTCCTACCGGAATAGCTTTTCTTGACTCCCGACTTGTCAGTAATCGATCACGGGCTATAGGCATCGCAGACCGCGAAAACACAACATTTACCTCTTATTCATATTCCGCGCGGTCAATCAGATGGGTTGAAGAATTCCCCAAACGTAAACGTTCTGCCCGGGCTTGTTTCTTGATCTATGGCGTCATCGGTTAAGATGAAATCATCAGTGTTGCTCGGAGCTCAAGAACGTTCGAAGCTCCTCGGTTGGTCAGCGATAGAAATGGAGCTCATTCGCGCCGGAACATCACCCTTCGCCTGAAAATCTGTGAACCGACGTTGCTTGACGTTTCTTCGAGGAAAAATACTTCCGTCAGGCCAATCGGTACGCACAACGGCATTGCGAGTGATTCCCGCAGTCGTTCATACCTTCCTGCATACCGAACGATCGTCCTCGATGGAATCCCTGATGATACTTGGCGAAGATATATGTTTCAAAGTTTCTGTGCTAGTCTCAATGATCGAGTGCGACGATTTCATCAGTTCATGGTGCCCTTCACCGTGAACCAAGTGTGTAATGTAGCGTAGAAGAACAACTCGAAGGCATCTGCGGGCAATTCCGCACCGAGCTTCGCCCTCTGCCAGACAGAGGGAGCCACCGAGCGACAAGACTTGATGTCATTGACAACATCGGCAGCGCTGGCATTGTCGAGGAAGATCCTGTATGTCTCCCTACAAGTGTCAGCTTGGCCGAGTGATGTCAAACAGATGTTTCTCTTCCATCGCATCGTTCGTATTTTCGGAGTGTTTCCAGGTGCAAACAAAACGAAAGAAAAAACAATTCGGGAATGATCCATCCACAGATGGGGGGTGTACCATCGGATTCTGGCGCAAGAATTTTTCTTCCATCAGGGCTTCGCCGACGTTCAAAGAAGGGTAGACCATCGATGAGCCCATTTTCCGGAGGCAGGATCGGTCGACGACAGGGACGCTCGGTTCGGAGTTACAGACAGAGTCAGGGACCGGACCCGCTTCCACTGACGATAGCTCTCGAGGAAACCAAAAACGGGTCTAGGCGACGTTTCCGTAAAATCGAAAATCTGACCTTCAGGCTTTACGGAGTGATTCATCGAGGAAAACCCGCGACTGAATGCGGTCGGAATATGCGGTGCAGATATCACAAGAAGCGAAAGTATGCAGTGAGGCTTGCGAGAAGAGCATTCTGGACGCGACGTCAACCCGGTGCGCGTCGACTTGTTCGGATGCGTTTTCCACGCGAGCTTCCACGAAGCACATCACGCACATCACGGAGACCGTTAATGCATCAGGGTCTTCCGAAGTATTTCTCTTGACGTAGAAGAGTCCCACCCACGCTTCGGTTTCACTTTCAAATCAAGGAACGGACAGAGCCGCGAATGAGCGAGCGAATGGAACTGGACGTCGTCAACGTCACGGATTGAGAACTCGGAAAGCCTCGTGACTCGTGACTGACACCGATAAAATTTTCTCCCGTCTGTCATCCACTATGCGTAGACAACGGCTCAGGCTGCGACCATCTCGCGTCGGAAGGTATGAGAATGCCGCGCGTTCTCGTGGAGATCCTCCGGGATGTTCAGGAATTAACGCCTAGGGCCAGAAGCTATCGAGAACTGGAAAGTCACTGTGTGCTCCGATGAGATGCGCGGAACTCGCGCGGTTCACTCGCCAATATCACACTTTTGGTTCCGGAGAACGAAATTAAAACTTCCGGAGCCGAGACCAAATTTCAGGAGAGAGAGCTATTCAAATCGATGTTGAGCGGCATCCTTCATCAGCGACGATTTCCTGCGGCTCTGGATGTGGTCTCGCAAGGAACGCCACGAGAGCTCGCGGAGATCCGCGAGATTCTCTCAAGACTTAACGGTACCGTACTCTCGAACCTTCACCAGTGAAACTCCCGTAGGGTCGATCGGAAATCGAGCCCACCAATTGCGTTGCTGTTTACCGTGACGATCTCGAAGGCCCGACGGGAATCAAATGGATCCGGAGCCCTTCCTGAGACGTCTCGGCGCAAGCAGAAGCAGATGTGGTCGTTGGCACGATTCCACATCACTTTGATATGGAACAATTTGAATCTGCGAGTTCCACGCTGACATGTGTCTCCTTTCTTATTCCTCGGTCGTTCAAGTTTCGTGTCACTGACAAGATAGGGGCAGCGTGAACTCATTTCCTGGGCAGAAAATTGCATGTTGAATTTTGAATTCTGGATCTCTTGGCAACATTTCATTTCCCGAGTCTCTGACGCAGAATCAACGATATTCTGCTTTTCCCACGGGAGACCACTAGTTCGAATGGGCGAGTTTTCTGTTCCCATTAGGTGATCCGAACGTTCTTTGAAAGGCGGTCCCCTCTTGCCCATACTGTCTCTAGAAGACGCTAGAAGAGATTTCCTTAATCGATCCGAAAACTCCCTCTGCTTCTCGGATCTTCCTCGTGATGACGCCCGCGAATATCCGCCGGATTTTTCCGGTAAGTATTCTCGACTGGGTTTCGTCTCGGCCTTCTCCCGTGAACTCCGGTCGAAACTTGGGTGTGTTTTGTGCGCTTCCCTTCCATGGATCTTGTTGGAGAGAGGAAAAACTCGAGAGGATCGTTCAAGAGCCTGACCGCAATGAGCCCGGACGAACTAGAGCAATCAGTTCCCCTCAAAGCTGACCCGGTAATCCGTCGCAAATTAGTCAGGAGAGATGGCTATCGAGCGATTTCGAAGTCGGTTTCGCTTCGGGGAGGAACAATCATCGTTGAAGCAACGTGTTCCAAGCAAGATAGCCATATGTTTCCCCTGGTCGCCCTTATAGATGTCTGCGCGGGTTTCAGCCCAGTGAGTTGCGAGGAATCCCAACCATTTCAATAAATCTTCTAATAGACTTGAGCGTTTTTTCGCCTGCCGTGCCAGGCTCGGTAGGCCAACGAGTTGTGGTAGCGCACCGTCTTGTTCTGATTCCTCGCTGCCACGAATGAGGCCACGGCGTCCAGAGCTTCTGAAGGGAGGGCCTCAGTCTTCTTTTTTTGCTTGCCTTCTCTCGCTGCTGCTCTTGGCACGGCTTCTTCTTCGTCTCGGGCTTCTCCCGGGAGCAGTGACGGCCGCTGTTCGCGTGTTCTGACCACACGAAGAAACTTCTTACTGCTGACGGAAGGGCCAGCAGAAACAACTCTACGCCCACTACTTCCGGCGCTCTTGCTTTTCGGGAAAAAAAGACAGATCGCTTTTCCTCTCGACGGATGATCCTGCTTCCTTTTCTGCAGCTGCTCTTCTGTCTTATTCGGGAGCGGGCTGAATATCGCGCTTGCGACGGTTGCATGAAGATTGTGAGAAACCCCCTCAGCCGATCCATGGGGTGCTCGTCGGAGCTGTGACTCCTCATCAAGCGGCCGAGCTCCAACCGGAAACTGCGTGGCGGATTCGCTTCCCCTAACATTTTTGCTCTTCTCATGGATCGCTCAATCCCTCTAATCTTCTCGAAGAGCCCAGCAACGTCGAGCTGAAGGAAGCAGCCGTTCCAAGTTGACTCCTTTCTCCGCCCTCGTTCATTCGTTCGTTCGTCTGCTCGTAGAATATCCGTATCATATGGCCTTTCAAATCGTCCTACTCGTCGAAGTTGCCTCATAACCAGGCCCTTGACTTTCATCCGGCTTCCAGTGAGTGCGACAATTTTCAAAGCTTTGTTTATTCGCCATTGTTGAAACTTTGCGAGGTAATGACTTTCTAAAGTTCCACAGTCACTTCAACTTGCTTCACTTCGAACGCTCTACGGTCGACGGGGTATGGCACAGTGAAAGACGAAATTCTCCTCGACAGCTATCAGCGTTCACCCATTCTCGCGGAATATGATGCCAGCTTGGGAAACCTCTTCAACGATGAAAGGAAAAAGAAGCCTTATATACTTGTCGGAGTCACGATCAGCGGACCGGATGACTTCGGATTGGCAACATCTTCAGACTTCGGGAGCCCGCTTCCGAAGCTTAGCCACCATGAGTCGAGCGGGTCCGAAGCCCGAGTGGGTTTCGGTATCTGCGTTCTCATAATACAATAAACCCGAAGAATCCTTCACATGTAACATCGGATCAGAGGACGAGACGCTGAGCGGAGAGCCCGAGCCTAGAAATAAGGAATTAAATATGCCGAATAGATATATCTGGCAAAGGTCGCGGTGGAACTGAAGGACCACGCCCGACTGAGGATTGGTGGCATAACGAAAGTAAAAAAAAACTCTCCTATCGACGACTGGAATTGTCGCCGAAAAATATGGCGATGCTCGTTGACCCATGATGCGATCTGGGAGCCATCGCGCAGCGCTGGCAGTCGACAGTTGGCACTTGGCCATCTTGATGACCTCAATTTATGTAAGATAGCTGAGCAGAGCCACTTCGCTCATAAGCATAGCCGTCGGAGCAGCGAAGATGCCTCAAAAGCCTTGATTTCCTCCGTGATCTCTCGGATCAGTTTCTCGAGTCACTCAGGAGAACGGTCCTCTTTTAGCTAGCCTCTCCTCGGGAAAATTTCGCTTTCTTTCATGGGAGCTGGGGCATTCGCCCATATTCCTGAAGCTTCGGCTATATCGGATAAGCTTCCAGAGGGAGAAAGGCTTGTTCGAAAAAATCGCAACTTCATCCGGTCTCGCTGGATTCCGGAGATCATGTGCCACGGGACACAGCCGAGGTCTTGAATCGACAAGCAGCTCCTTTGTCCCAAGAGATGGAGTATTGATAGGTTCGCGAAAATATTTGCAGAGTGAGACAAACCGGAGGAATGTTTCCGTAGCACGCTGTACGGCATTCATTCAAAAATCTGAACGTTCTGCTTTTGGATTCCTCGCGTGATGTACAATATTCTCCTTGCGTGACCGCAGCGTCGTCTTTTGTTGTTACGATCTGACAATACGTTCAATAAAAATGAAACGTTGACGATAAAACGTCCGAAAGACTGCCCGAGTCGGACCAAGAAAATACAAAGGCTTGAATATAAATTCTGACGGACAGGGTTCTCCTCGAGGACCGCTACCATCGACTGGACAAATCTTCGAAAGAACAGTCTGATATTCAGGCGTGCAAAGAGGTTTCTGTGAACGCAAGTGGTCTCGGAAGGAAGTCGTTTGGTCTGCTTTTGGCGCTCATATAGTTCGATCCGTTAAAGTTTGCCGATCTAGTCGTCTCCGGCGCAACGGGTTCTTGGCTGGCAAGTGGTCCCGACGTCATTAGGGCCAGCAGAACTCGGGCCAGAATTGAGCAAGACGGCGAAAGCAGACGCAACGCCACGCAGTATCGTTCTCCTCTGCTTCTGGTTCCATCGCATCGAGAATCGCCCTCCTTCAATAGCTCCTATCCCCATTCGTAATGATCCGATTAGTCAAAACGGCGCATTCTTCGGAGCTGCTCCCGGAGCCTCTCGGAAATGGATACAATAGTTGCACGGAGCCGCATCCAGAATAAACAATTACTTGATGACTACAAGCGCTTCATAGGCGCAATCCGAGGGAACCTCGCTGAACTGGGAAGATATCCACAGAATACGTCCCATGATCGATCCCGTACCGACGTGGAATGCGACTGGAGATCGCTACATTTCCAGAAGTCTTTCCTTCTGGTTTTGAAATATAGGAGATCTTTGAAGAGAGAACTCGAGGGGCTCCGACGAGCTGATATCGAAATAGCGAAACTCCGGTGACCGTCGCGTCGCAAACGGGGCAAAACCCAGTGCGAGCCAGGGCGGAGGCGAAATTTCGAAAGTCTAACGGTTTCATCTTTTCGGCGTATTCTCTGTTCCGAAGAAAGGTATCGAAATTCGCTGACGCATACGATACACGGTCGAGTCGATCGTAGGTATCATCTGCTTGCATATTTGTATAGCTAGGACGTATCCGTGTAAGATTCGATTAAGAATTCGGCAGGCATAATATGATACGGAAAGCCAGACGTAGCGCCTCTGTAAGGTCTCGCAGAATGTATTCCGCCATTCACGGGTACAATCAGAGCTCCGAAACCGAGCCAGGCCCCGACAGCACGCCGTCGTCAATCCACGCGAGAACCTTGGGTGAGTTGAAGTCGGCTCGACTATCTCGAAGGAACATCTGCAGTCCCGAGCGCCAGCTAGCCTAAAGCCCCCAGGGAACTCCGCAGAAAACGACCGGCCCATGAACAAGGTGGCTAGCGAACGTCCTTGCGGATGTACGATTATGACACAAAGTTGAACGACAGAGAACTGCCAGAAAATATTGATCGCTGTAGCATTGTCTCATGTACGGCGATGACAGTTTGAAACAATGCATCCGTCATCCGCGAGCAGGAAACGTGCGACGAATCCAAGCCGACTCCTGTGACGGGTTAGATAATATTCCGCTTCTGGCCAGGATATTTCGCCGGGGGAGGAATTCCTCCATCTTCTCCATAGACGATATATTTTTTCCCTCGCCGTTATCTGATGCAGGAAGTACGAGCGATTCACTTGGTCTCAGATTTTTCAATTGCCCCAGCTGTCGGTCGACCGAACTATCAAGCGATGGACGGATCGATGGGCCGATCCGTGGCTGGATGGCAGTCGAGTGTCGACTGATGCTTCGATTTATCCGCCGTGAACGGAAGCCGATGCAGTCGCACAAAAAGACGGAGCGTCGCCGAGCCAATCCCATTCGGGGACAGACTTCTCGAATTTTCCTGATCCACCGTGCAGAAGTCAAAGAATGCTGTGGGGATAAGACGAGAGGGGGAAATACGATCTGCGAGCATTGTCCACGAGCTAATCGCTGTCGAAATTTGCTCTCAGCTTCCGAAAGAATCTTCCCAGTACTTGGCCGTCGAACGGATAGCGAACGGAGCGAAAACCCTCGATCCAGAGCTTCCGCTCCCAGAGGAAAAACCTCCGTGGACAGAGGACTCAGCGGTTCCGTCGGGAAGTGAGAGATGGCGAGTGTCGATGATCAAAACGGGAAGCGGCTCCGAAACGGCAGAATACAAAGCCCGACAGCTCGAGTCGTCTATAAGGGCTACAGTTGCGCAAAGACATCCTTCACGAGGTGCAAGACTTTCCGGAGGCGCTTCGCTGATCAAAATCACAACAGCTCATTTAAATTTTCTTCCACCGTGTTTCCGAACGAAGGAACGCTCATGGGTTTCTGCTCCATCAAGCCAGTGAATGACTCGGGACATGGTCGCATTCTCCTTGTCGTGAGAAAATCGATGATTTCTCATAACTCATGGGCGAGCTGGGAGACGCCCCGTATCAAAAAGTTGATTCTCTCTCGATTTCGCTCGATGAAGGATTCTCTTTGGACTGCGGCCGCGGCTATCAACCGAAGAGACCCAGCAAACGACCCGTCGAACAACGGGATCGGTACTGAAGATCTGCAGAGATCAGTGGAACTTCAATCAGAGTTTCTCAAGGTGGGCTGTCCTTATTCGTAGATGGACGTGAAGCACGACGGACCACGACGTTTCCAGAAACATGAAGCAAGTCCACTTGCGTCGTTTTCAAAGTCGAAGCATGGAGCGCGGAACGATCCCGATCGGAAATACATTTCGCATTGGAATCGCCATAAATGAGGAAGCCATGCGGAGGTTCCCCCGCCCATCATCACGGAATGGGGATCTCGGCCGCCGGAATAGACCCCTGTGGACACAAGCACCGTCGAAGCGATCGCATGCATTGCGAACATCCTATTTAGTCGTGACGGGCGCTTCCAGTCTATGAAAATGAAAGCGAAAACGCTCGCGACGCACAAAGGAAGGCCACAATGGACATAGCCGAAAGGTTCAAGATATTCGTTCGAAAATCACCGAACATATCCCTCCAGGAGCAATATTCCGGGGCAAAGACAACTCCGCAGTTTGTGCGACTCATCAGACGCTCGAACAAACAACCAAAGATCGAAGGCTGAATGACAGACGAGCGACTTTACGCCGCTGCGGTCACAGAAAGTCGTCACGGAACCCCCCTTCCTGCGCTCTTCCGAAGAAGTAAAATAGGCGAGCAAGATCTGGGATCGGAGGTTCTTCCACCTTGACGACGACGAGGATTCGCTCGATGCTCGCTTAACGTGCCTTTCGTTCTTGGAATCGACTTTCTGCTTTGTTGCTCAGTCGGTGCATCGTTCGTTGTGCTCTGCTAACCGGAGACCCGAAGAGAACCACCAGCTGACCTTAGTCTTGCTGCAGCAGCGCAGAATTCAAACCTACCGGGCGTCGTGGAAGTATTCGACTCACAGGAGCGCGTTGTTATATTTCGGAAAAGATATTAGAAAATACGTCGAAACAGTAAATTCAACCGTTTGACTTCCCCGGGCAGCGAACTTTTCATGGCTATGCTCTTGGAAATCGGCGAGCCCAACGCAAACTTGACAGTGCGCCGCCACTGTCGTCACGAAACCGAATACGAGAATTCACCACCGCCCTAAAACCATTCGGAGTACTTTGGGCGTTCTGGAGTAGATCTTCGATAGCGCTGCCACTAACACCACCATCATCACGAAAAAGCCCACATGTTTGAAAACGCGAAAAAAATACTTTGTTTTCTGTGAGCGTGTCTTTTCCACGTTCTTCTTCATCGGAAGTACTAATCGCGTTCCAGCGAGGTATGTAGAACCATACGTCAACCACCATGACGCCGCGCCGATGGGATATTCGCATTGTTAGAAGACAGATTCGGTTGACGGCGTGTGTCAGAGCGTTGATCCCATGAATTCCTTCCAGAAATGCAAGGATTGATATCCGTGAGCAATGAGTAACAAGTTTTCTCAGTAGGCGGAGTCATTCATCTTGTTGCAGACAAAACGCCAGCTCGGATGATAGAGAGCATCGAGAGCAGAGAGGATCCCGTCTCCTCAAGTCCCGCTAGTCTAGTTGCAGCTTACTTTCTTCCTTCTTCTTGCTTTCTCGTTGTGTCGGTGACCAAAATACCCCGTAGGATACTTTCCAGTGACGTCGGCAGTCACATGGGCTGCTTCGGGTGAGGCAGGTTCTAGAAGAGCAAAGCGGAATAATCAAGTAGCTTTATCCATCCGACTCGTCTGGCAGCTGTCTCGACATGAACTTGACTTCCGCGCATTTTCGAGAGGATTCGCATGCGGAATGCCACACCGTGGTCGCTATCCGTACAATTCCAAGGGTCAACATCCGGCGAAATTAGGCGTTGGAGATGCGCTTGGCTCCCTTTACTTCGATAGTCGTGCGGCGGTGGCTTCAATTCCAGTCGGACGGCGAAGGCTCGCGGAAAATAGCAGTGCAGGAGTCCTGCGCCAGATTTGCCACCAGCCACCATGCAGCACCTTGCTGTAAATGAGTTGTAGAGTTCCTCGCCATATCCGGATAGATATCAAATACCAAACCGCTACGATTCTCATGCGGAATTCTGTCACCGTTTTCTTTTTCAGGTCCTCTTCTCGGCGTATATTCTCCAGCCGAACGGGCTCGCGAGGCATAGGCTAGTGCATATCAGCTATTTGCTAAAAGTACCAACCTTCGTTATCAGGAGCGGCACCGGAAGAGCAACTCTCGCCAGTCGCCGTACGTCGGAATGTAACTCTGTATATTGACAACCCTCGGAACATCGGCGAGCCGTATGTTTGTGTCGTGAAGGGTCGATTCATTCGTCTCCATCAAGGGAATTTTTACTGCGACTCGACGTCTGCTGTTCCGATCGGACAGCGGTCAATGGTGAGAGAAGACTCGATTGACCCGCGGAGAAACGTTGAGTACTGATTGAGCAGGATTTGATTTTCATGAATACCTTTCTTATTTCAAACCATCCTCCCGCAGAAGCGCTGCGTCCGAACTTTCGCGATAGCAGACGCGAGGAGCGCAGCGGTATGTAGAAATTGTCACTGCGAATGTATAAATATTACATACCCAAGGTAGGAGTATTATGGAAGCATCACAAAAGCAACATTGTCGCGTGAGAAGTGAATCTAAATAAAATGAAAGCCCCCTCTTCCTTCCTGGTCTACATCGCTACTTCACGAGGGTCTGTTTTCTATGTTTGTTGCTGCTGTGTGAGAATGCTACCGCCTCTGCTGCTACCGAAGCAGTTGCAGGCGCCGAAGTCATTGTCCAGAGGCAAACAAACTAAACGAGCCTCTCCCATCCTTTTAGGTAAGCAGACGGTGGATTGAACAGACATAGAGACCGACGAATGCCCGCAAACTCGACGCCTGCATCAGACAATAACAAGCTAAGTTGACGCCATTGTTTAACATTTCTTAATGATGGCGATGCCGACATGCCCATTCTTCCCATTCGGTCCTCAGATTACTAGAGTCGCCCGAGCGAGAAATTCCGCGTGTCAATTAAATTTGCAGGTTCTTGTGTTTCTCTTGCGAAATACTATGAGTACTGCATCTAACCCGCATGGGATACCTCCAAGCGTCGGGAGAATCACGGGTCTTTACCTGATACGGGTGTTCTCTCGGCGTTCCTCCCGCCACTCCATTTCGAATGCTCCCCACCTCCAAAGCACCGATTGCGGTCTATTCCGATGGCAATTTCTGAGCCTCTGCACTTCCCGAGAAACGGTTTCTCTGATAAATCCCTCCCCAGACGTGCCCGAGGACTGCCGACGTGGAATCAGTCGAAACTCGGAATGCATTCACCCTGTGTCAGAAACGAATGTGTCACGTGCGACCAAATGCCTCTATATAGCCACCGGGACCAAGTTTGAAGGTCGAATTCCATTGACACTCCCTCCTTCCTCATCGGCAGTTTCTTCTCTGTGATCTACCGTATTTTGAGAAGCCTTGATGTGGAATCACGGTCACTTCGATTGCGTCGGCAACTTTTCTTTTCACGATTCCGCCGTCGTCTCGATCCCGAGCAGGAGCAGCAATCTCGGTATCTCGAATGCACCCGTCCAATCAAATAAACGAGATATTTCCCGGTGTGGGGCCTTGAAAGCCCCCTCCGGAATGCCGAACGAAACCATTCCGATTGATTCAGGAGGACATGATCAGAAAATGAGCGAATGGATGAGGAATCACATAAACTTCTCGAGATAATCAGAGAGAAGCGCGAAGTCATTCGACTTTCGCTCAGGAGAGCTTTCGGAACCCGATCGGTAACGGCATCCGCTCCCAATGCACACAAGTCAGGGAGGTTCGCGAAAGATTGAATTAAGGGGTGATTAGTTCGCGTGTCGAAAAGCAGCGGATAAAAAGAAGCCGGAGGTCAACGGCCGCGTACTCTTTTTTTATTTCCTCCGCTTCAATTTGTATTCGGATGCTGTCAAATCTACAATCCGGATGAGGAATAAGATTTCGGCTCTATCACACTGGAATCGTGCCAATGACCACTGCCGTCATCATTTCCACCATCCCTTCCAGAGACTTGGCAGCTCCACCGCACCGTTAGCGGCCACGTTCGGGCCTGACGTCTCGGAACAGAAGGAGGAAACTCTTTTTTTCCCATCCGCGATATTAGTCTGGAACTCGTCCGTGGCACACCGTCATCTGAAGCGCATCTAGTCTTTCGATCCGCTCGGAGCTGACGTCGTTGCTGCGGTCGTACTCTGGCCACAGTAGTAGTCGTGGTCGATGACCATAATTTGGTGCAGGATTATGGATTGCCATTAAGAGCAGAGGTTTCCGAGCGGATGGGCGGGAGACCGGCTCTAATGTCTCTCCGTTAGCCGTCCTGAAACTGATCAGTCCGAGGATGTCGGCTCTCAATTCAGCTTGCGAATGTATTTTGTCTCACTACAAGAAAGCGATCCGATCGGATGTCCGATGCTATCGAGATGGACAAGCGCGTCACGCCGAGGGAGTCAATTGGATTTCTCACGCCAAGAAAGCCAACGTATATTTCCGACGTAAGCAAAGTTTCACTCAAAGCCACGAACATTCGCCAACGTCATAGCCAGTGCGACAGCGGGTGTCCGCAAAGACAGCGGCATCGGAACCTACGAAGATTACGGCGATGTTGGTCTGCGCGACGGAGACGGCTACGGATTCCGCGTTAGATCAAGCAATGGTAGAAGGAGAAGCAGTCGTGGATCAACGGAGCCGATCGGTAGAAACCCAGTCGGTACGGCAAGCGCATCGGCATGAGGAAGCGCAAACGTTCTACGCTTCGCTATCCATAGAAAACCGAGTTTTCGGTCCAAGCAAACTCTGGAAAGGAAAAAAAACACCGAGAAGACGGCCGGCATCCACGCACGGGCAGAAGCATCGCATTGAACATTTTATACAAGCTCGACCGAGCGACACCTGGCTCATTTCTCATGGTTCCAATGAAGCCAGACTGGCGGAGGGACCAAGAATCTAGCTGGTTTGTTCACAAGCGAGACTGGAATGATAACGAGTTCGAGGAGAAGAGCGATCTCCTCGCATGGGGATTTGTCAAACAGAATGAATGCGAGGTGGAAAAAATGAGAGCCGTGAACAAGGGAGACGTGTGTCGACTTGCTGGAAGCGCTAGTCGGAACTTCGGGCGACATGAGCCGTGTAGAAGCGTCCCGCCGGCAACGTTTCGTCGAATATTTCTGGTTTAACTGCTCCAACCTTCCCCATGTTGGATGCGAGCGGTTCGCTGCTTCCAGTGAGACGCACCAATTGGGAAACTGCAGATTTTTTTACGGCTTCACTCCTTCTGTGTTGGATATTTTTCCCCAGCCTTCCAGCAGCCCCGCTAATCGTTGCCCGTTCTCGTCTCTACCCAGAAAGGAGAGACTTCAATCACAAATTGCTCTTAGAACCGGAATGGCCGTTGCGCGAATTAATCGGTGTGGTTACAGTTCTTGACCGGGATCAGATCCTGTGTCTGCTCATGAGGAAGCCTCAGAACATCTTCACAAAGGCTATTAAGATAACGCCTACGTTTCTCTTTTCCCCACGAGCGATGTGCGAAAAAGACGAAGCACGGAAACGTATTTTTTTTCTGCTGCCGCTCTCCGGGGCGGCCGACTTTTTCCTGCGAGCCACAATGGCGTGCCGCTTTGAAGATATACTTTCTGTTCGGACCGAGATATTCGAACGGCATTGACGGAATGCTTCCGTCTGACGAAAGCACTCCCGGCTCCAGCTCGAACACTGGAGGAAGTCGGAGTTCGCGTTTCCACCGTGAATGAAACCCATACCATTCGATTTTTCCCGGATTAATTTCCGATGGCCGTTTTTCTTCCAGTAGTATTCCTCACTGAGAATCGGGTTTCCATGTGGTTTCCGGTGACGGGAAACGGTACTTTCTCTTGCGTTCCTTCTCGCGGACATTTCCCGGGCTATTGTATCCAATTCCACCGTCAACGGATTCGACGAATAGAATGTAGGGATAAAAAGTCGATATCGTATCAATTACGTCGTGGCGGCGACCCCCGCAGCCGGGAACGACGAGCGCACGCCGCATCGCTCGACCAGAGTGCCTTCGCTCATTCAGCAGAAAAACTTTTCGCCCCGGAGCACACGATCAGTGTGGGGAACCTTTGGAGCATTGGAAGTTGCGATTAGCTGAGACGCCGGCTCCAGCTTCTGTCGAGTCGAACCTCTTTCGGCGCACACTTCACGATGAAGAGAATTCGAAGAGCAAGCGGTCGGAGTTCTTCTTGGAAGCAGTCCAGGTATGCATCGTTGACTTCTGCCAATGGCTTCTCTTCAGTAAGGGAGCTTCCTCCCTATCTAGCTGACTGGCTGGCTTGCAAGTGACTCAGTCAGTAAGCCAGATTTTTCCCTCCGTTACTTTTTCCGATTTATAAACATAAACAACCTCGAATGGCGGAGACCCGAGACGGGAAAAATAGAAAAGATGAATAATAATTGAAACGAAAGTATTCGGAAGGTTCGGTGAACCCTCGGCACCTTCAGCAGCAGAAAGCACATGAAGCGCCGTCGCTTCAGAAACTACTTTCGGTTGAATAGCTTTCGAAGAGAAGATGTTTTTAGCGTCGAATGCTCGACGGGCTAGTTAATCGGCTCTCCTGTGTCTGCTCCGCTTCGGCCAAACTGCGAACTTTGTGAAGACGATGTCTGTCGGTCTGTCTCGATTAATTCACTATGATTCTGCAGTCGTACAACGGTTCTGAAGGCATGTACATTCGCATCGTGAGATTGAATGCTTGTATTCGCCACGTTCTGTTTTCTGTAGGCCAAGAGAAACGGGTGACGACACCAAAACCTGAATGCAAACCCAGAACAGTGTCCACTGTGGTGACAATCAAACGTTGCGGATCTCCCTGCGCGAGCCCAACTAACTTCGTTCAAGTGTTATCGACCGTCGATGCCGGGACGTGAGAAAACATTCCGCAGAACACTGCGCAAAAACAAGCCTAACACCACCACTTCTCGGTCCGGTGCGACAGCGTCTGAGAAGATCGTCGTCCGCGGAATGACACTATGCGGGTTCCGACGAGAACGAGACATTCATTGGCTCTCGTTGCGGAAACCCCTTCGTTTTCCCTCAAGATCAGTCGATGTATCGGTCGATGCTTCCCAATACACAAAGCCGGAATTTCCACCGCTTTTGGGCTTCAAAGCTGCGGCTCAGTAGGTGTGGGAATCCCGCTTAACAACCGAAGGTGCTTCCTTCCGTGGGCAATAGCTCCGCGGTCGTCCCCGACGCCCGCCGCCGGTCCTGCTGCTACAGGGGACCCTCATTCTCGTAGATGTTGTTTGTGTGAATCCCTTGTCGACTGAATGGATTTTTTCTCAGAGAGAGTCGATAAGACGGCTTCCAGGAGTGGATCTTCGAGATACACCGATACTACTCGCTCGAATACATTTCGGCTCCGGTGGGGCGACCGCATTCTCAGCGTTTGTGGACAGTTCTCGGGACGTCCAGCCGCGGATTCGAATCCGCCTAGAGCCACGATTTGGCCTATCGGCTGACCATACGACGGGGATGATCCCTATGCGGCTTGGGCTTCTCGAAGAGATCCGGTCTTCCGAATTCCGAGGAGAATATTTCCGTTCATACCTTTTTGGCTTTAGACTCAGCGTGGATTCTGACACGTCCGTGTTTAAGAAGGAGGTGACGCTCCTCGAATTCTTCTCTAGCGGTTTCTGTCAGCCCGAAGACACGTCTGGCTGTCTCTTGCGAAAGGTTAACGAGACCCGTAGGCTAGTGCTCCTCGGCTGAGAAGTCACGACCAGGCAGGTCCAATGGAACCCGAAGTTGACCCGCCGAAAGAGGGTCCAGGGCGGGAAAATTGCTGGCGTATACGTCGTTCGATTCCCTGAGGCTGATTTGCGGCAAAGTAAACGTTTGTTCTTGTGAACCCGATCATCATTAACACTGGGGAGTGAGAAGCCGGGCCGGGGAACAACTCGATCATCGTTCCCATAATCATTATAATAATTTCCATCGCGTCTCTCTTGAAATCAAACAAAATGCGCGGACAGAGTCGGCCGGGAATCTTCAACGTACGGAACAAACGAGAAGCGGATATATGTAGCGCTATTCCGATCAGAAAAAAAGTGAGGCGAGGCTGGCGATTTCACAGTCAGTGGATGGGACAAAAAAAACGGTTGAGCGAAAACCATGCGGAGAGGAATTTGCGAGAACCGCAGCTAAAAAATAGGTCCAGAGCGTCGCGATAAAAAAAATGATTCCTGTGTGCATGCGAAAGCGTTTCGGATTCGATTCGACTCTGGACACGAAATCGAAGACGGCAGAATTTGGCTAAATCTTTTTTCTTGAATGATCGTGAGAATCGGAACGGAAAAATACGACACGACTCGGAAGTTCTTCCGAGCTGAGGCCGCCGAGGCAGGATCGTTCCCCGATGACATTCCACTCGAGAGGAATGTGGTTGGCGGATATAGCGGCACATGGGGTCCTTCGTAGGGCAAAGAGAATCTTCCGTGCAAGTAGACTATCGAGCTCGCGTCCGAAGGATCTAGGTATTTGGAACCTAAAGTGCCTGCCCTCATACTGGGGCGGAAAACGACATCGCAGATTCACCAGGTTCCTGCATTCGCGCTAATTTAATGATCGCTATTCATAGCTCATCACTACATAGACATTCAATACTGGACCTTCATGACCCATCATCATCATGATTATGTAGTGGTTTCTGAAAACCTCCTTCCCGTGCCCTTCGACGGACAGCTCACCGGAATTTCTGAAGCTGTTCGAGAGGAGGGGTTTGAGACAAGTGTCCGGAGAGATCCCATCGCCGAATGACAATGGGAATAGCATGGTTTGCGGGTACTAGCTGCTCGTCTTCCAACGAAGAGCCCACAAGTCTCTATGGGCGATTCGTTTGCTCGAGTGTTCGAAAATGATGATTGGCCGAAGAAAGCCGAGAAAGAAAATAAACACACTGAGATTCGAAGACCCTAGCATCCGTAGCTTTCGGCTCGCCGTATGGCGTGGAACAAGATGGAACGCTAGCGAACACGCACCGATCGTGCCAGCGTCGCGCTCTCAAATTGGAGAACCGACTCTCCCGAGTCATTAGAGCTAATTTTAGAAAGAAAAAAAAAGATTGCTTGGAGTGCGGTCCAAGGAAGCGCGTCCGACAGACCCTGGAGCACCAATGAGCATCTATCTAGTGGACGAATGAACGACCAACCCACCGACCAAGATACCAAACAGCTTGGAAGTGGAAAGGCTCGAGATCAACAACGGCCCCGATCAACGGATCTTCTCGCTTGCTCAGAAATGGCGTTGTAAAGCTCTCTCGTCGGGATGCGACCGGTCTCCGAGCACACATGTCCGGGAAGCTCTCCATCATCCAGAGCATACGGGACGGCTCGAAATCGCCACCACAAACCGATTCGGCTCCGACGAGTTAGCTGAAACGGACATCGACACCAACAGCGAGGTCAACAAGAAAATCAAAACATTCGGTGCTGGGTGGATCATCGATGGTGTCATCAGACATGAGGACGTCAAAGGCTAAGCTCTGGCATCTGTGAATTGATGAGCAGCTAACAAATGGCACACGTGGCGTTCCGAGCGAATGAAGCGGACGGTCTTCCCATCGGATCTCCTTCGAACACTGACTGAACCGTTGTGAAGAGTCAACTGTTGACATCGGAGACAACACACGTCAAGAAGTCGTCGACGTCTTTGTCGTCGCCCACCAACGTCGTTGTCAAGCAACTTCCTCAAACAGTACACTGAGAAATCGCCGGAGGAAAACAAATCGCAGCGGTCGATGACAGCAGCCAGCTCTCATCCAAATCTCGCGTCTCGATTCTCGATCGATGGGTGAGAGGTCTTTTCCGCAGACCATTAGGATATTGGAGAGTCAACGGTAGCGGAGATCGACGTGAAGGGGTACATGGCGTTCACTTTCCGGAATCGTTGGGGGTATCCTCTGGTTCCATTTCGGTCTTCCGACTTTATTGACCTCCTTTCCTAATTCACTGAAGTTTTTTCGTCGCCATGAAAGTTTCCCGCAAAGACTCTCGGGGTTCGAGACATATTTACCTACGGCAGCAATGCTCCTGTAGATTTGAGCTTCGCGAGCGCTGGAGATGAGGAATCGTCGGCTCCGTGCAGTTCTGATAAGAGTCGCTTTGAGCAATCCCGCTCAGATCATCCGGATAAGGATACATCATAGAAAAGATTTATCACGAAGGCAAACCGCAAGACCGTGTGACGGAATTCCATTGAATTGAGAATAATTCTCGGAGTAAGACATGGAGAGGGATGACGCAGAGATTAGTATCTTACAAAACATAAGAAATTCTTCTTTATTCAAACTCGTTCGGTCTTAACACCCTGAAATCGAGGCTCAGCATCAATTCGTTCCCCAACTAGATCTATTCGCTAGCGAACAGACATGAAATGATAGTTTAGTTCTTTACAAGTTTTTCGTACTTCATTTTCTTCTTTCGTATAAATATATACTCTTCCAGGCGGTACTTCTCAGAATGTCACAGATCTATGTACAAGAGAGGGGCTGCGGATGGCTTGTGTTCTGTAGAATGTTTATGATCACAATTTAGCCGAGCATGTGAATTTTCGTCCCAATATCGCGGACCGCGTGCGGATCGACTTCTCGATGATCGTCGATGATTGTGAAGAAGTCGCCCCTAGGAGAGAAGTTCCCCCGGCGAGGCAACATCAGAGGATGCATCGATTAGTCGACTGGATGGAATCGAGTAGATTTTAAGCCGCGGATCTACTCGTGCCAAATCGACTCTAATCAATCGGGACGGCAGCGTCAAACCGACGAAAGTTTTGCTCCAATGAGACGGCAGTGTCAAGCTGTCAACAATTGCGAAATTGTCGCTCATTCATTTCGGATGTCGGGAGCCGAGGAAACCTCATCTAATGTCACCAACAATGATCGAGCTTCGCTGCGTTTGCACGCGGATTTCCATTGTGAAGCGATTCCGTGAGGAACTGCGGTTTTCAAACGGCGGTTTCCCTGAGATTCGGGCACAAAGAGAAAAATACAGACGGAAATCCCACGGAATGAAGGAACAGGTAAAAGTCATTCCCTAAATTTTGTTCGTAATTCAAGTTGCTCGGTCGGCGCGGTTCCAATCCCCAGAAAAACTGGAGTGCTTCGTGCCGTCCGATCTGAATAAGGAAATATGAGGAGGGATATATAGAAGCTCGTTTTTTTCTCAGGAAAAGACTGCATAGAGTAGACTGAGAGATCTGCAGTGGCGTCAGCGCTGTTTGTTCCACCCGCCGAGAACGACCTTGGCCAGATGTGGATGATTTTTCTGTCCCTCCGAAAATATACACAATTCTGCTAAGATTTCCGTCGAGACCAACGTCTCAACGGGGCCGCAGTTTCTCAGAAAAATCGAAAGTAGAGCACCGCGGTCCACTGACTAGACGAAATCATGTCACTGCTCACGATAAGCACTGCCCGCCAATGAGTCGACTTCCGATGATAGCTGTCCGACATCTTGTTCATCTGGCTACGGTGCGAAAATTCACCCCGCTCGATTTTCGACTCTATACCGAGAGTCTTCTTCCAGGTCATGGATACAATATGTACAAATCAAATCAAGTGGACGCTCCGCTGTCCTGTCCGCGGTGATTCTGAGCGTCACAGAGATCCTGAGGAGTTTCGAACCTCGGTCGTCTCCCGAAGACTACAGTACTTCCTGATCGTCTCTGTCCCAGATGTTTTGTTCTTGGTGAGTTTCGATAATTTTTCGTTTTTCTTTCTCTTCTTCTCGGCCCATCTGGTGTACTGAAGTCTCCGTTATCCGACGACGATCACTTTGTTTTCTGTACACTACCTACTGACTCGAGGAAGCACCGGAAGTCTGCTTTGGAGCCCATCACACCATAATCGACATCATGGCTCGAGTTTCATCGCCTGGAAATAAAGAAGGTGATCGATTAGCTCCCATCGGATCAGGGACGGAAGACAGAATCTATTCAGTTTGCGTTGGAACTCATGCTCGAAATATTGGATCAGAGTGCTGGGAAGCGGTCGTCTCTGATCGAAGACTGAACGATTCAGATCGAGAATTCATGAACATTTCGAATATTGTAAAAAGTCATTCTTCATTGTTTCGATCTGTGAGAGAAACAGAAGTTTTCACTGTAGAACCAGACAAGCCGGACAGATCCCGCTGGAGGGGAAACGCTGCCTGCGATCTACTCAATCATCATCGAGGAGTTTAATTGACGACCGGCGGAATGAGTCGGGAACATGCCGATTCTAGAAAATTGAATTGCAAACCCTGTCCCCGTTTTCAAGTTCGGAAACCGATATTTATAGCCTGAGTGCTTCCGAACGGCTCCCTGTTTCTTCCTTTGCTCGGCTCCACCCTCCACCGCCGCTTCATCGGCGTCACGAGTATCGCGGATTTGATCTCGTTCCCCGACTTCCCTGCGAGTATAGAGAATTCTCAACACGGGGAACTGACCGGTAAAAACTCGATCGTGTTTCTACTGTACGAGCGACGGCTGAGAGTATCGTCGCTCGTTTACAACTGCTGACCAGCAATGTGGCGAAAGACTCGACCGGCACCCTGACGCGAAGCAGCAGTTCCACTACAAACTAACTCAGCAGCCGTCGAAGATTGCGGCGCGCCTCAGAACGGAGCTAATCGTGTTGCTATTGAAGACGAGAGCGTGTTCCGTTCCATCTTTCCCCTTCGACGAGAGACCGCGTTCGGGGTCAAAGAGGACGATGACCATCGGTGACGACACAAACACCGCCGCAACAACCGACAACTGCTCGGAAACATCGAAGGGATACCGGACGGTCTGTCTGATCTGTCATTAGAGCACGCCGATCTTTGAAACCAGATTCCAGAGGGTTTGTTCGGAGTGCAGACCGCTCGGGAGGATCTCTCGCGGCTTCAAGTTGTTCCGACAAGACAAGATCACCAACTCGCACGGCTTTTGTACGAACGACGTTTCGATCAAGTGTCCGACGGCGAGTTTTCTGTGAAACTTTATCTCGGTCTAGATATCGGGGTCGAAACCTTCAGAAACTTTCGCCTTCGCTGTGGACAGATCTTCAACCCTTGCGCTTCTTTCGGGGCGCTGGATAGCCCTGAGCTTTTTTCTCGGTCAGCGTCTGTTTTCCGCCATTCTACGCACGCTCGTGCGATATCTGCGACAGCTCGAAAATCAATGCCTGGTACCCGCGTAGAATGTTCAACGCTGACTTCACAGCATGGAAGTCGTACCAGACACGAGGTGACTCGCATTGCTGGATCGGGTCAGAAGTCAGAACCGATCGCACCGCTTACAGACGGCTTTGCTCACTTCTGCCCACGTTGAGGGAAGTGTTGCTGTCGCGAAGTCTGATCCACAGCCTTATCGACGAAGACATCAAGAACGGCCAGCCCGCGCAGGAAGGACCATGATGTCAGATTTCGAGAGTGGCTCTCGAAGGATTCGGATTCCGGGGCCTAATAATTCCTCCCGATCTGAGAAGCGGAATATTCCTCTCCGAATGCCTTGGAGATCCCAAGACTCATGAATTATGAATGGGCTTTCGCTCCTTCAGTCGCTTTGAGAATTCGAAGCCTGTCTGTTCAGAGCTCCGGATCAATATATCTACGATGCTGACCTACGCACGGCGTGCTTGGCTGACCGGACTTAATTTTCCTGCGACAGAGAAAGATGTTCCTCGTTTGTTCAGGGAAATCGGCTATCCGAGACAGAGTTGCTTTTCCGGGACCCAGAGGAACACATTTCTCACGCGCTTCAGGAACGAGCGTAGCCTTTGCATGATGCGCTGTCGGCCGCTCTCATCTCCAGCATCGACCCGTCCAATAGTGAACGAAGAAACGATAATTCTGTGTCTTGATCTCATTGGAGGAAAACAGACGCGCGCTCACAGAGCTGCGAAGACAGGCACGTCGAGAATCATTGTATTGGGTTAGTACAGCCCTCGCTCGCGAATTTCGCTCCAGGCCCTGAAGCAACAAGAGCAGTCCGGCAGTCAAGTCACCGCGTCTGGACAGAAAGATAAAACATAGTAATAATGGTAATGAGCGACCTGAATTAAAAAGTGGTTGCAGCGTCAGTGAGACGTGTATCTGATTGAAAGCATATGCTTGTTCGTGAAGATCTATCTGCGGCTCGAGTCAAGCTCAAGTCCACATGCGAGAATCTAGGTAATCGGATTTTCAATCGAACCTGACGAAATGGATCGAATATACCCGCCTCCACACAAGACTTCAGCAACCCCCTAACATCCTGGGCAAAGTCCTGCGCCGGGTACGACGGAATACTTGCACAGATGCCCAGCTTAACACCTCCACTACGATGAGGAAATCGAGCGTCACACTCAAGATAGGCCCCCCAAGGGAGAACTCCGGAAGAATATCGTCTCGTCACCACATATCGATCGGCATTGCCAGGGACTTGACACATCTGTTCTGGAAACGCCATCAAGCGACAGAGCGAAAGTGTTCCGCGGAAGAACGTACATCGTTCCATGTGCGTGATTTGACCATTCCGGACAATGGTCCGAGCTCTTGCTCTACACACGGCCGACGCAAAGAGAACACTTTCCCCGGAAGCAGAAGATGAACAACAGAACAACAGAAATGACGATAACGATGATGAAGAAAGCGACGGCGGCGCAGCGGTCTGACTGCTGCCGCTTCGAGAAAGGAGATGAACAAGATTCTATCCACTGCAGGGCTGGTTGATCGCCTGGACGATTCTCAGCTGGATGAGCGTTTCCCCGCAATCCGGGCCCATCAGTTCTTTTCCCGGCCCGCTCCTCCTGTCTAGCTTGTTTAATGCTGCTTCGGCAGCTTGCGATGAGCAGCGCAAACACTCGGCAACAATATTAATCAGCGGCAGCAAATTGGGCGGCCCGCTGCTTCGGTGCATCTCCTTCAACGGCGTCTCGAGAATGCGGTAGTTCAGTCAATCCCTTGTTGTCTTCTACCGAGAGCTTCCCATCGCCCGCGTGTGTTTTCCCCGTAGATCGACCCCGAGCCATGCAGCGACAGCGAGACTCACCATCGAATTTGTCCGTGATGGACATACGACTACCTAATAAAATATGCACTGACAGCAACAATGTAGGTCAGGCATTATCTTTGTTCTGTGATTCTCGCAGCCAAGTCTGGCTCGCGTTCAATTCTACGCAGACATCAATTAGATTGATTCACTGAACGGTGGTCCGATTGATTGGTCAGATTTGTTTCAAGCAAACCGATTCGTGGCGGAATGCGCGCATGTGCTTTCGACTACCTGACAGACAGATAGAAGAAAGGTCCGATCAAGGGACAAATTCAGCGAACGGCCGGCAGCCTCGGCGACTTCGGTGACGGCTAAATTAACCTGACCGTGTGATTTGACATTCGGTTCTGCACAAGGTTCCAGTCGCCTGAGGAAAAATCACAGACAACGTAGACAAACAGAGAGGAGTGTAGACGGCACTTCTACCATTCGGTCGAAACAATAAGTCAAGTCGCGGCCGCCGCTCGCGGATGCATCGTCTTCGTTCAGTCAACTTGTCGAATGTTGGCGAAGAAGCTGAAGAAGAATTCTCACGACTGAGGGAATCCCACGTCACTTCGCGGAAGGCTCAAGTGGAACTTTGCCGACGTTAGGAAGTTGAACTGAGACTCGGTTTCGCTCAATTTCAACTCGTTGACAATAAGGTCTCTGGCTCCAAGGTACCCGAGTCCGAGGGAACTTCTTCTAAATATACTCTGAGACCATTGGATTCGCGAATATCGTGCTGATAACGTTTCGCGTCTCTCTGTCTGATCTGGAGAGAGATATGACGCTCCCGAGAAATTAACCACCCAGAGCTTTTTCGAGCATCGTCTTCTCAATAATTTTCTCGACAAGAGACGACTGTAGCTCCGGCGAAGCGCCCATTCGGGGGCACGACCCTTGGAAATTGGTTTCTCTCGTATCTGTGGCTCATCTTCTCTCCGATCGAATTTTCCAGCTATCTTCGTCATCATTCCGCACCCGGAGCTCACAGATGCACAGCATCTGGTCGGCAGGAAGAACCCCCTTCATCCTGCCTCGACAGCTAGTTTCGTTGCATCTCGAGCCACTCCACCCTCGAGAGTTCCCGAATGCTGGGTTCCCAACTACTAACGGTTTCGAAAATCTAAAAACCGAGCGCTTGGCCGATACCTCCCTTGCACGGCCAACTTGAACCCAACACCCTCCCCCCTCATTCGCTCGTTCGTTCACTTCCTCTCTTCTTCAAGTTCGTAACCGCTGTTGGAGGACTCCAATATTTTCTGCGTCCGACAACCAAGGCGTCGCTTGAGCCCAGCCGATGCTTCTCCCTACCAGAACCGAAGGCACAATACGACAGGTGTACTCGATCCAGTCCAGTCTGAACGTGTCGGGTCAGGGGCCGCCTTTTGTCTACAGCAGGCGGATCGTCCGAGAAGTGCTTCGTTCGGCCCTTCGGAAGCCTCAAAATACTGAGAAAAATATAAGCTTGAAATCATACAGAGCAAAAACTCAGCGAACGGACCAGCTTAGGTTCGGCTTGCCATCATCGACAACTTGTAGGCAGTACAACGACCCGCCAGATTTCGTGTATCGGGCGAATTTATCATCACGGTCTGACAACGAGTGTCTGCCTGCCGCATGCTCCAATCTCACTGGCGTAAGTAGCAAGCCATCGAAGCTTGCAATCGGAAAATCAGTCGATCATGGCATCGATTCATCGGTCACTCAACGCCGAGAAGCGCGGATGAACATGAGAGGTTTGTTGGCCCTGAGACCCTAATCGGCGTTTCTTGCTGTTGCTGCTGCAGCCTAAGTGAGCGGTGGGAGAAGATTTGGCGACGAGAAGATAACAGACGACAGTCAATCGGTCCGCCGCCGACTGATGCTCGATCTATTCGTTTTGTGCGTGTATTGGATGATGCGGAAAAGGAGAATCTTGTCCCGATTAGATTAGGCCCAAACTAATCTTCGCCCCAACACTTATCATTACGCTCGAACTTAAATGCCACAGACACAGATAGGCTCATGAGCATTACCGCTGTTTCTGTTGTCTCAATCTTCGGGGAAACTCATTCGTCGCAGACATCTCAGCTTTGATATGAGGCTCATTAGGTCCACCAATCAGGGACATGTTCTTGAAAGCTCGCTTCGTATTTACGAAATACGCGCAGCGTAGTCGAGCTCGATCTAACGAACAGTCGGGGATAACCTGTGGCGCGAAATGAGGAATGGCGATACGAAGCGCGGGAGTCATGGAGAAGTTTCAGGGAGAGGATCTTATGAAGTTGAGACGAAGATTCCCAGGACAAAGGTCGTCGTCTCGAAGTCGTTTCACTGCCGAACGCACTCCTCGTAAATTTTGACTACGACTGCACGGCGTCGAGCCAGACGGCACAACGCCCGACCGACCGCCCGAAAGTCAGTTCGTAAGTCCATCCTATGATGAATGCTCAGTCAGTCAGATGAGAGGAGGCCCCCGGTTCCTGGGTGTTGTTCACACCGAACGAACGACCGAGTGATAGAGCGAGCAAGCAAGCGAACGACCAAGCAAGCAATTGAAGCTGATCTCCAGGCCGAAGAGAGCCGATTGGCAAACATTAAAGATTAGATTGGCACACAACAACAACAGTCGCGAAAAAAAACTGTATCGCTCCTTTCCATGAGTCGACATGGCGTACACGTCCGAAACACGGCCTCCCAATCGACGTCAACGATACCGAGTACAACAAATGATTCGAGGGGAGGGAAACTCGAAAGTGAAATCGTATGGAGCATAGCTCTTTCCGTTTGTCTCCGTCGCGGTTCTAACAAGATGCCAATCGATTCTATTCTCAGTATTTATCTCGAGACCAGCAGACGACGGCACCATGATACGCAATGAGTTCAGAATCCGCACGGATGGAGTTTCTCTCTCTCATGAAACAAAATGCGGTTGTTTTCAATCACAGTTTCAGAGGAAGTCATCTCTACAAGCAAGAGAATGACAGGCGAATGACGAAATAACCACAGGTTCTTCCCGATGATGATCACTATGGTGAAGATGATGATCTGGTTCATCCCTTAGAGGCGGCTGAAGGCTGACGGTTCTTTTATTTTCGTTGATGACGACGGCAACGGAGGGAAGCGCCACCGACACTATGACCGCTACCAGAGGAGCGTCGTCGTGGTTCCGAGAATATGAAGAAAGGGGAATGAGAAAAAACTAGAGCCCATCCAAAGAGGGGTCGGGGTGGGGGCTTCTGCCGGCGAACGATCGCTTCCGAGTAAGTGCATAAACACAACGAGAAAAGCGGCTGAAGAGTAAGCCGAAAGGGGGAAAATATTCTCACAATTCGCTTGACCCGTCGCGTCCAGCCAGCAACTAGCCAGCGCCGCGAGATGAGAACTCACTCCGTCAGAAAAGTGGTGAACCCATCGAGCGCGTGAGGAGCCACGCGGCGGAGTTCCGCTGGGCCGGAGGTTTTTAGGCGGAGAAAATGCCGAAAAGAAAAAGCAACCTATGGAATATCGATGCTCGTGAGTCTGAAATCATGTTCCCGAGTGTAATACGAGCGGTAATTCATCAGAAGGATTTGGTAATTCCCTGCTCGGACGGTCTTAGTGCTCATACTCTGCTGTTCTGACTTATCTAATTGTGGGTCATTAGGAAACCAGTCCCACTAGAGAACATTTCCCAAACAACGCACGGATTGTTTGGAAACATGAAAACTCTGCACCCGCCGTCAACGCCCATCAGCCGGTCGGGTTGTTATGATAGACACGTTCTTCGGAAGTCACTGGAAATCCGACTAGCTTGAGGTTAAACCGGAAAATATCTGAATCGACTTGAACGCAGACACCGCTCCGCTCTAATCGGCTTCATTGCTGCGGCTGTTGTTTTCCGTGATAGATATAATCAACGTGACTGCAATCTCTCTGGAAATCATCAGCGTTCTCAGCAATGGGTTTCAACACGGCGGTCAGTGAAAAGCAGAGACCTGTTCCTTGTCAGAAACGCTCGTCCGGCCCTTGTACGACAATGTCTCAGGTTACGCATGAGCAATCTTCTGATACGCTCCTCGAATTATCCCGATCGGCGCTGAGCTGGATATTAGCTCTGTAGTACGTAAAAGTTCGTCAGATTTCCTCGTTCATGCACCCGAGGCCGTTCGGTGGATGGCGCTCACTAGAATCGAAAAAGAGACCGTTCCGTACGCAGCTAACCAGACGATGAAATCTCTCCTCGCTGACGGCAAATGGCACCGACAGACAGAAAGTCACAACATCAACACATTCGGGTGAAATGAGCTGAGTGAGCTCATTGGACGCAGCCGGTCAGCCGGCTGAGCGGACCGACGGACAGATGAACGCCAACACCATCACCATCGCAGGCGAACAAGCAAAGGAAACGTCTGATGCCACCAGCAGCAGCAGCAACAGCGTCAACGTCGTTGCCTGGTGCCATTACGGCAGACGGAACGACGTCAGTCGAACCAGTCCGTGAGTTGCAATTTCCCGGTAACCCACCCCACGTCGACGGGCTGGAGCGACCATGCCTGAGCAACAGCTCGACACAGCCATTCGCTACGGAGCACTTCCCCTGAATTCTGTGCCCGATTGAGGAGACGTCTCCGACCCATCGAGGCTAACAGAAAAGGAATCAAATCCCATTAGCTGTTATTTGAATGCGCGAGGGAAGATAACGGCACCCGTCAATATAAACAAGCAGCGAGCAGCATCATCGTGGAATAAGGGAGGACGGCTTCTATCGTTTGCGATCCTCGCACCTGCGATAGCATGAAGATGCAAAACGTACACCGAAGGTGACACTCCTTACGCATCGAGTGCCCGGCTGACTTTCGGACGTTTCGACGGACCCACCGTCTGACTGACCGACCGCCTGACTAACTGAATGTTCGGCTGGTGCGCCGATCGGCCCTGTTGGATATCGGGTCGAGGACGTTGGGACATTGTTTTCTCTTTTCTTTGAATAATCGATATCATGGAGCGCATTCTCTAGGTACGAGGTCCACCGGCGGCCAGGCTTTTGTCCCTTTTTCGCACCCGTGAAAACAAACACGTCTCTGTCGGGACCTTTCGCGGGGTTCGCATAACGTTCGCATACCTATAACTTTCCAGTGGCCCCGGAAAAGTCTCACTCAGCTGAAGTTATTCTCATGACGAACATGGCTCGACCAGGGACAGAGTCATGATCCAACACCTGGGAAGTCCAGGCGAGCGGATAATAAGCGCCTTAGTGGTCGATTGGATGACGTCTCACTAGCGGGGCTAGTGGCGATTCCACAGGAACCGTTGTGAAACACGATCTGCTTATTTGTAAATAGTGGAATGAGCTACGGGGAAATGTGACGGGTACTGATGGTTCGCGGTCGGTTGAGTTCTGCGGACTCCTTTCCTCCTCTCGCCTACGGCGACACTCTACGAAAGTACATCTGGAGTAGTGGCGGGCGGCGGACGCGTACAACCACCAGAACGTCAACACAAAAGTGCTCTTCGGAACCCGATAAGCTCGAGGCAGAAGGGAGATCTTGGCAGCAATGGTCACCATGACATGTCACTAAACAAAGAGAACCTTGTCGTATGCATTTCCATTCAGACAGTTAAAAGCAGCAACACTTCTATCATCAGCATGATGCGTGATCGCGCGCTCACTCAGACTCAGTTAGACCGCTAGGCGCATTGTTGCAAGCCAAAGATTCAACAACAATACCACCGTTCTCGGCAACCTTGTGACGGATTGCTCAGCCATTACGCCGGTCGTCATCGTTCCTCCGGAACTGGTCTTATCCACACTGATTGAAACACACCACACATGAATCTTGGACGGCATGAATAAGCCTTCCACAGCGAGAAGTCCCACAGCAGCGACCATGTACCTGAACAAGATTAAATTAATGGACTTACCGTTCGGGCTATAGCGATGTGACTGGGACGGGCTTCCGATCGTGAGTATAATGAACCTGTGTTTGAGACACGGGATCGGGAACTACGATTGGCTTCGGTCGTCGCAGATGCAGGAGCTCGTCGACATGCGACGTGCTGTGCATCAAACGATTCCTCTTTGGAGAATCTTTACGAAGATAACAGAACAGCGTGAGAGCCACCCCCGCGACGAGGACGAGGATCCCCGCTCCGAGAGCCACCCACTGCAGCTGCTCGAGTGGCGTTCTGGGTGTTTTCGTCACTTCGTTCCGGAAGCACGAAGGCCACTCTTGGTCGGGTTTCACTGACCAATTCCCATTGAGACAAGTCAAGCTCTTGCTTCCTCTATGCTGGAAACCGATGTGGCACTCAGGACCCGCGACTCCATCTGACACGATCCTGAATAATCCGTTCTCGAGAGGTGGAAGCGGTGGACAGGGCACGCTGTCACACGGTGGCACGATGTCGGGATCCCAAGCGCCTCGTATGCACCTGAACGACTGAGTGAACGAGCTGTTCTTCGATCCCAACTTATCCTTGCACTTGACTATTACTTGCTCGCCATCGTGATAGATGTTCTTGTAGGGATCGTTCTTGCTCCGGTGATCGAATCGGGTTCGTAGTATTTTGATGCTGGGTCCCGGCTTGAAAGGGGGCCGACAAAATCCTTGCGAAACGCACTGAAAATCCGCGGGTACTTCCCATGCCCCTTCCTCGCACGAGGCAATGGCTGAGGAGTTCATCGGTTCGAAACCGTAGTCGCACTTTATCAAGACCATGTCACCGTTGAACAATCCTTCGAAGGGTTCGCTCTTGAAATTTGGAACTTTCGCCAGTAGGCGCGCAAACGTACACGACGAACTCGTTAGAACACTGGCTGCACTGCCGAAACTCAAGAAGGGCAATAGCGCCATGAACTCCCGAAACCTCATGATCCTCATCTCCAGGCTGCTGCCGAGCTCCCGAGTCGAGCCTCAACTGCTAATGAAATCCTTAGTGGAACGGGGAACTTACTAAGAGATGGGATCCTGAGCACGCCTTCGAGAAAACACAGACTCCGATACCGCACATAATCCGGGCACGGATTGGTCAGAGATACGTAGAAACGAGAATCACTGCCGAAGGATCCGATTTTCGCACTCCAGTCCACACACGGAACCTCCAGAAGAGGAGTTCCCCGAGGAAGAAGTCACTGTTTGAATTCCGTCGCGATCTACGTCGCACCGAAGAGGAGCTTGAGTGTTGATTTCGGCCACAGCCGTTTGCGGACGACGACGCCAACTTGTTGTTTCTTTTCGATGAGCAGCTGATCTGGGTGAGGTGGAGTTGAGCAGACTTTCTGAGCTCGCTCCTGCTTAAGAATTTCACGTTCACAGTATACGCGGCGTCGCTCTTGACTGACGACGTACGTCTGTGATGATAGAAAGCAATCTTCGAGTCGAGCGGCGACTGTTCTTGCTTGTTGCGGCGGTCTTGAATCTGAACCGACCGCGTCGTCAGTGATGGGGAGAGGCATGGGCCCCTTCTGGAGAGGAGCGAAGCGCGGCCCTCTCCCGTGCCGCCACGCACAAACAACACACACAGTGCCTGCCGTAGCAGACGGCGCGGCGTCCAATTCCTCGCCAAAAATATCGCCCGGCCACGAGCCTGCAACCCGCTAGCACTCCGACTCCGCGGTCGCACAGACTGCGATGCATCAGGCACGCAGCCCTCCACGGAATGATCCCACCGCTCGCGCACCACATGGCGGCAGCAGCGAGTCGGGTAAGCGCGCGGTTCGTCGTCTGCTCGTTACGTCTGCTGTCGGCGAAAATATTCCTAGAAAAAAAGAACTTCTGACGTATCCGCCGCCGAGTGCCACATGTGTGCTGTAGTAATGTAAATATTCTCATATCTTCGATTCGTCTGATAGCCGCGTGAGTCTCTCTCTCTTCCCAAAATCATAATCGATTTTATATGACTCTGTGACTCGGGAGATCGACGGTGAGCATACCGGGCTCACCAAAAAATTCCGCCGCGGATTTTCTGGCTCATCGCTTTGCCGGCGGCATATCCCCTCGATCGTAGAGCTGCGCATCGGAATACACTGCTGATCACGCTGACAAATCGGGCCATCTCGAGGGACCCGACTCGGGAGAGTGACGGGATGTGCGAGACCCCGCGCGAAGACCTACTTCCTTCTCGTCATCCGTTGCTCTTCGTCTTTCATTCACCGAAGAATCAAAGCCGCTCCGACGAGGGCATCGAGAGTCTATGTTCCATTGTATGTATTCGCTTGCGTTCCCTCGATAGTCTGAGGTGATCAGGCAACCCTCGAAAAGCAATTGTAAAACCCGAGAAGTCAAATTGTCGCCAGAGGCTTGCTGAGGGATCTCAGAACGAAATTGTATTGGGGGGGAGCTGCGTAAGGTCGGCCGGTCGGGCGGACCCCAGCGGAAGGGTATCGATGCGATCCCGATTGATTCGGAGTCACATGAGTTCCCAACTCATTTCGAGTATGTGATCCGGAGGAAGCTCTGAATTGAGTTTGATAATTCCATCCAGAGGAGTCTCGTCTGGTCTCAACATGTTTCAGCGTGTCAGGCGACTCAGCTCTGCGGAGATTCGCGACACAAAAGCCTGAAGGCGTCTTGAGCCCCATGTGTGGTGTGTGGCTCTCGGGGTAGCGCGAGCGACCTCAAGGGTTGATGAAGAAGCCGCAGAGGAGCTCCACTTGCTTTGTGGCGCTGTGTGATATCAATTTAGGGGTTGCGGTTTCAGGGTTATGCCCTAACACCTGAGCATCACCTCTGATACGAATCACACCGAGATGGCTAGTCGCGTCTCGGTCGCTGCTTGCATGGATCGTCTCGAGCGGGACGGATTATTCTCGATTATAGTCATAATCAATATATCGTTTGAACGAGCCCACGAGTTCCGGCAGATGATTGAGTCAAGTCAGTTCCCGGAGTCCTTTCCCTGTTTTTTTCAGGCTAGATCATTCAAAGTCCTGTCGTCCTTGAAGTTCATCGGAGTCCGGAATTGTACTTAAGGCGAGGATGATGTTCGACGCTTCCTTGATGACCGCTGTTATGTGGGGGCTCATACTGCGACTTTCGACTATGACCTTCCCGCATTCTGGGCAGAGCAAGCCCCCTATGTACGGGGATTACGAAGCTCAACGACACTGGATGGCGGTACTATAATTGTGCTTTCATACCTACATTGTATATATCTCTGAGGTGGAGTGGAGCTCCCGAAGTCATCGTGCTAGTGAAGCTCCTTTTTAACCTTGCATTGATTAATTGGGCAACGGCCGCAGGTAACCACGGAATTACCAATGAAAGAGTGGTACGTGCAGACTCCAAGGAATGATCTCCAGTACTGGGGTCTGGACTATCCTCCCCTGACAGCCTACCATAGCTGGCTGTGTGGGAAAATGTAAGCGTCTGAAATTCGCCGGTGGCAGAAATGACCATAGAAACTTCGGCATGCTCGGGACGCTCCACACAGGGTTCAAACTTATCTTCGAAGTGCCAAGTGCCTTTCTCAAGGGTGATCGATTTCAGATCGGCATCTCTCAATCCATCGTGGACTAAGTTGAATTCATCTAGAGGCCATGAGAGTCACGAACACAAGCGCTTCATGAGATACTCTGTATTAGTCTCAGAGATCTTGACTTTCCTCCCAGCTGTCCTGTACTACGCATCCGGGAGCAGCTCAGTTATTGAGAAGGTATTCTTGTTTTCTCCTCGCTCGGAACCCTGGGCGAATATCCCGGAGCTCTGCGCGAAGGAAATTGCCGGTTTTTCAATTTCCCGCGTTTCACTTGCTATAAATGATTTCCGACCTCCTTCCAGGATATAACCGTGTGGGTATTTCTGATGAATCCAGTTCTGATCCTCATCGACCATGCACACTTCCAGTATGTTTAGATTTGTGTTTTCGGAGCTTCAGCATATGTTCCTCTGATATTATTTGGCTCACCGACCGGATGGCCCTTGAATCCGCTCTCCCCTCAGATACAACAGTGTATGTCTGGGACTATTCGTGGCCTTCGTCGCGCTCGTCAAAAATGAACGATATATCCCTGCCGCCATCGCCTTCAGTTTAGCACTGAACTTCAAGCACATTGCGCTGTACTATGCGGTTCCAGTATTCTTGCACATGTTGAAGGCCTGCGTCTCACCTCCTCATATCACCCGATTCATGAGCATATCCTTGGCGGTGGTCGCGACTTTCGGTATTCTCTGGGCGCCTTTCCTCATCAATGGAACCGCTCTCAACGTTATCCAGAGGATATTCCCTTTCAACAGGGGAATCTATGAGGTATGTCCGTGACGCTTTGGAATCTGCCTCCACAACCGACGAAATAATCGGTATCGATGGATCCGTTTCGCTACCCAAGTAGCGTTTCGAAACTACTCCTCGATTCCAGGATAAGGTATCGAATTTTTGGTACGTCGGCTCGCTCGTGCTCAAGTTCAAGAAGGTATTCTCACAAGAGCGACTCGTGCAATTCTCTCTCCTGTCAACATTCTTCGCCTCGCTCCCCTCTTGGTTCATGTTGCTTTGCCGCACCGATAACCCTCACCACAAGATGATGAATTTCAAATTCGCCCTGGTGGGTTTTTCTCGAGATTTTGACCTGCAAGAATCAAAATGTTTTACCTCCCGAGTCCTGCGGTGGGAAATTTTGTTACATTACAGTTCAACACATCGATGGCTTTCTACCTGTTCTCGTACATGGTTCATGAAAAGTCAATCCTGTTCCCGCTAACGTGAGTTCCATAGTCCTCGACTCAGCCATTCCGTCTCCAGAATCATTCGTGCTTATAACTATAACACACATATCTTTCCTGCATCAGAGCATTGTTACTGGTCACGGCGCAAAATCCTGAATTCGTGTGGTACTTCACTGGAGTTGCTTCATTCAGCCTTGTCCCCCTGCTGCAGAAGGACGGCGTTCTGCCTGCCTACTTTGCTCTCGTCCTCCAGAGTTTCTTCATCATTTATAAAAGTCACATCGAGAATCTCTCGAACCGACGATGGAATCAATACTATTTGCTTCGTATATTGGTGAGTTCCGGATCGATCAACGATCATGAAATTTTCCGGAGATGTCGCCGAGTTATTATCTACCATTCACAATCGATGACAGTAGGTAGATGGAATTGATAACCAGCTCCCGGCTGAGTAGCATCTCTGATTTTCAGATGAGCGCTTCTCTATTGGTCGCACTCCTCCTGCATGCGATCGAGTTTTTGTTCATGCCTCCGAAACGCTTCCCGCATCTGTTTGTGGCGCTGAATTGCATCTTCTGCTTCGTACACTTCCTCTTCTCTTATCTCTACGGCCACGTCCTCCAATGGAGATACTCCTTCGGCGTCGCCGATGAGAAAACCGAGTGATTTCGACAATTAAAGCTCAATTTGCTTTCACGAGAGGTTATGCGCGCGTGCAATTGTTTGAGGAGAGAACCTGTCGCATTTGGGAGATCTTCCGATAAAGTGAAGTCGGTGCTATACCAAAGCTTGTGTGGAGCTCCATCGGGAGAATAATGTACATACATAAGTGAAATAAAGTCATTTTGTGATGTCGGGTTTGACTTCCCTCCCTGTTCTGATTCGATTTCCTGGCCAGACAGGATAGTCGTGAAGTCGATTGGTTCTCATGATGTATTCTAAGGCCCGCTTTCGAGACTTTGGCGGGCACAAAACTTCATTTGTCGGATGCAAAATTTCGGAATCGACTCGTCTTGATCGTTCATGTCTGCTCCCCTTCCGTTCCTCGTACACCCCGCTCAAGTCGTTGTCAGCGTAGCGCCTGCTCCGGCTCAAGCTCAGATTCACCCATGGCAACAACCATTTATGCAAGACCAGGAGTAGAATTCGGTCGATGCGTTCACGGATGGGGTTCCGAAAAATCCGAATCTAATCCGTCCATCCCCACGAATGTGATAAGGGAGCCGAAGGCCACTCTCCGTTTATTACCCGGGGAGCCGTTCGCACATCGATGAGGATCATTGCAAGTTTCGAGTGATTTCTGCTGGTTTCGATGAATCAGAATTCATCTTCCATGGATCAACGATCGAGCCTGGGAAGAAGGCCGCAGCTCATTCAGCGACCTCGTCTTAATGGGTGTTCGTGAACACCGCGGAGATTCCGTTAGTCGGCGATTCCTTTGGTTGAGCTCAGTCCGGCTATAGGGAGCCGATGCCTGAGAGCGGAGGCTGCGTCTTCAAGGCGCCTACGCGGAGCAATCGGATAATCCTTGTCCATCAACGGCTAGACAAGGAGGATGTTCAGCATCCGAGACTCCTTCAATGTAGTCTATCAGTGCCGTTTCCGCCTCGCTCTCAGGTCTGGCTAATGTGACGTGCCCTCGGTTCGGAAACCGGCCGATTCGAGCCTCCCGCTCATTCCCGAGATAAAATGGAAGCAAGCAAGAAATGGAGATGCTTCTTACTTGCAGAGCGTCTAGATCACACGGTTCAATCAAAATAAAGGACGGAAATCCTATCCGAACATTCGGACTTCCTCAAGGAGAAAACCAGACGTCGCTCAGCATCGGTGTCTCGGGAGCAACGGATGACGGGCTCGATTTTGTCGTCTTCGGATATCCACGATTCATATCAATATTATATAATATTCAGAAGATTCCATCATGCCTAGCGGTTCGCAGACTGCCTCGGAAAATTATTCATACTTCAGACCACATACCTTCTTTTCGGCGCGCGAGGGGTCGTCGCCGCGCCGACGAATCCGCGTCTTATGAAGAGTTTCCGATCAAGAGCTCGGTTCGCGCAAAATTCCAAGCCTGAGATCCGAACCGCGTGAAAGTCCAAAGACCCTCGTTTGGCCAACATTTCGTAGTCTACCGTCGAACTGGCTGAGCTATTGTAGAGCGCTTGTACGAATCGTCTTATCCCGAAGTCAAATACGACATCACAAAGCAATAATACAAATAGATGCGATCAAATAAAGTCCAGATCATGATCTGAACTGATGTTGAGAGAGTCCGAGGAAGCGTCTACCCCGCCGCGGTATTTCTTTGTCACAAATTAACCCATCGAGCCCTTTGATCTGACAGCTCACCCCTTCGATCAACCTCGATTCTGCAGAAACGAGTCCTATCTCCGGCCACCTGAGGACACAACACGGAAGCCGGTCTTCGGCGCGAGAACTCTCGCTCTACGGATCGCTCTCCGTGTTCGAATGAGACTTCTTTCGAGTGGATTATCAGAAAGCTTGAGCGAGTTCCCGGAAGCGACTTCTATAGAAGTGATAATGTGAAATGTCTCTGAAGCATTCTCATCGATGCCCCGGAGACCTCGCGCTGGATTTTTCGGGGCACATGTGCGAATCTACGGTGAGGAAACGCGTATGGTCGTGGCACAGTTTTTATTCTCGTTTGTATTAAGGTGTAAGAACATTCAATCCTCGAAGATAATGATAATGATCCGATAATAACCGATGATAATCAGGAGAGACTATACAGTATGCATTATTCTTATGTCGATTTACAAGCTATTGTGCACTTGTTTTTGGATCCTTGTGTACACTGCTTAGACACCTGGACGTCGATGGAAATTGAGTTCTCCGCAGAGCTTCACGAGCTGAGCGCGAAAAAAGACTTCCTGGAGAAGAAGACAAAGCACAAACACACGATTCCGCACATGACGAACAGAGCCAGGATATTCGCGACTAGTCGGACCAGATGAGACGGTTTCTTCTCTGAAACCGCAAGTTCCGCCATGAGTATGATGGAGGAGGGCTCCAAGCAAAGCGGTATCTCACCAACATAGTGTCATTCCCTTGTGCCTTACCTTTCGCCAGTGAATATTTCGAAGATGCCGGGCTGACGGAGCTCACACTTGCGTAGCTAATGCTCTCCATTCGCTCCAGTTTGTCGAGTGTCAAGTGGATCTCAGATGAGAAGGACATTGCGGTGCGATCTGCGATAAGTCCTGATCGGAGCCTGCGGATTGTGATAATTGTGATACTGGAAGGAACATTGTCGCAGCGGAGGAACCTAGGAATCGATGACCCAGCGGGCTATTCACCCTCAAGTCAAGAGACAGGTGATCATGTGAGGGCTCTCTCATGCTATCATCTTTGTAGTCTGGAAGCTTCGATAGATTGGCGGAGTGGCCCAAAAAAGAAAGCTATCGTTTTGCACCTTCGGACACCTCTCGAGTGCGCAGCGCGAAAATGCACTGACGACAACTCTTCTCGTCGAGCGGTCCATGCAACAAAAGTGATGGTTCTAAAGGTCGCTGGGTTCGACGCGACATCGATTGCTCCCTCGAGTGTCAGGATCCCTCCGAATCGAGGAGGGAATGCATATTCGACTAAGAAGCTCCTCCGGAGCGCGAAGAAATCTAGTCGCTCGGGGGAAATCCCTCACGGCATTGTCTGGCCTTCCCGATTCCGAGGTAATCATCGATTGGTGACGCTACCGATCCGCCTAACGTAGAGCGTCTAGGAGTCCCGCCTCCCCGATTGCAGAGGAGGGAGAGGCGAAAGCATCCGTGGGGCTCTATTGACTATCATACATTTGAATCGGACCTCAATCCCGCCCATGGATCTTAGATCTCAACTGGATTCCAACACATTGTTCCTTGAAACCGCGAAAAATTATTCGCTGTACTGCTTCGGATCAGATCCAGGAAACAGCTCAAAAACATTAGATGGGGGAGCTTACCGAGGTCCGATGTACTACGTCGAGATCTAGCGATCTGTATATGGAACCGGAACACGCGAGGCCACCTGAGAGATATATTCCGAGCTGCGATCTCCGCGAGAAAATGTTCATTCGGGAAGTCGGCTGGAGTTTTGAGGTATCCAACTTTCCCCCTTTCCCGCCGATGGCCGAGCATAGGTAGATTGCTGATAAGTTTTCACTCATCTCGCCGCGGCACCTTAAAGGAACCGCTCCTTCCAGGTAGTATCTCAAACGCTTTTGGTTGGTTCTCCTGCGTACTCGTCATTCCACTCGACTGTATTGCTTGACTCGAGGAAAGTATCCACATGCAATGCATCGAATTTCTCGAAGTTTATCAGATTCACCGAAGATCCGGCGAAGTGACTACGACGCCGAAATCCAATACTCTGCGGGGAAACAGCTCGAAATACATCTACATTCGTGGGGAATCAGTATGTGACTCGAGACCACTCCTGGCGGTGCGAAAGATCCGGTCCGCGGAAGATGATAGGAAACGGGACATTCTTAACTTCATGTCGAGCTACCGTCGATTGCTCGCCCCAGACCCTCGAGAAATCCGATCCCAATATATTACTGTGACCACATTCTACACCGAGCCCTATCGTTTCTAGAAAGCGAATCAGCGAGTTATTCCCAGTAGACCGCTCGTAAAAATAGACCATGTCGATTTCTTATCTGCAGCGTCGTTTATATGATGATGATCTCCAACAACAAACGCTACGAGCGCGAATGACGCCGAGGAAAACGCTCGATGGATGCATGCATGCACGCACGCGGGAATCTTTGCTCCGAAATAAGGAGATTTTACGGGAAAAATGACCAGACTTAGAACGTCTAGACCAGGATCAAGTCGAACCAGAATACCCTACATTGACTGTATCAGATCCTTTATTAGCGCTCCTTCTGAGGATTGAATAGTTGATACTAGGTAATTCCCAATCATTTTTTTCGTCACCATGGCAGAAAAAAATTCAATGGTTTCCGGTCAATATCGTAATCATCCATGTTACCCATTCATCTATGATCACCGAGGTAATAGAAATTGTGGAGATACTGACTGTTGTCCCTCCTCAAGTATTTACACCACAACGAGTTCCTTCCAGAGAAGCTATTTACCTAGGAGTGATTCGTCATCCGGCAGAAGCTATAGCTCGTCACCGGCTCTGGAGAACCCCGAGATTGAGAAGACGGGATTGGGAAATCATCATTTGATAATTAGAGGAAAAAATACTACAGGTCTAGGGTGAACTTCGGGGTGGCAAGAGAGAGAGGTAGACGGATCGAGGAAACTTGGTGAAGTGAATCAACTAGCGAGCGGGACATCTACCTACACTAGAGCATCGCGGTCGCTGGAGGAAAACTATCGACCCGATGCTGTGACGTTGAGTTGAGACTTGAAATCACCGTAGAGCGACACCGAACGATGTTCACTGTCATCCAGTGGAAGAGCTTCGTTATATTCATCCAGTTACATTTCCGTCGTCATTTGTTCCTTCCGAGGAGTGACTGGGTCATTCTCCCTCCGTTGGAAACCATTCTCGCTGGAACAGAGCTTTTCGCTTCGGTCTCACTGGTGAGACCGAGTTCTTCGATCGCTTGTTCGGATGACCATCTCTCAAATCGTTCGGAACGGTTCCAGTGGAAAGGCGGCACGAATCGCCACCAATTTCCTATTGCTGTGTACACGAGCTGTCTCGGCCGGCGTGGCGGCCATGGAGAGCTTGTCGTCTTGTAGAGGATACTCCCCCGTGTGTTCGAGAAAGTGACTCTATACGCTCGCTTGATCTCCATGTTTTTCCGTCGCTCTGAACTGGCCCCGAAACAACGCATCGATCGAGTGATGTAAACGAGGTTTTGATTCCGGGCTCCCGACAGCTTGGGTTTGATGGGGTGACGAAGACGCCAGCCGCACGCTCTGCGCCACAGACTGCTTGCTGTCCACATCGGGCTCACGTTTTACGCATAAATCGGTAGCCTCTTCTGGAAGGAAAGGATCTCCATGAGAACGATGCATGGTCTTGGCACTATCCGGTCACATGGCATCGGGACACCTAGCTCCGATCCGAACTTGTGGATTCGGGGACATTCTCCAGACTCTGCACCGCCGAATTCCTCCCGACCAGAAGGAGATAGATGAGCCTTGACTTTGGCCGATATTTTACAATCTGACCGTAAAGCGCGGAACAAATCATTTTACAGGGGGATGCGCTCAATTGTTATTCTTATCTGCCCTCCTTCCGAAAACGAATATAAGATACATTGGACCCGGGGGAAATTCCAATAGCTGAGAAACCCTATCAGAGTTAGCGTTCGAGAGCTCAAATCAGAGAGGGCAATCTCCCACTCGGCCGTATTTCGGAGGAGCACGGCCCAGACACCGGCCTTCGCTCAGAGGAGTGATATTCGAACGTACCGTTCAGCCTCTCGTCGTCATCTTCATCGTCCCCGTCTCCATTGCTCCGACACTGCCGCAAAAGTTGACTTGAATGGAATCCCGGATGGAGCATGTGATGAGCTGCCCCGTGCGTTGAAATGGTATTCGATGTCCTGAGGTCTGTGGCATCCTCGCTGTTCGGCTCCGCGTTCTTCAGATTAGCTGCGCTGCTCTGGATATCGCGTTGAACGTTTGCTGTCACTGTCACGGGGCTCGCTGCCGTCGTGGTATTAGACGGCGAAGAACATCTCTCCGATGTCTCGTGTCCAGTCGAGGAAGCTTCGCTCACCGTGCCGTCCTTCAGCTTCTCAGCAGCTTCGAGAGACTTGCGGTGCATGCCTGGCGAGAGGAAACGAGAACTTCGGTTAGGGCGAGTCGAGAAGAAATTCCCAATTTGAGCTCAGGCTCTCAGCGTACTTCAGGTTCCGAGTACGATTTCGCGAGGGTCCCTGAACGCCCCAGGAGCGATTAGCGCTATTTTCTCGCAAAGGACTAGACCATCAGGCCTGAGCGCCCAAGCCCGTCAACTCATCTGCCAATTCATTGGGCACAAATGTTAACGTATATCTGCTGCTCTATTTAGCGGTCTCCGTCGGCAGTAAATTCATCCATCATTACACTGCATAACTGATGAGCGATGGTGGTCATCATTAGTAATAGCGACGACTCTCGTATCCGTCGTTCCGGTATAATGCCTAATATGAGGCCGAGGGCGTTCCGGTCTCCCTCTCAGACTGGATCATAAAACACCCACTTCTTGTCCGACCGCAGCCGACCAGGCAAGCAAGCAATTTTATTAAGCGTGGCTACACGTTAAGTAAGTACAACTTGTTTCTGCTGGACCGGAAGAGAAACTACATGCTCCTCGATCAGTCGTGCGTCTAAGCGGGAGCCGGTATCTACGAAATTTCCACCGGGTCTCTCACCCACGCAGAACACGTGCGACTCAAGCTGTCGCTCGGTAAGAGAGAACTTTCATTTCTTGAGCCGAGAAAAAGGAGGTGAGAAGACAAAGACACTGGAGAAGCGGCCCAAATCACTTATCTCTCCGAGTGGCTGCTGAGAGCGCGGGCGGCACGAAATCCCATAATCTCCGAAGAAATGAAGAGAACAGGGAGGAGCGGGAGGACAGTGAAACAGGTCGCTCCCTCTTGTAAGTTCTCCACTCAGTCGGCTGCAAACCGGCGGTGTTTGGAAATTGAGTTAGCTCTTTAATTAATCTGTGTCCATCAATTTGATGCAGTCTCTTCTCAGGTGGCTATGACGGGGTCAGGGTAAATGCGGGAAAGTCCCTGGATAGAAGAGGAAAGGGTTGTCGCAGGGAAGCGCGTGGTGTCGACTGATCGAGTTTCGCACGTCCAATTCGAATTGAGAAAAAATTCGAGATCAGACTTGTTGACCAAGTCAATCCGATCCTATACCAATCAATTCTATTCGTAGGCCAAGAGCTCGCGCGTTCCGCCATCTCGTGACACATTTCATCGGTGTGGACTCTCAACTTATGGAACTCAACTCGCTGAGGTGACAGATTGAGGGGAACACTTCGCTTGTGTACGCTGATCACGAGACAGGTTCAAATGCTACACATGAGAACTAAATAGACGAGTAAACACATCGATGGCGGCGCGAGGTGAAATAGGTGGAATATGTCTCAGGAGAGCTGAGACACCGGAGTTTCGGCGTTGCGTAGACCAGCCGTCCGTCGCCGCCACCCATTTCGGGATGCCTACGCTCTCAAGATATGAACTCTCGACGGATGCGTCAGGTTGTAGGACCTGTTCGCCGTGCTGCTTATCAGTTGGTCAAACTTATTCTGTATGGAGGTCATACGAAGCGGGATGGGTTTTGTCCGTGGCTGTTCTGCCTCACGGCTATGAGGCTCGATTCGTGGTTTTCGCCGTGGTGGGCTGGTGTTGGCGCTATTTGTCAGTGAGATCACGAGTGTTTCGGGAGGTGTCGGGACTCTGACTGGTAATAGATTCTTAGCGGAATGGATCGTGGTGACGTAGTCCTACGACTCGGGCAGGCAGCCAGTGAGCCAGCCAGACACTCATTCACTCTCACTTTTACCCCTCACTCGTTCCGCAGCGGCGGCCGTGGCGGCTTGGCTGTACCAACTCTTGTATGCGGGACTTCTCCATGAGTTTAATATGCGTATCATACCTGGGTGGAGCGCAGTTACCACACCCTCGAGCCGGCTGATACGATGTTAAGTAGCAGCTAATGCCTACCTAGCAAACGAGCCAGCATGCTAGTCACAGTCGGTCGGTCAGTCAGTCATCCACTCCAAGAGCGAAGAACTTATCCTCATACTTCGTCGGCCATGAGACATCAGAGTTCCTCCCACACGCCTACGACCTTCTTCCATCGTGTCCCAGACGGGATTTACTATAGATTTAGACGGTGAGCCAGCATGTACTCAAATCAGGTAGGGCAACGGGTTTCGATACTTCACGGAGTTTGTTCGGAATCGCGAATCGCCCGCAAATGCAGTCAGGTAAATAGACATGAACTGGGTATTTTCCGATCTCAACCATAACGATGCGAGTCCCGGTGGGAATTTCTCTTGATCTGTTGCTCTCGGACGGAGCTTTCAGACCATGGTTTCGCCCCGAGGCGATCCCGACCGCTCCTGCTCGGGGTCTTCCAAGATTCTCTCGTCGACTTTAATATTTAGTGTCGCTCGATTTACTCGGCCAGGGTGATGATATGATTGCTTGATATTCCTGAGGGCGTAGAGTTGCTCTTGGGTGTCTGACTTACTAATCGAGTCGCCCAGCTCGCTCGTTGATAGGCGCCACGACACTTCATGAATAATGCATAATGCCTCGTGGACTTTCGTTTGGTCGCCGCTGCTCGATATCTGAACAATTGATTCACCTCTGTCCGGCGAGCGGGACCATCACCGTGACCGATACCTATCGACAGAGCGGCAGGAGATACCTGCGGCCGTCCGAGGATCGATGTTTTCTTTTTTGGATATCGCCCATTCTTCATGTCGTCCCCGAGTGTGTATCGCCTAGTATCAACTCGGGAAACCTCTCGCCTCGAAATATTCCCTATCGAGAATATTTCGCGCATCTCGCATGATTAGTAATATAACACAACTCACCTAAGAGCCACGGCGCGGTGTTCGTTACGTCGCCCTCCTTCGCGCCCTTGAGTATGCCTTCGGGTAAGGGTAGGGAGTGTCGGACCATAGCTCCGTATAAACCGTATTCGGCCATTATGGTCGCCTTCCCCCAACACTTTTCAGTCTTGCGCCATTTTGCGCGCCGATTCTGGAACCATACCTGGAACGATCGGGTGCTTAGAAGTAGGCCATGCGAAAAGCAGTCAAAGCCGAAAAGTTCCCCCCAATCTTTCGCAGAATCTGTCCGTCCTCTCCTGCCAGGCAAACACCGCCGAAGGAATAATTCACCGAGATCTTCTCCGAGAGCATGCGGCCCCGCAAGAGAAAATCTGATTTCCTCCCGAGCGCAGTCAGGGATCGCCGTACATGAATTCGAATGTAAATTATTCTTGAGAGAAGGCTACGTTGAACGGGAGGTACGGTTGAGGAGAATAAGAGCCTCCGTCGTCAAAGGCTTGTCTGCGGTTTGCTTCAATCAAAATTATCCGCTACAGTTGCTCGGGAAATGTCTTTTGTGACGAGCACGTAGCATCGTGCCGACCTGCAGCCCCGATGGAGTCAAGCGTGATTTTGTCAAACCAAGCCAAGCTACTTGATACTTCGTCGCAGATTCTTTTGTGTGACATCCTGTGGAGCTCGACCCGTATCCGAGGAATATGGAGCCCAGGATCACGTGCGGGACTTTGGGAGCCGGCTCTCGGATCAATTAGTTTCTGATTAAGAAGCGTCATTTACTGATATTCCGCCGCGTTATACCGCGCATCGAGAAACACGAGGCTCGCGAGTCCCGTCGCGACCGAACTTCGTGAAATCCGGAGTCGGGAATTTCCCCCACATTGAGCTCCTCGGTTCAAATGCTTCGGGGTATCCGTCTCGGGAAGGAATAGTATCGGCCTTCTCCCTCCTCTGACTTGTTATTCCCGGTCGCTAATGGGATAACGATTTGGGATGCCGCCTCCAGAACGAAACGAGGCGTCATCGCTCAATCTTGATTGACGCTTCGCCAATGAACGCGGTTTGTTAATTCCTTAATTCCCAATGCCCCGCAGACGAGGACCAGGCTGCCACGGCAGCGGAAACGACAACCACTTGGAGACCGATGCCCCCTGGACATCGGTCGAGCAGCTTCAACTTCAGAGAATGTTCTCTGCTCAACGGAGCGTGTGATGACCGAGTGTTGCGAGGCCATCTTGTCCGAGCACCGTCGTCGTCGTCGTCCGGGGAGGCAAGCCTGCTTACCCGCCGCCTGTCCGTCCATCCATCTCGCCATCCTTGTTTGGCGGTTAATTTCAATCTCAATTAGAGACTGTTCTCTGAACGCTCCCGGCCAACGTATCCCTGGAGAGCGCACGGAGCAACGACGACGGGAGAAGCAGACGCGAGGAAAGGGAGCTTTTAATTTGCTGATAATTCAATTGGCGTTTGCGAGACACGCTCGGTTGACAATTGCAACAAGACTTAACTCGCAATGCACTGCGTGATAGGCAGATTTCCTGGGATGCGGCTGGAGACGAGACGGATTTTCTTGACCTCTGCCTCAAATCCACCGAGCTGCGTCAAGTGAGAGCTGGGTGCCCCTCTTGACCACTCCATGAATCCACTAGCGCCAACTCCCTCGACAGGAACGATGAAGGCACCCAGTCGGAGCGGGACTTATAGGCAGACAGGCGAGCCGATGGAGGACGAAAGAGCGAGCGGGTGGGCGAGAGGACGGACGGATGGATGAACAAATGTAGTGAGACGATGAGGAAGAAAGACATCGACTAGACAAGGGACAGAGGCAACTAATCGGATCTGATCGCATCAAGTGACTCAGATTTCTTTTCACTCGACACAACGACTTGCTTAAGCTCCCATACGAATGAAAGTAGCCCGCCTCGAGAACATATACACAAGTGTAGCGCAAGCCGCACGAGATATGGTCCCTCGAAATTCGCTGCACATTGGCCTCATCAATCTCCCGAAATTCCCATCTGTCTGTCCCATCTAAATGTCCAGGATCACCGCCAAGCGTCTTGCGGCGAGAACAACAAAGATCGCGAGGAAGAATTACGCCACTCACGGGCCGTCTCCAAGCTTCCCGGAATCTCTGAAAAACTGAATTCGCAGATCAACGCAATTCAGGGAAGTCGATGGTCGTGGCAGGTCATCGCCGCAAGCTCAGAGCGTCTTGCCCCGCTCTGGGTTCTCAGCTCGGCTGGCTGGTGAGTCGCTTGTCGAGAGCGTTTAGCGTCTTGCTGACGCTTGAGGGATAAAAGTGCCACCGATGCCCTTGTCGAAACTCAGTCGGCTAACCCAATTTGCTTTTGTGTTGTCGTCGTCATCCCAGCAGAAAGCCTCATCTCAGCTTGACCGAGTGAAGAAGCTATTGCAGTCCATCATGCCATTTGCACCCGGTCTGCGAAGGCAAGCGACCACCAGTCGCCTGAGCACCCAACCGCGCCTCCCTCTCTGCGCTTGTCGCCCAATCGAGGAACAAGTCAAGTCGAGGTCCAGTTCACAAGTTAATCTTGTTGTTGTTGTTGTCAGCGGGGGAGGGGTTTCGGGGGGTAGAGAACGGGAGCAAGACAGTGAAGAAAAAATACGAATATCATCCGCTCTGGGCGCATGTCACAGATCGACCGCTCGGTCAGTCGCAGGGAAAACCCACTGAATGGGATAATTTTGTTTGGTTTTCAAATCTCGAACCCTGGGTCCGCTATGCTCGCGAGGTCTTGCCTGCTCTCGTGTTCTGCTCTTTGCGGATTTGCATGCGCATCACATTGCGGGGCGGGGAACGCCAGGCACATATTACTGCGGCAATTTCGAAAATCTTTGGGGAGAGCTCAGCGCGCCCTCCAGGACGAGCTCACGGCGCTCTTGGATTCGAGATGATTGTGTCTCCGCATTGAGAACCGTGACATCCGAACGATCCGGAGGGACCGAGGGGGAGCTGCAAGAACTGCGACGTCCATCGTACCACGAGTACTCACTTGAATTCTATCTTCGGGTAGATCTGTTTTCAACGAGAGCATCTCACGGGCGTAGACATCTGGGTAGTGAGCATCTTTAAACGCTTTTTCCAGCTCTTCTAACTGGTAACTGGTGAATATCGTTCTGAAAAGTCATCGATAGCTCGAATTATTCGGAGTTTCTCTCTCGGCACTAGCTGAGGCTTCCGTGCATTGGATTCGATGAGCACGTACTCCTTTCCGCTTCCAACTTACCGGTGTCTCCTCTTCTTTTTCTGTTTCTTGCCTCCTCTTTGATTCGAGTCGTCCTCAAAGGCTCCGGGACCCGCTCCAACAGCGGGATTTGCATTAGTAAGCCGCAACTCTGCGAGACCTGCAAGGAGTTCAATCTTCATATTTCGTGTGGAATGAGAGACCCAAACGTCTCCGCCTATCAGAATAAACTCCGAACCTCAAGACAGTTTCCCCAACGACGTTCTAGCGAGCATTCAGCGGAACCACACAGTGCCATTGGATCGATTCGAGAGTCTTCGGAGGACGATTCCCAGCACTGGGAATTCCGAACTTCGTCCGTCGTGCGCAGGAACTGGCCGTCACCGTGTCGGGGACTCGACAAGCATGGGAAGGGAATCAGAAGAAGACAAGGAAGGGAGGCACTTAATCTGCACCCATCAGTGGCCTGAGTGGAAGTTGTGCCGGCCGACTGCTCGTTACACGAGATGCGACGATAAAACGGGACATAACTCAATTTAGTAATGCCGATCGCGGCTAGCCACTAGAAGCACCAGCGGTGGCAGCATCGGTCACATCTCCGATTACCACACTCATTGGAACATCGATCTTGATTTCTGCTCTCGTCGTTCAAATCACTGAGCTGAAGAGCGACAGAGCGACCGGCCAGCCAGCCAAGAAAATAGGCGACCGACTGGCCGAATCGACAACTAAGTAGATTCGGCCAGCATCGCAGCGATCGCACGGAGTAGGGACGAATTGACAATGTCCGTCAATTCATAACGAGATTCGACACTCTTCGGATGAACTATGAGGCAATCGGAGCGAGCGACTCTCTGTTTTCCTTCCTGCTATCCTCAACGGCACCTCGCTCGGACATCCTCAGCCGCTTGCTCGGCCGCTCGTCTTCCCTTTCCTCAAGGAACGAGTCCCGGCTCCCAGCTCGGGCTCGATAGGCATTGTTAATCGAGGAATGCCTTTCGTTCTTATCCCGACTTCAATAAACACAGGCCGTCTCCCCTCCCGGCTTGGAAAGCGCAAGACAATGAACAATTTCTCCGGGTGAACAATGCTCCTCGTGGACAGTCAGTGTATGGAAGGGAGTCAGCCCGCCAGCCTGCCCGCCCGCCAGCGGGAAAGTGCTAATTTTAGAGGAATTCCAATGACTGAGAGGATGAAAGAGATATGGCACTTATGACGCCCCAATATCGATGTGGAGAGCTTGAGCAACGTCACTGGAATACTTCCGACAGATCAGGATTCCGCCGGCGCGGGCCATCAGCAGACGTGAACTTTTTCGTTCGTGAAGCCTCCTGACCGACGATCACTCCGTTCAGGATCCCGATTTCCAGCCGTGTTCTCGCATCGAGTTCCTATAATACGCTATACCGATATTCTCAATTGATTCCCCATCGTGGAACTGCGTCCTGGGCGAAGGAAGGAATCTAAGTAGAGCGTTTCCCCGATTTCCTATTCAGGAGCGAGGGAGAGGTGCGAGGGGAAACAACGCTCCGTTCGTTCGAACGTTCATAACTTCGCGCTGCTAACCTGCCTGCCATTTCAATAGGTTCCGAGTTGATTAAGGAGAGAGCACATTCCGGGCATTCCAAATGTCTAACTGGGTACTAATAAGCGGGCTCACTCTTGGGGACGCGCGGACCTACAGACATCCATATCGAGCGCTGGGCGAGAACCAGAGAGATGATATGAGCAGGGAAGTCACATCTCATCCACGGGCGTCATTGTCCCAGACACAGCGCGGAGAGAGAGCACTACCCCATGAAATCAGAGCAACTGCCGAGCATCTTGAATTTTTTACTCCGAAATGAGGAACCCTCGAGGTATTCCACTGGGTAGTCAACATTGGGGTAAGGCGAATAATTCTCGACTTCTCTCCAATGATTCGAATGATTTACTTCTCCCCGATAAGGACATATTCTCAAAACCATAAATGCAGTGGATGAATCCTACCCGAGGGAATTTATGACGGACTCCTTAGCTGCGGAGAGCCGTTTCGTACGACGAAGGTATTGACTTTTCCATTCGCATTATTGGACACACTCCCGTAGGCACGTCGTATAAACGACGCTGCTCTCGTCCCCGCTTTTCAAGCGAGTAGAGGCAGAGAGGCCCTCGAAGCAGCGGAAACCATCGAGGGAATGAGGGAGCGCAGCCTACGAAAGAGCGCACTGGTCGAATGCGACTCGTTGACCACTTCGCCAGATTGACTTTTTCAGGTCGGGAGCAATGACTCGCGACTTTCGCTAGGGATCATATCGTTCCATTCGGCTCCATCAAACACTAACGGCAGGTGCCATTCTACACCTGTTTGACACCGGGAGCAAATCTGATCGGGGAAATGTCTTCGCAACAATGTCCTCCCAAGATGTGTGTGGTTCTCTCCTCCTTTTAGGCGGAACTCGGAGCTCCGACAAGCGTTCTTCATCTGCCGAGGCTCGGCTAAGTCCTCGCGAAAGCTCGACAATCGATTCCGCTCGGAATATGAATGATTTGTAGAAATCGGTTGGTTCCAAAGAAGCGTATTGCACAACTGCCAATCCGGCGTCTGAGCCCGACGCGGAGGTTCAGTTGAGCTGGAGAAATGCGCTCACTCTCTCCCTCCGCTTTGACAAAGGGAGCTTTTTTTTCGATTTCAAACCATTCGAGATCCGTCGAAGTTCGGCGGTCCAGCCACCCACGCCCCCAGCCCTCCTTCACACAAATGACCACACAAACGCCTACGAAGAGCAGTACTAAAAAGCAATATTAAATTCTCGGACATCGCAAAACCATTGTCCAAATCCTCAACAATGTCCGAAAGTCGTTCAAGTCGAGTGAATGCTCGAGAATCGACTTCAACCTCTCAAACAGCGGAAAAGAAAACCGCTTTGTGGCTTCCAGCACAGGAGGATTAGTGCAGTGTATTGCCAGGTCGGTATTGGAAAATCGAATTCGACCACGCGACCAGCGGGGAAATTTCCTGCCCGGGCATCGCTTCGATCGGAGAACGTTGCCATCGTAGCTCGCTCAGATCCGAGTTTCGGTGTATGGAAGCTAAGGGTGGAGGTATGGAGGAGGTTTCGCGAACGTTCGCGAGAGGAGAAGGAGGTGCAGGAGGCAACAGGCTTCATCGCGTCCTCATTAAACTTCCGAGGAGCCGGGTCACGTGTCCGAGGGCTTCCGAGGGTTGGTTCCAGCTTCTCTAATAGCGGCACAACGACTCGTTGTCATCTTGTTTCGTCTCCATAGTCGTCGTCTCCGCCGTCGTCATTGTCCCTACCGGCTGACTTGCGCACAATCGCTCTCGATGCACGACGACACCCGAACCTGAACCCCAGGGAGCTCGTTTTTCACAGCATGTCTATCTCCGGCCGCATGTGAGTGTGTCTGTCTATGCGCGTATGTTCTGCTTCACACGAGCCGACGAATTTCAGATTCATCGCGGCTAATCGAGAGCCGCAACGCAAGCTGAACTCTGACTTGAAGTCAGTAAGGAGCGTCGAAACCTGAGAGCCAAGCTCGACCTCGTGAAGAAAATTTCAGAGACCGGAGAACTCCTCCGCTGGTGGTTTTTCCGCGTGAGCGGCTCGCGATAGTCTAAGCCGAATCTCGTAACCGAATTGATTAACTTCCTCCCTCGAGCTCAATGACATAATTATTTCAATAGCTGCTAGCTGCGACCGCATCGAGATGCGTAGCGACGCAACTGCGTCGACGGGGCGCTATTCAAGCAAGCCGAGGTGTATCGGAACACGCCTTATGAACGAATCGGATTAGGTCTCGCATTACATGAAATTAGGACGAGACGGGGTTCCTGCGAGAGTGTAACGATTCTGCTCTGACTGAGTGAGCCCGGACGGGAGCCCGGATGGGTGAGGAATATCCGTGGGCAATGCTCTGCCTACGCGACGTTCGGCGAAACTACCCACGTTGAGCTTTACGTAAGTCGCACGGTTCTGAGCGGTTCCAACCATCGTGAGAATTTCGCTTCCGGAAAATCGGGGCGATACTGTACAGCGTGGAGAACAGCTCGGGAAGCTCTGCAACAGCCTAAGAGCATGCAATCGAATTAATGATGATACCAAAGTCGACGAGCTGCTCCTCGTTGCGAACGCCTCCTCATTGTGAATCCCGACTCCCAGGAGCGAGAGTGTCAACGAGAGATAAAACGAAGTGAGGCGAGAGACAAAGTGAAAAGTGTTCGTTCGTGATGATGATGATGATAATGAGGCTGATGTAGACGATCTCCACGCCCTCGAGCCCAAGAGACGGTCACGCTTCGGTCCGCCGTGGGGTGTCGACTCCCCACTTACTGGTGAGACTCTCGGAGCCACGAATCCTGCTGCCTTCATTTTTTTCTTCGTTGGGTGCGAACACTGTTGGCTCCTTCTCAGGACACCTCACGTCCCTAGTTGACGCCGGAGCGGAGGGAGAGAGAAATTGAAGCCGCCGCCGCCGCCGGTATATTCCACACTGTCGAGGCACGAGATCGGGTGAAATGAAGGCGCACAACCAAACGGCTGGGTGGTCCGCTCTAGAGACTCGCACCTCGATCGATTACTTCTGAAGTAGTGGAAGCGCTGCTGGTGGCGGTCGCGGCCCGGAGTCGTGAAACCAGACACCCGGTTTCGGGGTGCTGAAGAAGAGAACAACTAAAACCCTTGTGAAAGACCTCTGCGAACACTTATCGTGCATTGGGTGGCACGTAATTACTGTAACGACTCTTTGAGCAAATGCCGGCTGCTCTCGTGGCCGCGCCTCCATTCGCTGCATGCGCGTACGAGAAGCTTTCGGTTTGTCGGTTCAACTCGCTCAATGGCTTCGATCACGTTCGGCCCAGATTTCCCTGAGGCTTCGATCACGGAACGTTCGACGTAGGGCTCGATTAAATCGAAAGCGTTCGATTCCAAACGTCGAGCTCCTGATCGAACGGCATCCTCGATATCCTCCACAAAAACACCAGTACTCGTGAATTGATATCGATAAGTGTCATCATCTGTTGCCCGGCAGTAGCCGTGATGATAGCATTTCCTAAATTGAATAATTCCCTTTATCCCTGCACGAGTTCAACTCCCTCAAGAACCCCCACCGTGGACCGATTCACCTGCAAGCGACTTTGGTAGTGTCAGAGGAACACGAGCGAACTTGAAAAACCGCAATCATCCGGATCAGCCCTCCGGAGTAGCACCACCTAGCCCGGGAGGGGATCGAGTGAGCCGGGGAAGCGCTTAAGCCGCTTTCAATGGACTCCTTGCGCGGTCCGAGACACTGGATGACTAGCAGCAGCCGAGCGACCGACGACGGGGCGGACGCTTCGCTGACTAGAGACTTCGTACCGGGTGGTTGGGCGGGCAGGCGGTCGCGTGTATGTATGTGGACATTCTCCCTCCGCTGCGACATCAGTTGACTGGTCTGTTGGCAACGTTGACGAAAAGCAATTGCCTAAAGTAGGTTGCAAATAGCGTTTATGGATCGAGTATTCAGCCCAGAAAGCTTAATCGCGGACAGCGCCGTCAAGCGCTCGCTTCGGTCGAGGGTCCCAAGATCCGTCGTCGGCGGATCCAGACTAAGGTCCGCCGATGAAGGATCCGACAAGCCAGTCAAGCAAGCGCCGGCAGCAGCAAGTCAGGCAGTAACTCAATAAGAAGCTTGCCCTCCGACCGCGACCAACCAGTCAGTTGCCATGAACCAACCCTGATGAAATTTTAACTCGATTTGGACGCCATCGACTTCCACTACCGACGACATTGCGATTGACGGCAAGCCGCAGACTGGATTGTCGTTGTGGACGACGCCGTCGACGGGTGCGGGAAATTTCAAAATAAATACCATCACTATATCTTCGTTATTGAGTTGGCTAGCAACGGGGAAAAACGACGAAGAATACCCATGGAGCTCACGAGACTCGCTATCTCGTTTCTCTACGCCCTGGCTCGGCTTCGTTCCGAACGGTGTCGTTGTAATGCCCCGGTACGCAGTCGGCGGGGCTTGGAATCAGATGATATTGGAGTGGCACTACCGTCGACGCGTTTGCTTTTCTCCTCTTTTCCATTCCTTGCTCGATCCGTCTGACATTCTGTCTGCCGAGACCGCCCAACTTGTAATCTAGCTGTCTGCGTATCACAATATCAGTCTCTAGCAATATCAGCCTCCCTCATCCGTCGCGCTCGCGCGCTGAATCGAGAATAGGCAGCTTCAGAGAGAAATTGGAAAAGAATGCTCGCTCCGTGTTCGATTCGATGTTGACGTAGAACGAAAGAATTTCATTTCCTCTGTCAAATCAGAGAGCTTGCTTAAACAAAACGAAATCGAGGCTGAATGATAAAACGAAACGAGAGAGCTCCCTCCTAACTCCAGACTACCTACTCCTACTGCATATCCTGCTGTTCCAAAAGACAGAGCGGAGCTGAATGCCAGGATCCGAGACGGAGTGAGGAAGCCTTCCCGAAACACTCTCTCAAGACGTGATCCTCACAAGTGGTTGAATTTTGAAGTGTTTTGTCTCTTACTATTGAATTCCCCTCCTCATATTGTGTCGTGAGCTCCACGAATTTCGAACTCCTACACTATTCCGCCTGGCGCACTGCAAGCAGTCATCGGCCGCTTCAACAGCTCTCCTGGGCCGGAGTGAGCTACAACGCTGACGTCCCAGAGAAGCTCCCACATGGGAAAAAGAGCGGCGAGGACGTCGGTCTCGACCCGCAACATCTGCTAGAGCTATCCGGATGAGGTTATAAAGTGACTTCCTACGAGCAGCTCTTGACCTGGAAATTAGACGAGAAGACTTCACGCCAGCGATTGGATCATTGACTCGATTACCACTCGATCGGTATCCGATATTGTCGGTATCTCGACAGAGGCTGAAATTGCCTCATGGGAAGGTGATCTCATATCGATTCGGTGCGGCAGCATCTGAAGTAGCACTTCGTTTCTCAGTCGGGATGTGTCACTTGATACTCTTGTGAACATGTTTGGTTCTATCACCTCTCGTTCCGAACAAGAAACCGCGGGAACCGCAGCTCAACTCCAACTCAAGACGTTAGTCCCTGCAGAACCGAATCACGCGTATCCTGCAACGATATTCCTCGATTCTATCCTCAGGGTTGAAGGAATACACGAACAACAAATTAAGTAGTCGGAAAGCCACACGAAGTACAATGTTATATCGATACCCGGACGGTCACGGTGTCCCGATGCTTTCTGATCGCATCGCCGAATGTGCAGCGATTCGGTCATGATTATGTTCAGAATTCATCGAAGATCACGGAATACTCCCGGGATCTCTCAGCATCGGATGAGACGGACGCAATCATGGGCACCGTACAATGGGTACCTTACCGAAGGTAAGAATTTACAACGCAGGCAATCGAAATGCGGCTGCAGTCTCCTGCTTATTCAAAGCCAACAGATGGTACTACCATCGAATCGACTGAAGAGAATCCGCATGATGATCTCGCGAATTATTCCGTGGCCAGGACTCTGCTCGGAATCGCTCTAACCAGACGCGAACGAGAACATCCATCCGCCGCCAGGTCGATCATCTTTTCGGACTTCACAGAAGAGATGCCGTTTCGGAGAGAGAGAGATTAGGAGAGCGGTGAAGTATGCGAGAGTGCGAGGTGTTCCCTAAATTCGAGACTTGACGCTTCTCGGATTTCCTATCGCGTCGTCAATATCTCCCTGCCAGAATGACGGAGAGGAGTTCAATCTGTTCGCAAGTATCCCCATTATCACAAGAGAACTCGTGAACATCATTCCTGCGCAGCGACAACAACAATTACGAGAGCAACAACTACAACAACTTCGCATTGTACACATTGTACTTCAATTACTAACTCAGCGAGACTCCGAAGCTCAGTTCGCGGAAGACCTTCTCCGGCCTCCGACATCTCGGAGTGTTTGTTGACAGCTAGTCGAGCGGCCGCTCACTCGCTCGCTCGATCGGTCGCTCTGTCGTGCAGGAAGGCTGCAAATGAAGCCGAGGCTCGTTTCCTAGCCGCTGTCGTTGAGCAGGCAGTCCTGAAGAGCTCGCTTTAACTCCACCAACAAATCTAACAACAATGATAACGACCTCGGCGACAACATTTTCGAAAGCATTTCATGTCGAAACGACGGCGGCGATCTCCAACAAAGCAATTTGAAGAGAACTACAGCAGTCGTTTCTCTAAGAGATGTCACTCGTGGAAGAAAGCGGTGAGTAGGTAGAAAGAAAGCTCCTCCACTAGGTCTATTAGGAGAGGAGAATGTCGACAGGTCGCCGAGGATTTCTCTGCTTCTTCTCCGGACAATATCTGCGCAATACGAACAATACAGCTCCCATTTGCAGTAATGATGCAGACTTTCTGGAATCTCGAGCTTAGCCTGAAGGTCTCGGAGGTTCTCGAAAATAATGCCGAGGCATGGCATGATAATGCTTCTCCAGCGAATTTATATCTACAAAGTCTATTACTAGACGACGCAGCTTGTCTGGCCCGCGACCGCTCAATTCGATTCTCATTCGGTTTGCCAGTTGATCCCGATTCGCTCCCAACGGAAGGTAATAAAGTCAGCGGCTGCGGTGCAGAAAGCGAGGCGTCACCGGGGATACTCAGAACCGAGAGCGCGAAAGCAATATTTTCAAAGCGGAGGCAGTTGGAGAAGCCTTTTCATACAGGATGAAGACAGACTCGAAACGAAGGCTTAGCGGTCATGGATCTAATGAGGACGAGGTGCTCGGCGAGTTTCTTGTTGAGCTGCTCAGCGAGGCATCCGACCCTTCCATACGGGTAGTTTGTGTTGACAGCAAGCACAACTCCGCAAGCTGCCATGTCAGCAATCGTTTTTTTTTGCTTTTCCGTTTTCGCCTCTCAGTCAGACTGTTTGTCGATTTGTCTCGCGAGCTGATGATCATCGAGTTATTAGCTTTCATTCCGGACCCGCAAACATCACACGCGGCGCAAGCGACGCTGCGTCGGTGAGGCAGGCAAATCGAGTTCGAGTGCAGAAAGGAGCACTATAGTACCAAAGCTCTTCCTCGAGAAATAAAAGTCGGCATTGAGCGGTCTGGGATATGGATTCGTCATGGGAGTTGTGTTGATGATACCCATTCAATAAGCATACGGAACTAGAATGCGTCGGTCGAGTCTGCAATAAAATGGGCACTTGCGCTCTAAAAGTCATTATCGCGGATTCGAGGCTTTTCCGTCGCGGGCAACTTGACAGGATCGTATCCTGCACTCTCAAGAACTCGATTGAATGGGCACTTTGGATGGATCTCCTCTTCGGCATCTCGGAACTCCGCTCGGATACGATTTCCCAAGAATCCCGATGAATCACTAGGAATCATTACAGATCTCACCACTCCTATCGCCCAATCGGGACAATCTCGAAGGCTATAAGTGAAGGAGTTTGATCGAGTTGTTCGAATCTTTTCAGACAATGAAGAGTTGCGAAAAGAAAGGATAACGAAACGAAAGCGGGTCCGCTGCAGATGTTTGTTTAAGGTGGTTTATTGGCATCGGTCGACTTTATTGGCGCTCTAGATAGATGCTCCGGACGCTCCTGCCCTCGAATTTTAATGAAGTGACACCTCGTGTTGTGGACCGCTTGTTCGACCGCGTGTTTTATTTTTCGCTGCAGTCGGCATAGATTTTCACGAGGGCAATCAGACAACTTTTGGAAGAACAGCTGCTACCGCTCCTTGTTCGATTCCGGTTGTCCGCCGGCCGATTAAGAAACAGATGCTTGGTGGGACCAATTTGCGCTGAAGCGTTTGCATATCTCGATCTTCTCCCCGAAGCATTGTTTGATTCGATGATGCTGGCAGTGGTCGATACAGGGATTTAATATTTCTGACGCAAAGGGACTTGTTCGAAGACTTTGTCTCATCCCCTGCTCCGCGAATCTCTCTTTCATTCCCAGACCTGACGCCCCAGACGGAAGCGACTGATGGAGACCGGAACGAAAGACGCGAAAATGTGTTCGAGAAAGTGATCGTTTAGTCGGCCACCCGTGTGGAATTGGCAATTAAAGTGTTTGTTCAGAGGACTTTCTGTTTCAATTAGGCGCGACGTCACACCACCGGCCACCGATCGGAAGCACTCAAACGTGAAGACGATTCAGTGAAAACAAATTTCCCTGCGTCACTCTGCGCGGAGCCTTTTCGGTGAGAAGTCGAGACACCTACTCCGTGAATTAACGGAGCCCTGAAAGATTCGCCCACTTCGGGGTGCTTCGTGGGTAATTCTCGGGAATTAAATCAAACTTCCTCACTCTTCTAGCTCTGAGCGATCTGGTAGGTTGCCCGTCGTTGCGGAAAACGTGATCGATATCCCCGCGGACTCTTGTGTCGTCGCGAATCGTACACTCAGGTCATGGTCTGGGCGTGAACGAATCGAATTGACCGACGGGGAACTAAACGCGCAGAACTAGATCAATAGCGAGAAAAGGAAGGAGCGTCGCTTATCAGTTCCAGTAGAGTGAATTCAAAGCATTGCTGCGGTTGATACCGATGGCGGTGGTACCGCTGTTGGCTCTACCACCAGCGTCGGTAATGTTGAATGAATCAGATATCGACAGCAGCATTTCGGACGACCCGCCACCACCACCCACCCATCCAGCGCAGACCTTGAACCTGACATCATATTATGTGAATCGTCATGATCACGGTCCACGGTTGCGCAAGAGCAGAAGCGATAAAGCGCACCGTCGAGAATCATCATGAGAATCGCTGACAGCTGCGACTCCTTGAGCTTTGGGAGAAAAGTCATGCGACCTCCATCGTTGAGTAAAGCGGGAGCTCTTTGTCGAGAATCAGAGAAATTACATGAAGCTATCCACACTTTGGTGAAATACGTCATCGATTTTGACGGAAGCCGAAGAGTTCTGACCAGCGCTTGCAGCTCGACGAGTGTTTGCAGCCCACGCTGAGGTGTCATCTGAAGAGCAGTTTCTTTTGTGCCTCCAGATCGACGATTTATTCGAATGTGTGAAGGATAAATACGCCGGAGCCCTCCGACACCGAATGGGTGCAATTCGACGTGGACCCCGGCGACGTCGGAGCACTGCAACCGGTATAATTTGGCTCGGTTAACCTTATGAGCTTCGAGAGTTTGTTCAAGCAGATCATCAATTTTGCCGCCGCTATTGTGGCTGACGATGCTCTTGTCGTCGTCGTCGTCGTCGTCGTCGTCATCAGCCTCCTCCTCATAAAGTCGGAGCTGTGAAGTTAACCATCCGCGCGATGGTCCGACGCACGGACAGACAATGAATGCCGCTCCCGAGGAACAATGCCCGAGGCGTTAATTCGATCAGGCAGGCTAGCTTGATCCCCGAAAGCAAATTTCTCCTTTCCTCTATTGCCAAGTCTTCGGAGAGAGCCAGCTATGAGGTTGCAAGGCTCGTAAACGACCGTTCTGGCTTAGAGCGAGCGGCAACGGCGGCCACATATACTCAGATCACGCTCCGCCCATAGCTCCTCCCGTTTCCACCCTCGCTCCCCCTCCACTCACTCGTGCGCTCCCCTCCTGTTGAAATTAGGGCCTACTTCTCCCCATTGTGCGCGGATAGGAGAGCTTGCTTGCCGTGACCATCGTAGCCGCTGTCGAGGCCGCTACCAGCATCGGCGATGCCTTAAACGAAGCGAGGTCCGACCGAGATTCTTCTCTCGTGGACTCTAATTCAGAAATGCTCGAGACTGCTACTCTGTGGTATCGTCGAGAACCCGAGACTTTCTCTCAGGGACATTCGCTTCTTTTTCCGAGGAGAGAGAGCTCACACTGGGAGGAAAAGGATACCGGTGTCCGAAAAGGTTCGATGGGGAGTCTTGTCGAAAAATCAACGCACTCTCAGGGGCGTCACCTGCAGCTCTAGCCAATGGAATTTGTCGATTATCTCTCCGGGAACCGTATCGATAGAATTCCCGGCTCGAGGAAGACTCCTATTCCGCCGGCAGGAGAGCGAAGGACGCATTATTTTGCTCGTCCTTGATGCGAGGGTACTTTTTGAATCCTCTGAATCCTGAACAACCGTCTTCATACGTCAATAATTTCAGATACGAAACAAGTTACATTCAATTGTCTTCCGTCTGATTACTACAGAGACATAGCGCAGAGGGACCTCAAGCTGTCCGCCCTCAATGAATGGTCCCTACGACGCCTATCCAACTCCCATAAAATTGTGAGCCCTTGAAATTTCAAGGTTTGGAGCGACTACGACGAAATAAGGAATATGTTGTAATTCTGAGCAACAGCCGTCAGAGTCGATAATTCACCCTTGAAGCAGCATATTCAGTTTATGGTCCCATCCAGCACGGTATCGAGTGTACCCTCAAATCTGCAGCTTTTGATGAGCCGCTCTCAAATTCCTCGGTTCTCAAGGTTCAACATTGGGTATTCAGCAAAATGAGTGCAATCCAGACGCTCAGGCAGACGTCTGCGCGAGGAAACCGGAGTATAACGAGTTACCCGGCCGAGCCTCCCTTTGCCGAGCATTTCGCGAGGGCGAGGCTGGATCCATCGTCACAACGACTCAATTTGAGCCAGCAGGAAGAAAAACAGAACTCGAAATACTCAGTGTATCACACCGAGGTTGGGCTAGCTTCGATCCGAAGGATACGGATGGACCGGGATGCACCTTTTCCGATGATTTTTCTGCCTTATCGCAATGTATGTCTCCGATTTCCTGCCGCCTTTCGAAAAACAAGGCCCCGCGGATGATTCAAATCTACCCACGAGTTCTTCCGAAATTGATCGGTCGGAACTCTGTTATATGGACTAGGACTCCTGGACCTGGACCTTGGACAGGAAGGCTCCTTATCAGTAATGCTCGAGATTCACTCACCCGGGTGCTGGTGTTGATTCAATGCTGGGCTAGTTCTACTGACGATGTCTGAGGTCCGATGACCGACCGCCATGTCATGGAACGAATCCGACGTCCCCATAGCATTTGCAAAGTTCAGAAAACCAGCTGGCATGAACGCCGCTGCCGCCGCAGCACCGAAATACAGCCGAGCCTGATGATGGTGATGGTTATGGTTGTGTTGATGCTGTTGTTGTGGCTGATGATGATGGTGTTGTTGTTGTTGATGCTGTTGCTGCTCGATCGTTGGGCTGCGCTGTCCTCCAACGAAACTGTACGGTGGACTTGAGCCATAGGATGAGCTCACAGGAGAGGAGAATCCTCGTTGCGGTATAGGACTCGGCGAGTTCGGTTGCGAGCCTAGTCCGAGCAGGTGATGAATTGCGAACGAAGAATTGTTTTTTGAACTTGTTGTCGATGTTGTCGTCGTAGATGTCATGGTCGACGGGTTGCCTTGCGGCGAAGTCGACGGGGACTCCGGAGCTGAAGAGGTCAGCATAGCGCTCAGGAGTTCCTGCTTGAGTGTTTCCGAGTTCGCTCTGACTGTTGTCGTCGAATGGAATGTCTTCAGTTCGCTTCCAGAGTCCCGTGACTGATTCCCCGATTGCGGGGAGTCGGAAGAGATTCCTCGCGCCCACCACCCCGGGCTGACAACTACTGATCCTTGTGTTGAATCCTCCCCTGTGAGCACTGCCGCAGCTTCGCCGGAGCTCAAGTCTCAACCCCCAAAGAAATGTCAGCTATCTCGACAAACCTTCCACTTGCAGCGGATTTCGATCGTTTGGGCTTCTCGACGTCGGTGTTGGGTGGTCCCACTGTGTACCGGGGTCTCCGAGATACTAAGCTTCACATTTCAATGAGAGATCTTCATAGCTTGCCGAGGAACATGAATGATGTGCGTCGGGTCGGAATCGAGTGATTCAATGGCCCGGGAACTTTCGAACGACAGGGACCGGAAGAGGAATGGGCTCAGAGACTGGATTCAGGAGGAGGGCCTGACTCGTCCGCCTCGTTCCCCGGCGGTTCGTAGAGCGTACGGAGTACCCTGAGCTTCTTCCGCACTTCCGGACGACTCGCCCACCTTCACGAATCCTTTAAACCTCAAATTTAGCTCCGGGAACGAGAAGGAAATCTTCAGAGGGGCTCACGCGAACAGCGATTTGCGGGATGTCTCGAGGCGATACAACATCGGGAGCGAGCACAATGCATCAAACTAGCGGCCGTTGCTCAGAGTTCCAGGGTAGGACACCGGCACCACAACTCTCACGACAGCTACCACCACCACCATCGGCAGTCCTTCTACTACGATGATGTAGACGACGACGAGGAGCAGCGATGCTTCCGCCGCCGCTGCTGCGGGTGCCGTTGCTGTCGAGAGCTCCATCGACAAGCGCCGCCCCGCGGAGGAGGCGGCGCTTCGCCAATGGCCAATTATGAGCGACCAATGGCGGTTTACTTTGCGTTACTTTAGTACACTAATCATGACAACAACGACGACGACGACGAAAGGGAACAACGCCGACGGAGCCGGTCGACCAGCGAGCCAGTCAGTCAGTCAGGGAGCCCCGACCGAGCAAACGAGGGAAGCAAGCGATTGAGGAAGGGAGGGAGGGCCGGACGGACGGAGGAAGAGCTCAGAGCGAAGGCAATAGACGAGGTGGGCGCCTGACCCACGAGGCCCCACGGCAGTTGTCTCGTTAAGTAACTGCAGTTGTTAGGAAAAAACACGACGTGCGTTCCTTTCCTACTCAGTCAGTCAATGTCTTCGTCAGTCTGCAGTCCAAGTCGTATTCTTCCCATCCCTCCATCTAATTCTGAAGCCACAAAGCGGAGCGGGACAAGCCACGAACCCTTTTTCCTCATCGTCGGGGCGCAGTTTAGAGAATTCCGAGCGCCAAGCGTTCCTATTCGTTAGTGGTGTACGCCGCGGAATCGTTTGAGTCCTGATCCGATTGACTGAACTAACAAGTATGTGACGGTCACCTTCACAAATCGGTCATATGGAGAACTACTCCGATATTGAGAAGACTCGTCAGCAGCTCTTCGATGCCATAAACCTAGTCTCGTGTAATCATACGAATATTCAGACGGATCACAGATAATAATCGACAGCTGACGAAGGTCCTAAGAAAACGAGAAATCTCCGCTTAACGGTTTTTGTGTGAGTGGTGCTACGTCACTACGTACTAAGGGCATAGAGCCTGGATTCAGGTCGTCTGCGGCTCGTCGTGTCCAGAAAACACCGTCGTGAGGGCGTCTCAACGCCGACGATTATAGCGGCAGGACACGCATTACAAGGGATCAATCTCTGACTGAGCGAAAAAAACGTCAGGAGATGGGGAAACCCGTGCCTGGCTCGAGAGCGGGGCCGAAACTATGCCATCACGGAGTACGTGCTTCCAATATTCATGGGTCGATCGTGAATCTCTTTCCGTTCAAGTTCGAGGAGAGAAGCATCTAGAGGAACCGGCCACACAGTTTGAGGAAAACTTATCCAGTCTGTCCAATAGTCGGTTCCTCACCGTACGCTTGGGTTCCTCCCCAAATCATGCAGAGCATACCGCCAGCCGTTGCATGTTCCTCTAGGTACCAGGAGAGAAGCAGCAGCAACAACGGCATCGGGGATGACAACGTGAGTGACAGATTCTCTAACCGGGCGCGCTGTCGACGAGTGGTCCAGACAAGCAAGTCCGCACTAGAGGATTCAATGTAGAACGAGGCGCCGAGGACAGCCTGTTTTCATGATCGTGATCATTATCGTCATCAACAGCAGCTACGGCCAAGCTACGACGCAGCTAAGCAGCACTGTGTATACGATAGAAGGAAGAATTCGCAGGTCCTCCTCTCGTCTGTGCATTCTGTGAATTCGTCGTTGGTTTTGTATCAGCAGCAACGAAATCCAGGGCAGATCCAACGAGGGGACTCAGGAGGAGGGGGAGGAGAGAGAAAAAGGCTGCTTGCAATCTGACACCTCTCGCGAGTCCCGGAGCCCTCCGATTGAATTAATTCGTTGACGAGGCGACCTTCATTGACCGAGTGAGTGACTGACTGACTGCCCGCCTGGCTTCCCGTTCGCCTATCTGATCGCATGCAACCTTTTAGCTGCTGCCGAGAATGCAGGGTGTCAGATGGAGCCCAGGCTCGCGAACTATACAGAATCGAGGTAATAGAAGACTGAAAATATCTAAACCGTAAATCCGAGATTCGCTCGTCCATCATCCCCGTGTAGGAGCGGGGAAGGGCCTTGATTACGGCGGTCACTCAAGGGAGATGCTCGAAGCCTGGATGACATCTTGGCGAGACTTTCTTCCCGAACCTCGGGCATGATGTCTCGAGGGTGGATTGAGGGAGGGCATGTGCGAGGGTACGTCCAACGAGCGGAACTCGGCGTTGCGAAGAGCGAAAGGTGAACTCACCTCAGCCAACTGACTCTGCTGCGAGTGAACAGACACTCCTATACGGAGTATCGACTGACTCTATCAATTCAGTCCGGAGACCGTGGCACCTTGCCATTTGGGAGACGTTAATCACATCGATCAGTTTCAGGACGAGTCAAGAGACCTCATTTTCAATTTTCGGTACAGTACGAGTCTATAATCGAAAGAAGTCAACACCGTCGTGTGACCTGGCTATCGAAGTCCGCCGGACGACAGCTTGACCTGAGAGAAGAAGCGTTCATTGGATCCGATCGGTCTCCACGCTCCAGATCTCGTGTACGGTCCCATTGAGCCGATTTCTCGCTCAGATTGGAATTCGGGACGCCGTCACACTTTTCTCTAACTCAACCATTTCCACAGAGCCAAAACCTCCATCGTGGGAAATCTGTGGAACGGTCCACCGCTTGCATTATTGTTCGACACTCACGATGAGACGCTTTTCTGTATCGGGAGCCGGACCGCTCCGACGACCCGAAAGGCTTCCGTTTAAATTGAAAATCGAATCCGCCGCGCCGAAAATCATAGGAGACGTTGCAGGAGTATCGACGGGTAGAGCCAATGCACGTAGATACCCACAGCTAGCCAGCCGCGAATTCTGAGGCCGGTTAAGGGCAAGAAGTCAGCTTGGTTGTTGTGCTTGTTGAGATTAAACACTCGGACGGTGGTTGGTGGTACTGATGGTGGCAGGTACTTGGAGCCGAAACAAACGAATCAGACGAAAAATCGAAAAGATCGTCAAGTCTCCTCGAGCTGCCTGTCAATGAATCGAGTTTTTTTCTTCGGTTTTCAAATAAACACCGCTTCTTGAAGAAGACTCACACGTTTAGGCCTCATTTGACAAGCGACGAAACGCCAACACCAGAATCATCAGCACCACCGCAGCCGTCAGAAGTGGCATAACCGCGGCGAGCCGCCCCTGGTTTTAGAAGTCAACTCTCGAATTTATTTACTGTCTTGCTCGTCCTCTCTCCCCCACCACCGAGAACTTCGTAGAGGATGAATCACGCATTATAGACGCCGCTGCCGCAACGGAGAAAACTCGTCCCGTCGCGAGAAAGGAGCACCCCGGAAATGTTTCTACATCCGATGGGATTCCGAAACCACCGTGGTGACTCAGGAGTGTCCTCGCGAGATTAGGCCGTGACATAATTATTTTTGTACGATCCCAGATGTTTTCTCGAGCAGCTGATTCGGATAGGAAAGAATTGTTGAACGAGGGACTGTTCCCGAAGAAACAGAGTAGGAGAAAGATGGCTTCTGAGGAGCGAGGACCCGTGAACATGAAGAACTTCTACGAACTCGTGAATTGAGTTCGGAGATAGGTACATAGGTAGACCCACGTTCACACACAGACACCTGTTGTTTACCGAGCGAAGTGCGAAAGATCGAGAGGAGAGAATTTGGCGAAGAGAGACCACGGAGATACGGGGGAGAGAGGTGTGGGCTTGAGAAGAGAGAATTAATCGAGTTAGAACCTGCTGCTGCTGCTGCCGCTGCCGGTACAGCCCTATTCGACCCTGGTTCGGCTCTTTGCGCCGACTCGACGGATAGAGGGAAGGCGCTCGACGGAGCACAAAGACAAGATTTGACCCTCCGTGAAGTTCATTGTGGAATTGTGGCATCATCACCTACTACATGTGCCAGCTGGGAATACAGACACTCGCTCGAAGCTCATCCAGGAATCAAGAACTGTTCCGAATGTTTGCCTAACAAATAGGCAGTCACTTCATTCTCTGTCACTTTAAACGTCACATTGAACGAGTGCGCTACGCCGTCAACTGACAACATTCAACATAGCAATTGAACGGTGACAGGTTCCCGGGAAGGGACCACTTATTTCTTCGTTTTCTCCGACTCATTTTGTCACCAAATCTTTCGAGACTCGAACGGATCGTTGACGAATAACCGCTAGTCCCTCGCCAGGGAACTCCCTCATTGATCACGTGGGGGCTCCTTGCACCTTCTTTGACCGAATTGCAGCCGAAAGTCGAGCGGGAAGAGTAACTCTCACGAGTCACAAGGAATCCGACGTCACGCCCGCATTGAAATCCCAGTCTCTACGGCGTAACGCTCTGATCATTCACCGATTAAGCGTATATATCATATCATAGAACATTACGAGTGACTTCTGAACCTTGGTTATTCAAAAAAATGAATTAGGTACGGTGTGAAAATATACGAAGACTTCCAGAACATCCGGTCGCGGTTCGCGATCCACCCCTTGGCCTGCCTGTTGTCGTTGGGAAGGCGCAGGAGATGAGCCGGCCGCGTCCGGCATTTTCCGAGATGCGAGGCGGACGCGCGGACTCAGAACGCAAAGAACGCGTCATTCGTATAAATGACGCCGGCCGCCTCGGCGTCGTCTGCCGCTGGAACTTGAGCCTCTCCCCGCTTCGTCGCCTCGCAAGCGGAGCGGCGACGAGGGTGACTCGATTCCGCACGTGATATACTTATGAGCGCAAAAGACTTTCGGTTATTCGTAGGTTGACGGTCTCTGGCCGACTTGCCGTCCGGCCCGCCTAGATGCCTGCCGACCAGCTTGACTGACTGACTAGATGACAGCTAAAATCATCGTCTGTTTTGGCTTTCGAGGCGAGATCTATCGTAGTAGAGCAGTAGAAATGTTTGTTTGTGCGTGAGTCCGACGCACATCTACTGTTCAAATCACGGTCAAGTCAAACAGACGAATCACCAGCAGATGCTCGGACCTCAATGGGAGTAGAAAAATCACTCACTCGCTCACTGACGGTCAGAGAAGTGCACACATAGACGGCACACACACACAAGCACGTATACAGAGATTAAAGCGATGAAAGGTAAAAAGACGCTCTGTCGGCGCCAAACGTCCGACTGGGAACGGACGTCAATCGTCGAACGTCTTCAACATCGCGATATTTCGATGATTATTCGCGGAATCGAGCGACTGAGTGGGTAAGTCGAACGTGAGACATATCGCGAGGCTCTCCGAGCTCCACACGGAGACTTTCCGTTCGCCGACTCTGCCTGGGGCCACTGGAGCCGATGGAGATCTCGTTCACTACTATTACAAACAGCTCGGTGTTTGCTCCATATACACAAAATCATGCGACCATCATTCCGAGCGGATAGCAGAATCCTCGCGAGAGTAGCGGGAGCTCCGAAGTCCCTTGCCTTCATTTGTACCGAACTGAGTGGTGATAATTAGACAGGCTCACCCGGGATGTTTACGTAGAAAAAAATACGTCAGGTCGTTCCGTGAACTGTCTCAATGGAAGGCGTTTCACCGCGTCTATTCCATCTCTGAGTGAGATTTCTCTCAGCCCGAATCTGGATCGAGTTCCGCAGGGGATGGAGCAGTGATGAAATTTGCCATAAGCGTTGTACTTTGCGGCGCTCTGAAGGAATTCCAATCTATCCCTGTCCACGGACTGCGACCGGCGGCGCGGGCTTCTCCCTCATTGGATTTAGGGGCCTTTCGTCGTCCCTTCGCTCCTCGGTTCGCCTGTCCATGGGAGGAAACTGCAGCGAAGCCTTGCTTGCCTCGCAGAGTGCAGTGAAGTTGACTGCAATCGGGTCGAAAGGAAAGATTTGAATATTCTCCACCTTTATTGGGTTATTCTGTCACATATTCAGCGAGTATTCGAGCAGAGTCCGAGAGAGCTGGAGCCGGCGAAATCTTCTTCTCCCGACTCCCCTCCACAGCACGGAGTGCATTTTGACAACAAGGCTCAACAGGATCAAGAAAAAACCCGGACAGTGGCTGCCCTTCGGGACCTTCGAATTTCATTCCATCACAGCTCGCGAGTTTTCGAATCTTGATCGGAACTCCGGAGCGAGCGATGGGTGATCGAGTGAAAGATGTAGCATTTTCCGGCGCTCACCGAGGGAGAAGAGAATGGAAGCCGACGAACGATTTTGGCGGATGTTCTGAAACGGAGCGAAGATTCAACTTTCGATTTGGGCTCCTCGTCAAGCCCCGCCGAGCCGCTGGCTGGTGAGTTGCTCCCGCGCTGGAGCAACCCGAACAGTTTGAGGAGAGCGCCCATCCAGCGAGCCTATAACTGCTTGTGGGTGAAGCTCATTTGATGGATGAACTCGCAATTGGAGTCGATGACTTAACCCCCCTCCAGTTCCTCCGGTCCCCGAGCTCTCTCTGGCTTCTACCAAGCACCCTAAGAGCTTTGACCCGACTGCTGTTCTTGACTGCGTCTCTGAGCTCCTCAGTAGCTCAATTTGCTCTCTCCAGCGAAGGAGAGTGGATTCGAGGTCTATCGACGCATTACTTGGAAACACTGCGATCAGATGCCTCGGACACGTTAAAGTCTCGTTCCTGCGGGAAGAGACCCGTTCTCCACTCCCTCGGTCAGCGAGAAGGAACCTTTTCCAGAAGCGGATCGAGCTGCAGCCTGACCATATTCACGTGGGACGAATGAACCGAGATTTCAGTCGATCTCCGACCGATCTCCACGAGATACCTTGGAATTACTTGCCGACTGGAGCTTATTGACGAAGAAGCTGGGAGACTAACTCCGAGATTGTTGCTTCAAAAGCAACTGTCATCGAGACATACGATCGTGAGCAAAGAGGGAATATTACAGTGAATGATAGGAGTCATTCTTAAAATAATTCCACCCAACTTGAATAATAATTGTCTACGGAGGTGCAGTATCGACTCTCAGCGAGCTCTTTCAGGTACAGAGTAAGGAGCTCAACGAGGACTCTGACAGGTTGCGGTGGGCTATTCGAAGCTCGCTCATGAGGGAACGGCGGCCGGCCATCGAATGTTCCAACTTTGAGGCCTGATCCGACACCAAAAAAAAGCCGTATACTGCGACCGCGATCAATGAGCACGCGAGACCAATGCAGAGCTTCCTTGGTAGGGTCATCGGCTGAAAAAAATGCGAGGGACGTCCTATCGGATTTTCGTTCGCGAGGCTTTCAATGTCCGGTCGAAGTGGCCTTGGTGGAGCCGTCGACGAGCGAGGTGATCTCCTTACCACCTCTCCCGCACGACTCTGGGGGGACGAAGAAAAGCTGTTTGGAAAGGAGAGACCGATGCCGACTCCATGTCTGATTCAGACTGCAAACTCACGTCCCGCGGGAGGTCTCGCGTCGCTTCGAGTTCACGGAGCATGTGAAAAGGTTGCTCCGGATCGGTCGCGTCAGAGGAAAAGTCGTAGAACAATTCGCTGCATGGCTCGATGATTCTCTTCGGAATTCTACGGATCCGCTCATCAGCAACTCCAGGATTCCGGCCTTGGTAGCTGTCGGGGTCATTCAAGGACCTCGACACGAGAGAGTCAGGCGTTGCGAGAGACGTCACCTGACAGCATGCATTTTTTATAGGCGTGGAAGTTTCCACTCCCGTTTGCTTTCTGCAAAATGGAAATTCGATGTTAAGGCTCCGAGCTTACGGGATGATTCGCATGCGGATCCCTCGAGGGAGCCTGCCCCCCTCTCACCGAACGGACGTCGATCGGTCTCTCAAAATCGGGCTCCTGTTATGCGACGGACGACGCGACCGCGATCTCCTTGTACGTAAACTGTGATCACAATCGAAAGTGCAATTTCGAGGCTCACTCCCACGATGGGAGAGGCTCATCGGTATCCTCTCCTCGACAATCGTGGCTGACGCTCGCCTAGAAGGTTTCGCCGGCAGACGTGTCGCCGGATAAACTTCCAAGGGAACTTCCTCGATATAATAAGAAGATGGCATAACGTAGAGCTCTGTGATACTCGTGGTCCCCGCAAGTCACATTGAAAGGGAGCACTTCGTTGTCGAATTCTCGGATGATCTTACCAATCAAGAAAAAGTTGGACCGCACGGCCACGATCCTCGGCTCAACGTTGCGGGTTGCGGATATCGTTTTCCACATTGTCGTGATGCTGGGATGTCGATCGGATGACCACCGCGAGGGATCTCGACGTTCAAGTGCCAGCGGTGCAGCATGCCTCTATGATGCCCGGTGTGGATTCCTCTGATTTAAGCTCCGGTTCTTCCTCCGACTGTTTCCGGAAGCTATCATTCCGCGTCCTGCGTACCGACTTGAGACCTCTAGAAGTTTCTCGACAGTCGCAAACTGTGGCTTGTGAACGGCACCTGGGAAGTCCCTGGGGCGAGCGAATTCCAGGCCGGAGCCCCGAATCCGGCCAGAGAAACAAAATCGTCCCTACTGCCGACTGATCTTAGAGAGGGAGGAGATTCGTTCGCTAGCTACCTCAGCGGTTTCTGTTGAGAATCGGTACTGTCCCCGATGATGGAGACGATGGTGTCGAGGAGAGGAACGAAAACGCTCGAGATGAATATCTCCCACCGTCGGTGTTCGAGTGTGCGACGCGCTCAGTTCACACGAGTGAATGGTTCGCTGAAGAGCGCTCGTTGGTTTGCCTGCCACATGACGTGATCGGAAGCGACAAGGCGGAAAACCCTAGCGTTTATCCTACTCGTCACAATGCTCCTCCGGAGAGAAGTTTCAAGTGCAAAAGGACTGCGAGCGGCAGCGACAACGACGACGACGACTATGGAGAATGCGAGAATCGCAGCAGCCGCGATGGTGGAAAAAATTGTGGAGAGCTACGGAGAAAGAAACAAGGTGGACGACTGTCTGGCGCAAACGACGCCAAATCTGTTTGAGCAGCGAAAGGCAAACAGTCTATGGGAACAACTCAATTGCAAAATGTTATTGCTTCCTTGCCCTTCCCTCTACTTCCTTTGGTGCCCCGCCCGATTCTGCAGCCGCTGGAGATGTTGTCGGAACTGGACAGTTTCCTTGACGACTGTTTCGCTTTCGCTGCAGCCTTGTCTCTCACGTTCGCTTTCTTCTCACACGGACAGTTTTGAATGCAGCTCGCCCCGAGACGTTTTATTCCTCGCCGCCCCCCCCCCGTGAACCCAGCCCTCGCTTCGTTCGCTCCACGTATTCGGCGGAGTTCCGACAAATGAAAACTACCACCACTACGCATATATGCATTCAATGCAAAGGCTTCTTCACGCAAGCTCTCGCTCGCGAAGGTCCTCCTCTTTTTTTTTGAGTAGTGGAGACAGAACCTCACACATCGAGCTTCAGAGAGCATTCTTTCCCTGGAAGTTCCACACACAGCGAGAGCTCATTGCATAAGCCGGGCTCCCGTCCCGGCTCGATTCGACCGCAGGTACAGGAGATAAGAATCGTAGACGATGACGGCTTGGGTTTCATGCCTACCCTTTCCTCGGCACATTCGCCAAAGGAGCAGATGAAGAGCGAAATCCTAGAATAAGCAATATGTGATTTTCAGAAACTATAGTCTGCTGGAACTTGCGTCTTACACCGGGTGGCCGGGTATGTCATGCGTTACTGGAAGCTGGAGCCACCAGTACCGATTCCTCTCACCTGACAGATTCAGAGCACCCCCGATCATTTCGTCGGGACTACATCCTCAGTGCCACAAGTATTCGGTGTTGCGAACGAACCCATCTCCACGAAAAGAGCAAATCCCGACAAAGCACGGAGCACCGCGCAAAATGTAGCATAAACATCAAACGCTCCCGGTGCTACCCGTGGGTGTTTTATTCCTGCGCGCTTCCTATGACTTCCCCCGTCACCGCCTTTGTAATATTTGTAGCGACCGCCCGTCGCTGCTCCCGTTGGATGAATGCCTTTGCTCCGAATCATCGCCACTCATGACATCAGCGGCGGCACGGAGTCATCAAATGTGGATTGCGTATTTGAACGAAGATTCCCCCTTATAGTCATGCGGTTGCCCCAGCACAGCACCGTGTCGACGTCGCTTCGACGATCAGCGAAGAAGGAAAGCTCAACTCCCCTGGAAATCGGGATGAGGAGTCGGTCTCGTTCAGGCCCAAAGTGAGTCCCGAGCTCCGACACCTTCCATGGAACAATCCAGGCTTGCATACATTTACACTCCTTGCGTAGGTACACGGTACACACTCAGTCAGAGGAACGCGAATTCCGATCAGACCAACAAAATTCGCCGCTTTCGAGAGAGATAGTCCGGAATGACTCGTAGACTCGAGCTTGTTTTTCTCCTCGGATTTCCTAGAGCTCAAGGGGAGAAACGCAACCACAATTACGGAGCCTGTCTCGGTCGGGTTGGGCGAAGCCCATTATATCGTTGCTCTGATCGATTCTCGAGGAGAGTCGTTCGCGACGGAGATTTTTTCTTCGACGTTTTTGAAGCGTTCTCCTGTCGGCGTGCCCAGTCCTTGGACCATAGCACCCTAGGTAGCTGTTATGTGACCTAGGGGGGTAGATGGCGCGTCAGCGAGTTCCTTCGACGCCTGATGGGTGGACGGTCGACCGCTCGACGGTTCGGCTCCCCACTCATACGGATAGGGTGTTGCCAGGATGGCGAGATGCTCCTTCCAGTCACACCCGATATGCTCTCCCTCCGATCCTTCAATGGAAGGTTAGGCACGTACGTACTTTTCTGAAATAGTGTAATGGGTGTAAGGATTCGGGGGAATCCGAACGCCTTTGCCGACTGAGATCATGCGGGTTTTGTCGTATGACCTGAATGTCGTCCGCTGAGGACTAGAAGCAGTTTCCGGCATGCAGCGGACCGAGTCTTCTGGCTTATACCATGGTCCTGTCCGTCGTTACGTGCGGTCCTCGTAAGTTGGCTCGTTGGTCTAGGGGTATGATTTTCGCTTAGGGTGCGAGAGGTCCCGGGTTCAAATCCCGGACGAGCCCGATTTTTTCCAGAAACCCAGGTCACAAACGCTAGGCGGTCTCGAGGAAGCTGTTGAAAAAGCTAGCTTGCCCGATAGCTGAATTTTCATTGGAGGTGACTTAGCGAGCCGTATTCCCCGTTCACAGCGCACGAGCTCGAACTTCTGTCGGGAGCATACCTAATTTTACGATTTTCAGGCTGGCTGAGCGAGTGACTCCACAGTTCTGGCATGAATCTTCAGATTTAAGACGAAGTGTTCGTATGTAGGTACATAAACGATCCCAGGTGGGAAGGGACTGAAGATGAATTCGATGCAGCACCAGATGGCTCCACATCTTGTGTTGCTGGCGTGGCCGCGTCACTGGTCTTCTATCGTCAGCTATCCTTACGGTGACGTGTTGCCGGGCGCGCCGGCAAGCACGGCGCCGTGTGATCGTGACCTTGTTTTTCGCGAAAACTGGCTCTGCTCCCATATGGAATAGAAATCGGAGCTGTGGCCGCTGGCCCAAGCAGCAAGGGACAACTCCGGAATGGGGATCTGTCACACACACCATTACATCGTCAAATCGACAAATTACGAATATTGCAAGATTGGAGCTCTAAACGGGAGAGGTTATTTTCTTCCGCTCCGCAGTGAGCCAAGGGTGCTGCTCGGAATGCTCCCTCGAGAGTCCGTCATTTTGTGGGCTGCTTATCAGAATCCTATCAGATTGCTGGGGTCTGCGCAAATCAAACGTGCGCCGGAATCCAGCGGATACACCCGCGCATAATAATTTCCCTGGATGAAGTTCAGAAGAACAAGTGGAGCTCCATGCCGAAGGAAACTTCACTATGCAACGCCGTCGATAGCTCAGTTGGTAGAGCGGAGGACTGTAGAGCAACTTGCAGTGATCCTTAGGTCGCTGGTTCAAGTCCGGCTCGACGGATACATTTTTGGAAATAGTTGCAATAGGCTTGGTGTTCTATGCTTCGCGAGCTCGCAGCATCGAGGGTTCGGAGAGCCCACCGTGTGGTATGCTCGAACATGTCTCGCGCTGGAAGAGCCCTTGGTCTCGAGACTGCGCATCGGCACAGCGTGATCGATATTCTGATCGAGTCCTCCTCCTCACATAAAGGAATACTACGCCTTTGCGGTATTCATGTAAAATTACTTTCTCAGATAATCATACGCCGTTTGATCGACGATGGTTGCTG
>NW_003805475.1:939340-941915 GCF_000255335.2 Galendromus occidentalis | reverse complement strand
GTCGGACTGGACATAAAAATTGGCGTCGGGGTCGTGGTGCTGGTCGTTGTTATGGTCTCGTTCCGGCGTTCGACTCTCCGGATGAGAATGGGGAGGAGACTCGGTTTCGGCAGATTCAATCCAGAATCTTGTAGATTCTTTGGCGGCGTGAAGTTGAAGACTAAACTTCCCGGAGTCACTGTTCCCGAAAGTTCCCAGCCAAGAAGAGTACCGACACAGATTGAGCACAAAACTCCTAGAAAGACCATGATAAGTTTCAGCCACGGAGGAAGATTCGGAATGACACAACACGCGGAATAGAAGTCGTGAGCTGACCGTGGAACGGAGAGAAGATCGAGGTTCGGACGGAGATGATTCGGGAGATGCGCTCTCTCGAGCCGAACTCGTTGAAGGATCGTCGACGTGTGGCGTGGATTCTAACAAAATCGACGGCCTCTTGGGGCTCGGCGATCGGAAGCGACGAATTTCTCGAGTATCGTTCGTTGGCTTCAAGCTGATCAACGCGTCGAAGCAGAACTTCGTAGCGCTGTGACAAATCCTTAAAATTCGAAACGAGCTCTTCCTGATATGTTCCTGACGAAGCGCAGGGAACTTCTCCATCCAGAAGATTCACCTCGGAATTCGTTGAACTCATCACTAAAAAAATTCGAAAGGAAATATGTATAATACTCGAACAAAATGAGTCAAATCAATGATCAAGTGGAACGAGGAGACAAACAAATCCAGACAAACCTTTCTTTGCGGAATCTGGTCTGATTGGGAGATATCACGACTCGTAACGCCGCGCGAGGTACGGGAGAGTTGAAAAATTGATGTCAAAGACAAATCACGACTCGTAACGGCGCGCGAGGTACAGGCGGGTTTAGAGGTTGATCACGAAGACAATTTCGCTCTCGGAGCGCACTCTTTTATACTCCAAATTTGGTAGATTTCAACGTTTGAATTTTCCCGCGCATTCCAGATTCAGTGTTTACGTGATAGCCTAGACTAGCAGAATGATCAACTAGGTTCATTCACCATGGACTACGGAAAAAGGGAGGGAATGATGGAAATTACAGGTTAACTGACTTTATTTCGTATTTTCCTGTCTCATGGTTCACAGCATCGAGTAGTTGAGCAAGATCGTAAATAACGACTCGCCCGTGGCGGTGCATATTTAAATTGCTCTACTCGCGTTCTATATATCGATAATTGCTTTTCACATTATCCGATGTGTAACACCGGACTGACCCTTCCCAGTCATGTATATAAACAGCTTCAATAAAGACTGACTTCACTTGAGGAGTAATATCCTATAACGGTATTATTTCTTTGGTCTGTTGTGTTCCGTCCGAAAGGTGCCTACTCATCCCATCGAACTCTTCGAGTACTCATCGTCATCTCAGGAGAAACCGACCGAAATTTCCCTTCACGAAGGATCATGGTCGACGATCGAGTTTTCGCAAAAAAAGTCACGACATGAAAAAAACATGGGATGACAACGAGTACGCGAGTATTGAAGAATTTCTGTCAAGCCTCGCTCTAGACAACGATCAATATCTGAATGTCATTCGAGCGACGATTCTGCGTCTAACAATCATCTTCAGAAGGACCATTAGAGATATATGGACGAATACATACTGTCCCTGGATTGCGAACACCTTGAAGTCGAACATCGACTTCCAATTCATATTGAAGGAATATAGCTGCACATCCTATGTCGTCGAATACATCAACAAGACCAATCGCGGTCTGTCGAATTTACAGCGCCAATTGAAAGATCTGCAGAACGAGTACCCCGACCAGAATTTCACTGATCTTCTCAAAAGAATCAGTATTCGGATGCTCGACGCGGCAGAGATGTCAAGCAAGGAAGCTGCGTGGTATCTTCTAAGACAGCCGATGAGCGAACCTGGTCGAGACAGCGTTCACAAGGATTGCAACGTTCCCAACAAACGGTTCGTCTGTCGGAAGAGCAAAGCTCAGATGGAAACTGAAAACTTGATAGACGATTCGACAGAAATCTGGGCAGTATGAGCTGTTTTTCCTTGCTTTTTTTCCCGTTCAATAATGAACACACCGATCTACTGGATCATGAAAAGTTCATTGATATTTATGATCAGCATGAAAGGGAAATTCTCCAGAGACGTCAAAGTTTTGAAATTCTCGAAAAAGCGGAGAAAATTGCGGAATCTCACGTGTTGTGGGATAGCATGTCGTAAGAAGATCGCGAACTCGATGTCCAGTCTGAACAGGGTCGTATTTATCGACCTGATGTCTCGGCGGAGCACTCCAATGAAGACAGTGGCAATGTAGCCATTCCCAACTCGCTGTCTCCAGTTATCCGGAAGCGGACTAACGTTTTATCCTCTTCTAGCGCTCCCGGTCGCCGCTTCGCGGCGACTCGGTATCGCTAGACTCACTACACATGCGCTAGCTCCGAGTGCGCTGGCTCCGAGTGCGCTGGCTCCAAGTGCGCTGGCTCCAAGTGCGCTGGCTCCAAGTGCGCTGGCTCCGAGTGCGCTGGCTTCGGGTGCGCTTGCTTTGGTCGCGCGTGCTCTTGATGAGCGTCCCGTTTCCCTGCTTTCCCGTTTCC
>NW_003805475.1:882468-938945 GCF_000255335.2 Galendromus occidentalis | reverse complement strand
CCATTTTCCCTTTTCCCACTTTCCCGTTTTCCCACTTCCCGTTTCCCCACTTTCCCGTTTTCCCACTTTCCCGTTTTCGCACTTTCCCGTTTTCCCACTTTCCCGTTTTCCCACTTTCCCGTTTTCCCACTTTCCCGTTTCCACGCTCTCCCATTTCCCCACTCTCCCGTTTCCCTGCTTTCCCGGTTCCCCACTTTCCCGATTCCCCACTCTCCCGTTTCCCCGCTTTCCCGGTTCCCCGCTTTCCCTGTTCCCCGCTTCCCCGCCTCCCCGTGCCCCCGCTTTTATTAGATATGTCCTCCGGAAAATCGAATTCCCGTCTTTCCCTTGATGAAATCTTTGATTCTCGGTGAGAGGACCACTCAAATCAGTTTTTTATGGGGGGAGGACCCATAACATGAGAACGACGACCCTCAGATGACCTTCCTGAAGCTCCCGGGAACCCACCCCTGAATTTTTGCGGCGATCGGTTCAGGCGTTAGTGAATTTTGCGAATTTCAGATTTTTCAATTTTTTCCGAGTTTTCGTATTTTCGTGGGTGGAGCACTCAAATAATTTTTTTAAGGTAGAAGGACTCATCGCATCGGAGAACTGACCCCCCTATAACCACCGCTGGATCCCACAGAACACGCTCACAAATTTTCACGACGATCGGTTCGGCCGTTTTCGAGTCTATAGGGTACCCCGGACATACAGACAGACAGACAGACAGACAGACAAACAGACATACGTTTTTATATATATAGATAGATTGACTATTGCGAGTCGATGCGGAAAACTAACTTCGAGCAAAGCGCTATTCTGAAACATTGCATCGCTAGAATCCATAATCCAGAACTGCCTCCATACCAGATATTCTTGACTTGCGCTGCCGGTTGCGGCAAGACCTTCACACTGAGATCGCTTATGAGGACATATAATCGTTTCTCTCAAGCACATGATACGACACGGAACGTTGCCGCTGCTTCGACCGGGAAAGCCGCTGAACTAATCGGAGGCACGACAGTGCGTGGTGCTTTCTATATATCGATGATTCAACGACGAGGGGGACTCTCTTCCAAAGCTTTGCAACTCTATCGTAACGCCTTCGCCAATGTGAAGATCATTTTCATCGATGAGATGAAAATGACCGGGTGGGGCGCTTTTCATACCATCAACGATCGTCTGAAAAGCATCAACATGGAACACGAATCGTGTTGTTTGTGAAAGCCCGAATTTGTGAAAGCCCGAATTGTGGGAGCCAGAACTTGTGAAAGCCCGAATTGTCGAAACCCGAATTGTGGAAGCCAGAATTAGGTAGTGGGAGCCCGGATTCGTGGCGCCGAGAGGAGCAAGAAGGAACTGTCGGACGTACGGAGGCGGGAAGGGACCTCATACCCCTTCTTATTATTCGCTCCGATTACAGCTTTTTGATACAAGTCGACGCTCAAGTCACGTCTCGAATGCCACATTTTTTTCTTCAGTTTAAATTAAATCCAACGCTCATGACGTACTCCATCAGGGTTTTCGCCCCCGTCTCGAGTTCGTCTGTCAGACGAATCAAACGCTCGTTCAAGGTCTTATATTTGGGCGACAGCTTCGGCGGGGCTTGCCCGGCTCGGAGCTCGAAAATGTTAACATGATCCTTCCTGATCGTACGGCTCAGGGCGCTGTGCCAAGCCTCCACGTGATTCGTCGTGCGCGCGTTAAAATTGCCAAAGTGATTCCACATACTACGTGGAAACACCGAGGCGTTCTCGAGCCAATTCTGGATGACTAAGTTTTGAAAGCCTCCACGCGCTCATGCGCCGGGTGTTCCGCTGGGGGAGGGTCCGCATCTATCTCCAACCAGGCGTCATCGATCCTCTCCAAGGGTACCAGGCTGAGAGCCGAACAAGATCGGATCAGCTTCTTGACAAGGGGATCGCTGTAGAACGATACGAGACCCAACGATTGCACCTTCCTCCAGGTACACTGATTAAAATGGAAGTTACATCCTTTGATTGCCGACAATGGGAACTCGTGTTGGATGGCGCGAAGAGTGGCCACCTCAAAGTCCAGCTGGAAAGTCAGAGGAGCGAAAACTTTCCCTATAGCAGAAGCGTGATCCTTCAACATTCGGAACATCCTACAACGGTAGCCGGTAGAAGGAAATCGCTGTCAGGAGCCAGCGTAGGTAGCGTGACCGAATGTCGTGGTCACATAGAGATGTAGACGTTAGAGGTGTTAGATGGACGTTCGAGGTGTTAGACGGACGTGTGACGTGTCGGACGGATGTTAGAGGTGTAGGATGTAACAGAGTGTGGCGAGTAGTCAGAGAGGTCGGTCGCACAGCGACTATAGGTCGGCTGTGGCGGTCGGTGTGTGAGCTCAATGAACTAGAGGTGGCTATCGCTGGTTCGTTAATACCGAGGTCTTCATTCGCCGTATCCCAAGAAGATAGTACCCCCGACAGGTGGATAATACGGTCCGACGTTTGTTCAGTTCTTGTATGAGAGCTCTACGCAGAGCTTCGGCTAAGATTGACTCAGATGTCTTCAGCTCTTGGATAAGAAGCTTGAATATTTTATCGGCGTGAATCAGCGTGGCTTCTTTCTTGCAAAGTAAGAGTATTGCTCGTTTAAAGGGGAGACAAAACCTTAGCTATATTCTTCAATGCGGAAGCGTCTTGAGCGCTGATTTGCGTTCCGTGTCGAGACATCACGTCATTTAGGGCAGAAAGGATACGTGAGGCCCTTTCAATCATGACAACTGTCGAATACCAACGAGTTTTGGAATCCAGAATGGGTCGTAGTTCGTGCTTGGCACCAGCATCATGCCCCAGGAAGAAAGCCGTCATCATATAGTACGTGAACTCTTCGACGTCGTGGTAGGATACATCGTGGATCGTCATGAAAGTCACGAGAGCTCCAGGTGATGAAGAAGTCTCCGTATCGGTGCCTGCGAGCGCTTCCACTCCGTGAAGACTGGATAGCATAAAGAGAGCATGGAGAAGCCCAAGTTCTGAGATCAAATGAATCTAGCTCTCACATAGAATGTTCGCGGCACGAGCGTGGAACTTACCCAAGCGTTGTTCGAACGGAGCCGATGCGTACAGCGCGGATCGTATTCCCCATCCAGAGGCGTCCTCACCCAACCATTGAACGTGCCCGTCAGTCTCAAGTACGTGAGCTACAAGAGCCTCCCAAACAGTTTTCGCGTCATCATACGAAGCTCCGTATTCGCGACGCCACCGAGCCAGGCCAGGTAGACAGCAGCCCATCGCGTCCTGCGATTGAACCGCCAGATGCATCAGACGTATCATGTCCTCCGCCTTGAAACGCATTCGCAAAGTGGGCTGCAAGCTTAGTCGGTTAGAAAACCCATGATGAGGGATGCGGCGGAAAAAAGGGGATATTCGCTCTGCCTCGCAGCTCGGAGGTAACCTCCGATTAGCAGAGAGAGAGTATCCCCAGATTCTAGGCTGACTGAGCAGTAAGTTGCCGGGGACGATTGTACCGGGTATCTCCGTGCCCGCCCTAAGTCTCCGAAAGTCCGTTGAGCCATTTCTGCTCAGCTTCCGTGGCCGAAGACAAACTGTGGGTCCCTTTCTCTCGTGATTTTGAGCTCATGTTGAATCGACTCCTTCGTTGTTTAGAACGCCTAAACTCGGAGCGTGGAGACTTCTTATAGTCCGGCTCGCCTCGCCCACAAACCTATAGATATACATTGAAACCTGTCTAACAAGACCATCTGCGGGGAATCCGGAAAGCGGTTCGACAACTCCGGTGGTCTCTCAATACAGGTCAGGCACTCTGAGGCCTCAGGTTCCCCGTTCCTTTACGCGCTCGAAAGGCGGAATCAGAGAGAATCATCGAATCATCTCCAAGCTTTCGGATGCAAGAGACAATCTACCGTAATTTCCACAATTCTCGGGAATTCTTTACTCCTCAATCGGACGCCCACAAGTATGAAAGTCTGAAAGTCGATATATCTTCGCTGAGCGACTCTCTGTCTCGGATTTCGCGTGTATCTTCGGAGGACTTGTACATGTTGAGTGTCTGAATGAACGAAGACACTTCAATGCGCCTGCGCAAGGAAGACTATAAATAAAGGCGAAGTCTTAACTTCGTTACAGTCAGTATCTAATTGTGAGCTTCGTTCTTCTGGTCGAACTTCTCCCGTCAGATAGCTTCCAGATCCAGCTCGACTACTCTGCTGCATACTCTGTCTACAGGTTATGGTCCCAGAGCCTCTGTAGTTGGAGCTCTTATAAGGATAGCAAGAAAGTCGGGAATTGCGGATTTCGAAACGACGACCGAAGTCGAAGTATTACGTGGCTAACTTGATCGACACATCCCGGTGTCCGTGGACTAGGAAGAGGATGGACAAGTTACTGGTCACCAAGTTCGCCGGTCGTCGAGATTTCGTTGTATGGAAAGTTCAAGTTCAGTCGTTCCTGGAAGCCAATTGCTGGTTCGGGACAATCGACGGAACTCTACCTCAAGCAGTCGTGAATCAGCCCAATCCTCAGTGGAGCAGGACGGACGCTAAGGCGAGATCGGTGATCTTGAACGCGTTGGAGACTTCGGTGGTCAGAACTGTGATGGCTCTCAGAACTGCTTACGATATATGGACTCGGTTGACCACTATGTACGAATCAAGGAGCCGAGTAACTCTGAATATCCTATTGAAGGAATTCCACTCGTACAAGATGACCGACGACTCAGACATGGCGAGTCACATAGCTAAGGTGGAATCCATGGCCCTAAGTCTAAGTAAGTGATGTTGGGCAGAACATTGAGGAGACTCAAATCATTGCGAAGCTCTTGGAGTTGTCTCAGAAGTATCTACACCTCATCGCTGCCTGGGATGTTCTGGATGAGAGCAAGCAGACTGTGGAAAGTCTGATTCCTCGGTTGATGAAAGCTGAACAACTGCATCAAGGAGATGCGAAAGCTTCTGATAAAGAGTCGGTCGCATTCTCAGCCAAAACTAAGCCGAGAGATAATCAAAGTTCCAAAGCGAAGTTCGCAGGTAAATGCTATCATTGCGGAAAGATCGGACACAAGAAAAATCGTTGTCGTCTATTGAATCGTGGAAGAGATGGCCAGAGTCATCCGGCTCAGAGGAGCTTCAATCAGACTACTCCGAGCAGATCTCTCATGACTTCCGAGGTTGCTTCGACGAACGATTTTCTGTTCAATGTCCAGACCGTCCCGGCCATCCGTAGTGACGTGTGGCTTGCTGACACCGGTGCCGGTAGACATATGTGCCACCGGAGGGACTGGTTCTGTGAGTACCAAACTCTGGAAGAGAAACGATCCGTGGTGTCCGCGAGTGGACACGTTATATATGGAGTCGGAATTGGTTCTGTCAAGATTGAGAGCATCGTGGATGGCAGGCGCATCACGGCTACACTGACCAATGTCCTGCACATACCGGAGGTGAATCAGAATCTGATTTCCATTGGAGAGCTCACCGATCGTGGCTTCGAAGCTCGCTTCACAAGCGAAGGTCTCAAGATTCTCCGCGAAAATGAGACGGTGGCTATTGGAGTGAGGGAAGGCGGCGAGCGCCTGTATCGCATGAAATGTCGAGTGCTCGTCGACAAGGAAGCTCACGCTCTCTCGACTCTGAGTTCAACTTCTCAGCCAATTGATGTCTGGCACGAGCGTCTGGGGCACGCGAATTATCAAAATATTGGAGCCGCACTCCGACATGAATCTGTTCTCGGTCTCGAGGTGGAGAGAACCAACGTCTCAGATGAAAGCTTACGTTTCTGCGAGGCCTGTTGCCTGGGGAAGCAAGCGAGATTACCGATTTATCCTTCGAATAAGCGAGCTGAAAACTGTGCTGAGCTCATTCATTTCGACATCTGCGGTCCAATGAGTGTGGAGTCCCCAGGAAGGTGTCGCTGGCTTGCTGTCTTCGTCGATGACTACAGCGGGTATCTGATGGTGTATCCAATGAGGAAGAAAGATGGAATTCTCGGCGTGATGCAAGGTGTTCTAGTGGAGACTTCTTCAGCTGGTCATAAGATCCGGTTTCTCAGGAGTGATAACGCAATCGAGTTCAAATCAGCGCAGATGACTGCTTTACTGAGGAAACATCTCATCAAGCAGCAGTTCTCGACTCCATACGTTCCGGCAGAGAATGGGCGTGTCGAGCGCCAGAACCGGACTGTAATTGAGTCGGCCAGAGCGATGCTGAAAGCGGCGAATCTCCCGAAATTCTTGTGGGCAGAGGCTGCTAGTGCAGCTTGCTACACGAGTAACAGAATCCCCCTGAAGAGACTCGATTGGAAGACTCCCATCGAATTGTGGTCGGGCTCGAAACCTTCTGTTGACCATCTTCGTATCTGGGGTAGTGTTGGGTACGTGTTCGTCGAGGATAGTAAGAGAGACAAGTTGGATGCGAAGAGCGAGCGCCGTATATTGGTGGGATACGACCTCAAATCGAAATCCTATCGGATGTGGTTACCTGGGAGTAACAATATCGAGGTGTCAAGAGACATACGCTTCGTGGAATCTTCGCCAAAACGAGTGGCTGTGTTCGACAGCAGTGGGAGTGGTTCTACGACAGTAACTCCATCATCTGAAGATCTCGGGGAAATGGCACATAAGATCGTCAAGAGACCGTTCAAGGATTTGAACTCGTCGGTCTCAATGAGCCCTCTTGCGGAGAGACCTGAACGCCAAGCTGCGTCAGATGCTAAGGAGAAGATTCGGCTATGGACCGAGACAGAGAGCATGAACGAGAATCAATGGCTCAATGTCCATATGGATTCCGTTTGTGATTTCGCTTATAGTGCTTCAGAGTGTCCTTCAACTTTCCGAGAAGCGATGGATTCGACTGACGCAGAACAGTGGGAGAAAGCTGTAGAGAGTGAATACAACTCACTGATGTCGAACAAAACGTGGAGACTGGTGGAGCGTCCTGACGGGGCAAATGTCATTCGCTCGAAATGGGTCTTCAGGATAAAGTACCGTCCAGACGGTTCGATTGATCGCCATAAGGCTAGAATGGTCATAAAGGGCTGTTCGCAGAAGGCTGGAATTGATTATTTCGACACTTATTCGCCAGTTTCGAAGATGACTTCGATCCGGTGTCTTCTGTCGATTGTCGCTGCCGGAAATCTCGAAATGGTTCAGTGCGATGCCGATGTGACCACCGCCTCTCTCTATGGAGAACTGGACGAGACCATTTATATGCAGCAGCCGGAAGGCTTCGACGATGGAAGCGGTAGAGTCTGTAAGCTCGAAAAAGCTCTGTACGGACTTCGCCAAGCTCCCTTGCAGTGGAACAAGAGGATATCGGCTGTTCTGAAGAAGTTGAATCTTGTGCCGTGCCTGCGGGATCCGTGTGTCTATGTGAGAAAACAGGATAGACTACTGTTCGCTCTGTACGTTGACGATGGTCTCTGTGTTGCTCCGACACTTGAGATTGTTAACGAGTTTCTCGATTCGCTGGAGAAGACTTTCAAGATGACGCGTGGTCGAGCAGATTGTTTCATCGGCTTAGAGATCGTTCGTAATCGTGAACAGCGAACACTCAAGATTCATCAAGCGGCCTACATAACCAAACTTCTCGAACGTTTCTCGATGACGGATTGCAACGCGGCGAAAACGCCCGCAGCCATCGATCTGCAACTCCAAAGGAATGTAGATGAAGACGGGAATCAGAAGGTTGGAGAAAAAGTTCCTTATCGGGAACTGATTGGATGCTTGCTGTACGCTGCTATCGGCACCAGAGCTGAGATAGCTTTCATCGTGAATCAGCTCTCGCAGTTTTTGGAATCGCCGTCAAAGGATCACTGGATGTCTGCGAAGCGGGTACTGAGGTACTTGAAAGGTACTATTGACACGGGCATCGAGTACTCCGCTAGTACGGTCAAGAATCAGATGATAGCCTTTAGCGACGCCAGTTGGGCATCGGAAATATCAACGCGACGATCCGTTACCGGACTTTGCCTAATGATGAACGGCGGAGCGGTTAGCATGAGGTCGAAAAAGCAAACCATAGTGACTGATTCCACAATGTATGCGGAGTACGTAGCAGCTCATGCCTGCTCTAGAGAAGTAGCTTGGTTGCGGGGTCTCTTGGAGGAGCTGCAGTTCAAGCAGGTAACTCCGACCGTGCTCTACATGGATAATCAAGCTGCAGAGTTCTTCATCACGAATCCTGTGCAACATGAGAGGACGAAACACATAGACATCAAGTTTCGTTTCGTGCGTGAGATGTTCGAGCGAGGAGATCTGGTAGTGAGTCATGTTTCCACTCATGATCAGCTTGCTGACATCTTCACCAAGATTCTTCCCCCGGAAAAATTCGAGGTTATGAAGAGTCGCATCGGTCTCAAGTGAGATTCTTGGAAGGTCTACGAGTGGGAGTGTTGAGTGTCTGAATGAACGTAGACACTTCGATGCGCCTGCGCAAGGAAGACTATAAATAAAGGCGAAGTCTTAACTTCGTTACAGTCAGTATTTGATTGTGAGCTTCGTTCTTCTGGTCGAACTTCTCCCGTCAGCTAGCTTCCAGATCCAGCTCGACTACCCTTCTGCATACTCTGTCTACACAATCGTCAAAAGCGCCATCGTCGGCTGTGTCTCGCTCTGCCAAGACACACAGGCTCCCGCAAGGATTACGGCATAACCGGTGGTAGATTTCCTGCTGTCTTGGCAACCACCCCAATCGGAATCAGAAAAGACTTCTAGATTGCTTGTATTGTTGCCGTGGAAACATAGCCGGAAGTCTTTCGACCCGTTGAGATACCGGAAGATTCTCTTCACTCCTTTCCAATGAGCGACTGATGGGTCCGAACAATACTTGCTGACCAACCATCTTCAGGCCTATTTCTGAAGGAGTACTCATCGGTTTGGATCCACTCATTCCGAAACGCTCCAAAACTCTCGTGATGGCTTCTGTTTGGTCGAGGAAGATTGTCCTTTCTGCGGGCCTATGTTTATGCCGATATGTTTATGCCGAGACAGAAGTTGGCCGGCCCGAGATCTTTTATCGGGAACAATCTTCGCAGTTTGGTTTTCGAGGAGTCTTCTAACTTCTAACAAGTGGAAAGGCATCGATAACAACATTCAACCCTTAGAGTACCCAGAATAGTTGATCTCTCCGCCGAACGTCATCGATGTCTTGTCTCGAAAATCGAGTTAGTCTGATGCGACGTCGGGAAACCGCTCGGATATCGAACGCAAGCTCGCGTGGTCGGCAATGAATTAGAGATATCCGCGAATCTCGTGAGACAAGCTCCTCCTATTGATTGCAACCGGAGGATGTCGAAGGCAGAGAGTTGCGATAGATCGTACCACCCGACAGAAGCTGAGGTCCGCGGCAGATGGATGCGTCAAATCTCGCTCTGAAATCGACAAGATTCTTTCCCCGACTACATATGTAAATGCGCCAAAAAACGAAGCGAAAAATCGGAGCAACGAAAACATTAATATACACCGATAACTAAAAATCTTCACTGAATCTCCCGTTCACCCTTATGCTCAACAGGAAGAGAACTCGTACGGCTATGATGCCTCGTGGAAAGTTTCAGCCTGAGTCAGATGAGCCGAGTCAAATCTTGCCCATGAAGGCGGTCTGCATGATATTCGGGATGGTATTCATCGCGGGACTCGCGGCGATTCTGCTCTCGATACAAGGTATCATCGACGCTAAAGCGGGAGCTAAGCGGCAAGAAAGCAAGGAAAACGTTTCCGTTCATCCTGAGATATCGTCGAATTGGTGTGATTTTCGATCCGAGGGGAACTCATCCGACGGCACACGACGTTTCGACATTTACCAAGAAAACTCGAATTGGGTCGAAGAAGAAACTTTCGAAGTTCTTTACAACATGAGCGTGACGTTCGACACAACAAGCTACAACATTAGCGACTCCGTGAGCCTGGCTTGCACGATTGATTCGTTCATATTCGTCGCGGGTTACGCGATAGATGTCCAAAAGATGTTCTTCCTGAACCTGGGATTCATTCCCAGACAAAGGTAAGCCCACTACAGTCAGTGCTCGATTTAGTTACCTACCGATTTAGTGAAAATCTCGATTTAGTGAACACGAACCCGAGTCCCGGCTCCATTCCGCCCCATGCTATTACCTCGCGATATACTGAAAACTCGATTTAGTGGACAAAGATCTCGTTCCCCCAACGTGTCCACTAAATCGAGCACTGACTGTATCTCCGCGATCATCCACCGTCGCTGCATGAACTGCTCTCCCATATCGCTACTAGGACCTCCCTTGATCAAGAATGTATGGAGACGTGTAGGGAAGATTCTGATTCCGTGTTCAATATTAATAATCCATTCCTCACTTTAGGATCATTGAACGGATACAAAGACAGCTGATCGGGACGCCGGAAAAAGTTCAATGATATCCCTTCACCACCACCGACTCAGATCTCAGGCTGAGTCTCCTGATCCGCGGCGCCGGCGTCGAGATAGATCTTTCTGTCTTCGACAACGAGCGATGCGTGAGCGGATTCGGATGCGATGCCAATCTTGCGGTTTATGGCCACACCGAGCTTAAATCCAGCACCGTCGATATTCTCTCGCGGAGCAGCGGCGCAACCTTGAGGTGCGACATTTCGAGCAGAGATCGTTTTGGTTGAGCAAATGTGTTGGTTGGCCAAAAGCGACGGCGCCGTCGTGCCCGTTCTTTGCAAAGAAGTTGAAGGAGGACTCCTTGGCTCTGTTTTGACTGAGTACATCTACGAACGACGCGCTTGAGGGACCGTGGACAACGGGGAACACTTTGTCGTTCCGACGGACGAAGGAGAAGAATTCCGCTATTTGTATATTCCCAAGTAAAGTGAGGTGTACATAATCACAATCACCTGGTTCGGAGCGGAACACGCACGGAAAGCTCTGCTTTCGGAAGATTGTGGTTCTCAGTAAAGGAGAGACGGGAGAGCCATCAGACATGACAGCGATCTATAACTCAAGAACTGGCGATGTATGGACGTATCTCGGAGTTTTCTAGAAGTGCTACCTGCATTATATTTTTCTTGACATCGTGGTATGTGAATGCTTGAAAATAAGGATCCAAAATGGGTACCTGCTCCTATACGTTAGCATTACGGATGAAGATTTTGGGGGGTCCATGGACCCCTGGGATCCCCCCCCCCCTGGGTACGCTACTGGTGAGGACTCTGAATTCCGAATGTAATCGATTTCTGCGAATGGTTTAATCGGAACCGATCCGATTATCTCAAGCTAGAGCTTAATTGCGAGGAAGAAGCTCGGAACCGAAAAACTTGGTTCGCTGAACTTTCGAGCGTCGGAAACGCTCAAATCTGCGTTAGACACTCGTACGAAAGGTGGCCTCGTCAATACGTCCTGTATCAAACGTGGGACCTTCAACAGCCGTGATAATGTGCGCTGTGGACCTGTATTATATCATCTGACTAAGAGTTCCGTAAGACGACGAAGGAATACGGAATTTCATATTAGAGGACCGATTCCGTGTAGTCTCCCATCGATGCTTGTACTGAAGTCCTTCCAGCGGCCCTCTTCTGTCGCGCCACGGACTGGAATTCCACTGCTCTCATCGGCCCGACACTCACCTTGCAGTTTCCCGCCCCGGGGATTCTATCTCGAAAAAAGTTTCGTACCGAATTTAGTTCTGAGAAAGATTCTTACATAATAAGCTGTAAACAAAGTGCCCCTCCCAGGGACCGGTACGCTATGCTGGTTGACGGATTACACGGCTGAAATCGGTCATACTATGTTGAAATCAGAGGAAAACAAGCGACACGTGGAACTCTTCTGGAGAAGATGTTCTTTAACTTCCCAACTGACAGAGGGAAGGTCAGAGGGAATCGTCTCTCCTAGGGAATTCGCCTGTGTATCTCATTATGTGATTATGTCCGAGTAGCCCCGGAGGTATGTTCGTGGCTGCTGCTGGAAGCAGAGAGGATTCCCGCACAAATTCGTGTGACCTGATCTGAGGCATTGTTCCCTAGATCTTCTCGGTGTAAAAGTTACGCAATCGGTCATTACTTGGCGACGAATCAGGCTGACATCCTGGTTTGAGGTCGGTGGAAGATCATTGTTCTGGATAGCATGGACGATTCTTCCCTCCGCCGATCCGTAGTATTGGAGCCCCATTGACGAGGAATCGGTTGCCGTCGTCCGAAAATTCCTCCGTGGAAGTACCCATTTCGCGAATCCACTTTTCGGCGAATGCGGAACGAAATCGCCGTAATAGTCAGTCGAAGTTTCATCTGGACCTCATTGATCTCCGATTTGGATATTCATTCCTCTGCGGACAACGAGGCTCCGAAACTCCAGGGGAAGGAGTTCTTCAGAGCATGGAATATCTACATCCCCGTAGGACTCTAGCGCCGAATCCAAAGCACAGACTCCAGCTGGCTGCAATCGGCGACATGTAGGGAAAAGATTGACTGTTCAGAAAATACCGCGCAGTTGCAACGTCGTTATTCCAGAGGGCAATTTCAAATTAATCGTTACCTAAAAGAATCGTGTGAGGAGCGGGAATGTTGTAATGTATTAGAGGCGCAGAGAGCTCTCTGTGGCAAAGAGCTGATGAAACGACGGATGTCGACGAAGGACCGGCTCCTCCTTTGAGCATCGGGGATGAAATCCCAGAAACCGCTGAGCATCCCGGTTCCTCGCAGGATGCCGAGAGGTGTCCAACCCCGTAGCTTGACGAGGGATGCCCCGTTGAAGAAGAAAACGAATCGGAGACCCTCCTTGAGGATGACGTGGGGTACGCGGCTTATGACGAGCAGGCGGTTGCTTAATGGCCTCGGGCCGTATCGTCCCCGATCGAATGTAAGTTCACATCAGAACAGATCGAGAAAATCTGGGATTTCCGTCAGACCGAAGGCTGGACGAAGTGCCTGAAAAATGAACGCACCAGAGAATCTACGCTTGAAATCATCCGGAGGCACGCTCAGCGTGGCTTAGGCGAGCGTGAGAAGAACCGAAAGATCCGCGAGATGGTCGGAGAGGAACTCGTCGAGGTATCCATCTAATCCTCGTTCAGACCTTCTCCAGATAAACGACAACTTCACAGGGATGAACTTGGCCGAAGAGTGCGTTGGGAACGCGAATCAAAGTGGCTCCGAATACGAGCCCATTCGAAACCGCACGTTGACATTCAAAGGAGAAATAGAGGAGGCACGGTACGAGATTCTCGTTAAAATCATCATAGAAGCTTGTCGGGATTTATTTCTCAGGGTCCGGTCGCCCGTGAGACCGAGCAATAGGTGTTTCATCATCAAAATCCACAGCGTTTGTTTTAATCAGGTCTAGCACCCGAGGTTCTCCAGAATGTGGAAGTACGCATAGGAGTGCGCCGGGGACCACTTCAATGAGCACATCGGCCTTTTCGAGAGCTTGAGTCAAATTTTATTCATATCTCTGAAATCGCCCGACGCAAAGTGTTCAGCCCATGCCGAATTTCTCCTCCTGAAAGTCGTTTACTGCGGAGAATTTCTTTGTTTTACATGCCTATTCGGCCCCGTACACCTCCACTAGTCATTTCAGTAATGAACGAATATCTATGAAATAGAGTGTGATTGATGGACGTCTCGTATGAGTGCCGTGCCTGACCCATATGCCGAGCGATAGGCCGATGCCGACGCCGTACCGCGCGCGGATGTGAATCGCTACACGGGGCCGAGCAGTGTCGCATGTGTGACCACATAAACAGAGGCCGCCGCGATGGCAGGTCCCGGCCCGAACATGCGTAGCGGACCATCTTCGAGGGCTCATATCTTTTAACTTCGCGTTTGCCCATGAAATCCCCCGGTCACGGCGACTCCCGCGCTCAGGTCTGACTCTGTATCAAGTTTTGTTAAAATCGATCCCGGTCAGGTCGCGATGGTAGCGGTACACTGAGGTTGGTAAGCAGCGGACGGACGGGCGAGCGGGCGCCCTCGCTCTTCGTCCTGGACGAACAAAAATGCGTTCATTCGCTCACCAGCCGGAGGAAGCAAGCAGCGAGAAAGAGAAGGCAAGCAGGCAAGCAGGCAAGCAAGCGAGCAAGCGAGCAAGCGAGCAAGCGAGCAGGCTCTACTCCACCACTGCCGTCTCGAGGATCGTTTCTAGTGTAACCACTAGAACTATAAGAAGCTTTGTGGATGGACAACGCTGAAGTCCTGATGAAGATTCGATAGACCCCGAGTCACGCGGAGAAGCAGCAGCTCCGACGGCTGATCGGTGCCGGAAAAAGTCCCCTATTCTGTGAGCTGTCAGTTCAGTGAGTCAGTGAACGGGTCCTCCGACTTGCCACCAGACGAGCGGAAGCGACAACTGGAATCGAGTCCCAAGCGGAGCCCGGCAAACAGAGGCATCGACAACGAAACGGAGTTGAGATCTGCAGCAGCACCCGTCGCCGAGGGAGAGTTTTGCAGCTGCGGACCTTGCGGTGCGTGAGGTGAATGAATCGCCATGACCACTACTCGAAGCAGCTCGTCGAAAAACAAACTCAACCTAACGCTGCCTCCAATTGAGCCATTCGACCAACTTCTGGACGACAAAATCAATGAGTGAGTTACCAAAGCGACACGCTCTGCTCGAAGATGAAGCGGGGCACAGCGGGACGACGAGGGACGAGCCAGGTGATTGCGGGACACCCTGGACCGTCAGAGTCTCGAAAAGCTGATTGACGAGTATTGAGGGACTCTAGCTACGGTCGCTGCAGTCGCTGTGGACCGTTACGGGATGCCGACCTGGCGATCTTACAAGTGGTTGTCGATGCCACGCAGAAAACGCGTGCGGAAATTTTCTGTCGGACACTTGTTTGCATCCTCCCGGACCGCGCCTGTTTATGGAGCACTGGCCACCGTTTTCGGCTTCCTTTCGTTCTTTCCGTTTTATGGCGCATTCGATACGAGCCCGGATGCGAACACGTCCTTCCAATCTGACACGGGGGGGAGCCGAAATTCTCCGAGCTCTAAACGAACGCCCATTGTTCGACCGAATTTGAGTACACACGATCCGAGTCTCGAGGGCGGGAGGACTCTCTTTACCCGGGGGCTCGGTAGTATCCGTCTGGAATCGCTGCAGTGAGGGTGTTATGAGCGCAATCGACGATTTTGCTGTGCGTGCATGATAATATCCCTTATCGGGAGTTCGTGTCGTCAAGTTGAGGGAACTCCAACCGAATATGTCGGACGAGCTCCGAGGGAATCGGTGTTAATATTCATCGCGCTATTGGATCCGCGCCGCGCCTCAGACGGAAACTCTGCCGGAAAATCGGAGTTCCTCGAAAGAGTTGTGTCTGGAGAAAAATCCATTAATTTTTGAGCCGTGTCATTAAGTCATCTCCCTAGCCTTTTATTAATCTGTCTCCTCGACTCGGCTCCTTCCATATACGCACTTATAGCTCTTGACGCGAGCCTCAATCTTCCGGTTGACGACCCTCGACCTTACCCGAGCAAACAAAGTTAGGCGCCTCGGGTCCCGCTCATGAATTGATTTTTGTGTTTCGTCCCGTGCTCAGACTCCGAACGGGGTTGCCAAGTGTGATTTGTCGGGGCACATCTATTCTAAAAGGAAAGTGCCAACCTTCGAATGCTTTGTCGTCCGACGTCTCGGAATGAGTAGTCAGAACATGGTTCCGAAGAGCTACGACTTCTGCAGTCGACTGTTGCTAACATATTCAATCCCGATCTGAGCGTTCGAATTTCACCCCAGAGACCCCCCTCCGCGCCGAGAATGTTTCGATATTCCCATTTACTCTCGCCGCTCTCCGATCTAGTCTCAAGACATCAGGCTCGCCTGGTTGGGGCCGCAGAAACTTTTCGCGGCCCGGACACGAACAATTATCCTCGGTCCCATCCTGACGAAGGTTTTTCTGACTGAGAAAAGTACAGCATATCATATGGAACATGGCCCGGTAACGAAGTGTTATATTATCGTTCGCTTGAATGCGCGAGCATATTTTCCATCATTTCTCTCTTCGTTCGCTGCGTCCCGACGGCAACGACTCCTCCCTAGCGAGGGGTAGCCCGAGGCTAGATATTTTCCGCTCCTCTTTCTTCTCATTCCTTTCCGACCGTGGTCGGACGTTGTCAAGGGAAGAGTCCGGACGGAGCAACAAACGAGCGAGCGCGTGCGACCAGCTTGACTCAGCGCCAGTCCTATTAGACCATCCGTCAAATTCGGAAGAGTTCGGCAGAAAACTGTGAAGATGACTGTCCGCCGTGAGAGTGAATCGCAGACAAACGAATGGGCGATTGCTCTGAGGTACGGAATCTTCAAGCGAGCGGCTTGAAACAAGAGCACGCAGCCAACGACCAACCTACAGCCCGGCTGAAAGTCGAGTCATCCGGTGGCCAACGAGTCCGGCGACGCTGAGACTCGACCAGCGGGCTGCCGACCGAGCATTCGGCGCTTCTGCTCGCGTAGTTATACCTCTCGCCGGGCCACCGCTGGCGCTGTCTTTGACCGCGCGAGCGAGCGTCTCTATCGAAGTCCGCAACTTTCTGGTAACCTACGACTGAAGTTTCTGGTTGTCGGCTTTCTGCTCGCGTCACCGGATCGCAGCGGCCCTTCTTCCGAGTCGATTGGCGGAATTTCAACTTCTCCCAGAACCAGGCAGCGGAAGAGCTCACAATATTGTCAATGTTGACCAATCCACGTCAATGGGGACCCAGATTCCGAATATAAGTTCAGGGGAAGGATTCTCATCTGAAGTTTGAAGGCTCCGCTCCGGAGAATTGCTTGGGTATCGCTGTTGCTGGGCACGAAAGCTGCGCTTCGAATCAGCTGCGAAGTGAGCCATCGTGGAGTCGGGTTTTTGTTTTCGGCTGCTCTGGAGGCGCAGTAGGAGCTCAGCGGGAGACGGACAAAGCTTGTGTCCACCAGTAGGACGCCAAGTCAAAGTAGGTTCCACGGGGTCCTGCGTCCCGGAAACTGTGACCGGGGTCTCAGTGCGTGCCTGTCTCCAGGCGGAGAAGAGCAATATTGAAACCATATCCAGCTTTCCGGAGAATTGGATTCTTTTGGACCTGAGCACACGACTTGAAGTTTTGCGACAGCTCCGGCCGGTAACTTTGAGGATCGACAACGCGCCAGGGCGTAGGGGGAACCGTAAACCGGAAAATGAATCGAATCAATTTTCAGTCTGGCGTCGACTATTCAGAAGATTTTCTTCGATGAGATTCCTTCTCAGACCTCCGAACGGTATCTCTTGCTTCCCGGTCGGATACATGAATATACATTGAGAGCTTCATCACCGGGATACTCGGAGTCGGTCGTCGGAGAGCGGGAGCATGCGGGACACGGGGTCGATCCGAGATCATTTCCGAGCCGAATCTTGTTCGGGTCCTTGAAACTCGAATCGTTCAGAGATTCGCTTATCGTGGATCACGTATTGGCTCCGTCGGAGGATACGAGGAGCAGAGTGACTCGATGGGATCACTTCAGTCACTCTCAGATTCTGCGGCCGAATAAGGAGTGAATCGCTCCTCGCGGAGAGGCTTGAGGAAAGACTCGCGGGAACTTCGCCTATCGCTCGAACTGTGTCATCTCATTCGGCTGCAGAATCTGACGGTGCTCGGAGTGATTCCGTCGAGTCACTCCGCTTCATGTATCCTTCCACCGGGCCAATACCCAATCCACGATCATGAATACCTTGAATCTAGAGGAGGTTTCCGCGAGGAGCGATCGATGCCTTCAGTCAACCGTTTGTCGGTCCGCGATTGAGGATTGCCTGGATGCGAGCATAATTCCCGTCCCTCCGACGAGAACAATAATATTCGGTCGATGGGCACGGGAAAGCGATTGGAATCCGTACTCTCTTACCCCTATCGTCTAATGGACAATCTGACGTGCACGCAAAATAGCCGGAATATGCATGACTTCTCCAGGCTTCGACCCTGTTAGGCGAGATTGACTCAAAAACGGCCACGGTCGGTTGGCTTCGGCACGAGAAAAATCTCTCGTCGGCATTGTGGATATCCGACGTTCAATCACGGGAAGTGGTTAGAGGAGACTGTTCTTCTCTTTCGCACGATGCATATTGAGCAGCATGAAACGAAGCGAATAGAAGACGATAGACAAAAACGTTCAACGACTGATTGTTTATATCGTTTCTTGTTGCTTGAACATATATCCGGTGAAACAGCGAACGCGTCCGATAATGGTGACGAATTACCTCAGACGAATCGCTGCCTCGAGACCTCGTGATAAGACGTTACGCTCTAGTGAGTAAGCTCGCTCTCGCTCCTCGACTGGCTGCGAGAGCAAGACATGGGATCGAATCCATCTTCCCCCGAGCTCTAGGCGTTTCTGTGCGGGACCTGAGCTGAGCGTTCCGAAAACGTCTACCAATCGATGATGCACAGACTTGAAGAGCATTGACATACATAGTTTATGTACCTACGATGGGAGGTGGAGGACATGGGAGTTTTTTTTATAATCGGCCATCCTCCGAGCTCGAATTCCTTTTTCCAGAGGGAAGCTACTCCGACATGTATAATGCCCTTCTTGTTCGAAGCCGTCGCGGTCAGATTGGACCGGAGCAGATTGGCACGCATGCCAATTTGTTCCTCTTCCACGGATTCTCGCATATGTCTTCCGCTTACGTATTTGCATCACTCCGGTCTGCGAACATCCTCTGTGCCATTCTTGTTTTTCATAATAATAACATGTCTCCAACAGAACATCGCGTTCTGCAAGCGGCGCGCCGTAACCGATGCCGTCACTGCGGGCGGGCGGGTGGGTCGGCTGGCCGCCGAAAAGGCCCCAGTTTGACAAACGGATATTTATCGGCTGTCCTATTGTACCGGCCCGCGGTCGTCGACGGAGGGAGGAAGCACAAATAGTGCTCTCGCCGAGAGATTTTATGGTTCGTGGCTTGCGCACGGCGAAACGAGAAAGCTTTTGGTCGTTCCCCTTTGCGCCGCCGCGCTGCCGTCGGTCGTCGTCAACGTTCCTCTTCCCTTTCATAAGCTCTAGCGAGCCGTCTAGCCGTTCATGGATCAATCCACCTGCCCGAGGCTGAAATCCTTGTAGCGCAGAACTGCTTACGGATCGGAGGCCACTTGTGGAAATTAGAAGCCGCAGAAGTTGAAATCCTTCGGTGCGCTGGAAGCGCGTCAGCGGGGGCGGCTTGCAGCACCGGTGAGATGGAATCGCCGTAATCGCCAAAAGGAAGCATGAAAGTCCAAGATGTGTCTTATTGGCTGTTATTCGCCTCGGCTGATATTCATTCAGCGTGAAGGAATCGTTCGGAGATATTCACTCCGCGATTACGCACCGTCCTTGCGGCCGCCGTCGATCTCGGCTCTTCAATCGCTCCACGTCATTCCATTGCGGGCATCGAGACCGGCGTTCGCACCGTGTCCCTCAAGTCCTCTCTCAATGCATAGAACAACATATACTTTGTTATCGTTCACGACACATGCCGACAGTTTCTGTCCATGATCTGTTGTGCGGCGTCGACCCCCACCGAGGTACACCCGAGCGTTCTCCCCTCTAGAAGTGGTCGTAGATTCTCATCGACATCCAATCCTTCGGGGACGTCTTCTGCTCTTCTTCGTCGTCTCGGTCTCTCAGTCAATGTCGATGGTTTTTTTCCCGTTCTACAAACACCAGCCTGTGCTTCTGGCCACCTCTTCAGGGTGTCATATGCCTTGATAAAAATTTCACACCTGCCGGCATCGAGCCGGTGATCCCTCGGTGCCGCCACATTTCTACACGTTTTCTCTGAGCTCATTCCGTCGCGCGATAACAGGTCGCTGCAACATTGTGAAAGATGGCCGGCCGGAATTTCCCTCTCGCTCGGAACCGTTAGCTTTGTAATAGCGTCACGACTCCGGTTTCGCTTGTGGACACGTTCCCTTCTGCGAAATGCGGTTCCTCGAGGAATTCCATGCGGTTCCGCCAGCTGGATTCCTTCCAAACATCATCGAATCAATGATGTCGACTCGAAACGTTTTTATACTCCAGGGAGGAGAGAGCTCGGGCTTTTTTCGTTCCTTTTTCCTTCCGGTCCGCTGGGAACTACGGCATCGCAGCGAGTCGGTGAATCGCAGTCGCTTGGCAGGTCTCCGTTCGAGCAATGATCTAAAATTCATATCGATCTATTCGTCTGCTTTTGAAATATTTATAAGCCCTCCTCTCCCCTTCCGGCCAGAATATTTTGTTCGAGTTTTCCGATTCGAGATACTTCGGAGGGCATAATTCCTCTTGCGAGAGATCGCAAGCGAGAGCGACCTTGTCCTACTCGCATTCTCGCAGGTGAGAGCTGGGGTGAAACCTCGTTACAACGACCGCCCTCAACCCGAATTCCTCTGCAGCACGAGCATACTGTCGTCCTTCCGGTACGCGAGCCTCACACGTAGAAACTGAGGTACCTGTCGAATTCGTCGTCGTGAGCTCCCTCAGTCCTATAGGATCCCGTTGCGTAAGTCCGCCTCCTCGCTCAAAAAGTAGAAGTGCATGGGGGAATGCCCTCTCCAAACGCAACGGGATCGAGCGAAAAATTGTACTCTCGACCACGAGCCGGGATCGCGAGCCAATATCAGGACGGAGAGCGGTATGGGGCGGACCCAGAAAACCCCCGCTCGGAAAATATTGATCCGAGGTGAACTTGCGGAGGAGAGAAGAACGGGTGTAAACACAGCATAGCTGGCCCGCCCAGCCGGGCTGAGCGGGACCTACGAAGAGAACTCGCGTGTGAAGAGCCTCGTATGTAGATCCTCCGGGAGTCCCGTCGGAACGATAATGCAATGACAATCTTCGACTGCTTCCCGCATCGCCTCGAGTGTTCTCCCGCAGAGCTTCCTCCGCCCTCTTGTTACTCGTTCATTTGCTGCTTGTGCCCCGGTACCATCGCAGACGGAAGCCTTCACCAATTGAGAGAGAATTCCTCCGCGAACGACTCGTGAGGACGCTCCTTTCTCCGGAGGATTCTCCCTCGAATACTTGAGTGTTGTTTTTATTCGTGCATTCGGAGCTGAATGATTTATTAAGACATCCGGATAAAGTCGCAGAACTTCCTTGATTTTCTTCCGTTCCCTTCCTCACTGAGACACCGCGAATCGAAAGCCGTTGACAACAAGTGACTTCGCTCCGAAAATAAGAGCGTACCTAAACCTCGAAGGTTGAGCTAAGGTCAAGAGTTCGTAAACTCTCCGAGGCATAGAAGATCCGCAGAGTTTGTTTTACAGCGACTTTCGGGATTTGGACGGAGCTTAAGCCAAATCCAAGCTCGTCGAACGGTCGGAGCATTTTTCATTGTTTGCTCCTGTGGCTTCTCAATTTCAGGGAAGTCTCCTCTCACGGACGTGACGGGAAGACTCCGAGCGTTCAAACTTCCAACCACAGCTTGTCTTGACGGCTCCGGCTCAGGCTCGGGAGCGTTAGGAAGCTTCTTCCTTTCCTGTTTCCCTTGCTCTTGAAATTTCACTCCAGAGACTCCCTCGAATGAATAATTCGTCTCGATCGACACAGTCACTAGTCCCATTGCGAAGGGGCGTTCGGCGCAGATCTTCATTCTTTCCTTTTGTGTCATGGGGCGAGGGAGCTGCGAATCACACCAGAGAACCTGGCGACGGAGCCGCGGAGAAATTTCCGAGAGAGATACAATTCATATCGTACAAGAAGGTCCTCCGAACGCGCCGAGTTTCCGTCGAGGTTCGCGTGTTACAGCTCGCCCGCTCCTTGTTCCCTCGCATAGAGCTTCGGGGAACAGCTGATCATTCCCAGGTTCCTGCAGGGAGCGAACGGGGCGGCCGATAATAAAGCGGAAGGGTGTGCTCAGCGTGAGGGACATTCTGTGCTTTTCCGGACGGACCCAGCCGGGGAGGGTCCCGCTGATTCAATCCTGTCCGAACATAACATGTACGCGCCATGAGGAATATTTTACCGAGAAGCGTGCTGCGTACCTGTTTAGAGGTCTCCATCGCAGCGTATGTGTGCTTCTCCCAGAAGACTATCGAAATCCACGGGATCGAGTTCTTTCGTGGAACATACATAATATCCTTGAACCCCACTGAGTTTTAAAGCCAGCCCCTAGACCTCGTCTTCGGAACGGGCATCCCCCAATGCGACTTGAGCTCCCAGATGGACGCAATACGACAAAGGTTGGGACAGGTCTCGTTCGGTGGGACTTTAGAACCCTGGAATCGACGGGACCGTTATTTCTGCAGTAGAGAGGGAGGGGGAGATGAGCTCTGAGGATGATAGGGAGAATTTGTTCAGTCCCAAAAGGTAATCGGATGCTGAACCGCGTGCTTCTTCGCAGGACCCGACACGTCGACACGAGTCTCGAGGCTCTTCGACAGACCTTGGAAGGCTTGGATATCGACGATCAACAACGGAAACGACTCGAGCATTTCATCTCACAAAAACAGAAAGTCGTCGATCTGACCGTGGAGGATTTCGAGAACCTCGGCGAGATCGGGTCAGGCAATGGAGGCGTGGTTAATAAGGTAAGTCCAACTGATCCCATCCCGATTCGGAAATAATTCCGGAAAGAGACGAGGGAGTCGGATCACGAATGACAGTAAAACCGCAATGAAATTCCTCTGGAAACGGACAGGGAACAGGAGAGCTGAGAACCCATGTCGCGACCGGCTGTAGAAGCGCTTGGAAGAGAAGATCCCGAGTCCTGTGGAGGGGTAACGATAAAAGGAATGTCTTCACGACGAGAACGTATTTTTCCCTCGAGGTTTCCGATCGGAACGCTCGCTCATATTTGATACTGCGCTGTGAGCCACGAAGGTGTCTTTGAACACTCCGCGGCTGCCGCAGGCCAAGCCCAGAATCGATTCCACGGATCGTCGGAACTCCGGAGTCGTTCGGAATGAGTTTCTGGACTCACGATTCCGTTTAGTGAGTCTCGACCACTCGGAACAGCTTACGATTGCTGTCACGGGGCGTCTCCCGTTTTTTTCGGGCGCGCAATCAGTCGGGATCGAGAAGGGCATCCCGCCAACCGGCGGCTGCCGAAGAGTTTCCTCCGACCGTTCTTCGGTCCATGTCAATAATTCACGAGCGTGGCTGCCATATGAACAGTGAGTGAGCTCGATTGAAGGAAAGAGAAAACCCCACCGAAGAGACCTAAGTACAAACGGACACGAAGCAAACGAGCTACTCTCAACAACGGCAGAAGCAGCAACTCCAGCGGTAACGACCGATTCGACGCACTGAGTGGCTACCCGCTTGCATCTCAGGCAATCCCTTGGAAAATCGGATCTCTCCGGCTCGCTGTACCGCTTGGGACACTCAAACCACGTTTGCGAACGGCTGAGTGTGTTCTGTGAATCGTCATCAGGGAAACGCTTTCAAAGCGTAGGACTGTAGAGTTCTGCCATGCCTTCAGAAGCGGGAGCATGGCTAAAGTTGTTGCGGCTTCTTAGCTGTTGCGGTTCGAGAGAAATTCCAATCCTTCAAGTCTCCTCGAGGAAGCTCTCCTAGCGAGAAAACTCCCGGATCGATCCGCCAGATTCGCGGGCTAGCTGATGCGGTCCCCATGAGCGGTCGAGGGTCTCGACTGCGCGTTGGATTAAGCGGAGTGAAGCGACGCGGTTTTTCTCGATAATTCTCGGTTTTGTCGAAGCTCGAAATACGATCGAGTGGCTCTGGAAACTTTCAGGTGCTGCACAAACCGAGCGGACTCATCATGGCTCGAAAACTTATTCATCTAGAAGTGAAGCCTAGTATCAGAACCCAGATAATCCAAGAGCTCAAAGTGCTTCACAAGTGCAACTCGCCACACATCGTCGGTTTCTATGGCGCTTTCTACAGCGACGGAGAGATCAGTGTCTGCATGGAGTTCATGGACGGCGGCTCGTTCGATCTCGTTCTCAAGAAAGCCGGTCGAATACCTGAGAATATTCTCGGCAAAGTGACAATCGCCATTCTCAAAGGTGGGTTAGGCCAAGGATCGGCATCTCTCGCATGGTGTCATGAAACGAGACTCAGCGAGCCCTTGTCGATCGAATAATAAAAATGAATAAAAACAGCAAAACATTATGGTGAGGACAACGAATGAATGATGACGCCGTCGACGACTTGACCCCCAACGTTCCAGGTCTGAACTATTTACGCGAGAAGCATCAGATTATGCATCGAGACATTAAGCCCAGCAACGTCCTCGTCAATAGTCGAGGAGAAATCAAAATATGTGATTTTGGTGTGAGTGGCCAGCTGATCGACTCGATGGCGAACTCGTTCGTTGGAACGCGCTCCTACATGTCGCCCGAGAGACTTCAGGGCACCCATTACACAGTGAGTTGCGACCATAGGTTCCCTTCCCACTCTTTAGAACAGGCGAGTCTGTCGATCGTCTGCGCCGGGGTTAAGAGCCGATCGAGCGTCCGACTATGTCTTGCAAGCGGAAACCATGGCGGCGAGGGCTGCCACCAAGACGGGGAAGACACGCTGCCAAACTGGCTATCAGTGTCGCCATTCATGCTATTCGATATCTTTCTCTCCTGCCACCCGCCCCCTCAGCGCCCAATTATGTAGCAAGGGAGGCAATATATCTCCCCGCCGATCACCGACCGACGACCTCCACCGAATCAGAAGGGCCACAAATTACCATCGTAGTCATTTCTTCCGTTCGATATGGCGTTCTCTCTCTTTCCCACCGTCGAGTCGAATTTATTCCTCTTCCGAATGGTGAACGCTCGGACCATTGATCCGCTAGATCAGTCGCTGAAGCTTTTCTCTCAATGTTCGCAGGTGCAATCAGATATCTGGTCATTGGGTCTCTCTCTCGTCGAGATGGCCCTAGGTCGTTATCCGATCCCTCCACCGGACGCGAAGGAGCTGTCGGCCATCTTCGGATCTCAGTACAATCCCTTAAACAACCCCCAGGATCAACAGCCGGCCACAATGTCCATCTTCGAGCTGCTCGATTACATTGTCAATGAACCTCCGCCCACGGTTCCCCAAGGCGTCTTCAGCGATGACTTTAAAGACTTCGTCGATCGATGGTAAGCTGGATAAACGACATCGCGTCCTTAGGTGAAAGGGAGATCAAAATGTGCGCAATCCTCCACGGCGTCGCTAGAGAGGCTCAGGTTGAGCGTTTATGAGCGCCGATCCGACAGACGTCTCCGGAAACAACGTCGCCACCGCCTGTGCTGTACCTGATCAATACTCAACCGATGGCGCGTGGCCGCATCTTCTGCGGTCGACCCAAACGGGGGGAGGGTCTTAGAAAGGGTGAACCGATTCCCAGACACGGTGTTCATCGCGTGGAGTCTGACAGAGATTTCGGAACTCCAATCCAATCTTTCAAGAGCTCGCAGGCCGTATATATGTTTTAATGGAGCGTCTCGCACATCACGCGATTCTTTAAACGTTCCCGGAGCGCGACCCATGGCAGAGGCCTGGTTGAACGAAGAGCGCGGCGAATTCGTGGTGGACCGCGCGACGGAGGCGGCGAGGCCATTCAGTTTTCGGTGGCGAAGAGGGCATTGTGAGACCTACGGTACCGCCACTCGGTGCGTTGTTGAGTTTTCGCGGTCGCCGCTCGCTTCGAGCGTTCAGCCTCTCTGCCGAGGATGGCAAACACCCCCTCTGGACTCCGAAATCGGAGACAGGGATAGGTTCATAATACAGCATGGATTGTGGATTTTGGTGATGTATCGGAGTTGTTGAAGAGATACTGACTCGTTTCCCGTCTGAAATTGCAGCTTGAAACGTGAGCCGACGGAGCGAGGTGATCTGAAAACCCTTATGGATCACCCGTGGATAAAGAGCAGTGAAAACGAAAACGTCGATTTCTCGGGATGGGTCTGTCAAACTGTCGGAGTCACCGAACCTCTGCCGTCCACGCCCGCGGAATGATTCGCTCTCGGCAGAGACTACTACTGGAAACGAGTGCGGCTGGGAAAGTATGGGAAATCGAGAGAAAGGATTTGGAGCGATTGGGAGCAAGAGTCTTTTGTTCTTCTTCGGAAGCAAACAAACGAACCCACGTTTCTCACCCCACAGAATACACCACCAGATAACAGCCACAAAGCTTTATGTTCACCCTGCCAAAATTTCGTCACACGCAAACACGCCATGTATTCCGTGCATCGAGCTCGACCCGGGGAAGTCGTTCGGACGCCTTCTGCGTGACGGACGGACGACGAAAACAAAACGGGAAAAGCGATTCTCCGAACTGAGTCGACCTGAGCTTTCAAAATCTCCTTTCGTGCGCACACACTGCATCGAGATAGCGGCGTCGCCCCGGCGCGCCGGGCTTGTCCATCCTTATAGGACCCGAGGGAAGGAGAGAAAAAAAACCAAAAGCTCGAGGAGGCGCGACGTCCGACCTACGCAGGAGTGACACTCAGAGTTTTCGCGGAGGGTTTTGCTGCGAAGCTCCCGGTGAATTTTTTTCGTCTCGTTTCACGGCAGGGCTCGAATGCAACTCCTCGACAGCATTTCATTTTGACTGGATCATACAGTCGATTTCTCGTGAAAGTGAGAGAGATATGAATACTACAAGAGGTGAAGCTCCAGTATACACCAAAGCAGCCATGGCCGGTCGGAAGCCCATCGGCTCGCCGTAGCATATATTTCTATCCGGCGAGGTACGACGCACGGCCTTCCGGGTCCATCAAATACTCGCAATCCTCATAGCAGTTCATTCCACTTAAGCACCCATTGTGAGGCATTCCTGAATCAATATTCTACAATTTTTGGGCAAGTTGCCATTAATCCCACAATACTCTGGAGACTTCCAAAATCTGCTGAGTTCCAGGGGATGTGTGTATCTGTTCTATCTTGATTGACTCAGACGATCGACTTACCTTATACTACAAGCATTGACAGCGTTCGAAATTGATTGAGTTTTTCGAGAAGAGCTCTCTTCCGACAAGAACGGATTCTTGCATTGTAACCAACTCATTCGAGCAGTGAATCTATCGCTATGCATCCCGCTCGGAAAGATCCCGAAATAAGTCAAACGCTTCACGAATTTGAGGTTATGTGCGACGAGTTGCTGATCCCAATCACGCATCCACACCGGTTCCGGAGGAAAAGAAGACTCCAATTCGATACATTCTCTCACCGATAGGGCAAGTGGCATCTCTCATCTCCGAAGGATGAAATGAATCGAGATTATTTTTGCTTGACCTCTGTGAACGGAGAGAATCCTCTGTTGTTGCGTGAGATGCTCTTATGGAAAACGGCCGCCTCCGGCACGATGGGACGTGTCGACGGAGTATACGGAGGGTCCTCGGAACGCAGAACAAACTAGCAAGCGGAGATCGAATTCAGCAGGCAGCGGATCTGTTCGTGTCTTGTCAGACTTGGAGGGGCCCAACCCGGAAATGTGATCCCTGCAGATCTTCGGATGGGGCACGCAACGAATCCGACTTCTGGCTTCTCATATTAGGGATGTAGAGAAAGACGAATCGAGGAGTCGGAAGTTTCCTCCTTTCCTCTACGTATCATTCGAGTTCAATGATCAGTCCATGAGCGTTAATTCTGTGTCAGATGTCTTGTACCTATTCCTAACCTTCGAGTCCACCGGATTCTCGCCGGAGACGGATCTATATTTGTAAATAAATCATCTGTGATCGGTATAACAGTCGTGTAATCAATCACCGCGTGGGCTTGCGTCCGTGGCCTCCATCGTTCTTCCGGTGGGGCTTCCTATTCTGTCCCTCCATAGGAGTCACATGGTACTGGGAATTCCCCCTTATACGACTCTGTGGGCATGTTACCGGCATGAATATAAGCTTCGAGGTAGAACAAGCTCCTTACGACTCGTGCGGGGCTCACCTTCGAGGCACAAAGACGCCCCGAACCGTAGAACCACATCACTAGTATCGGCTTTGCAAGCCTTATTAGAGCTCGATGCTTGTAGCAGAATTTTCTCCCTCATCCCGAGGAGGCAGAGGGACCGGCGGCAGCTGGCCCGCCGTTGATGAACTGCCAATAGATGAACGAACGAGCTGCTCAGCTATGCAAGATGCATGCCTCGTTTTTGTTGCATTGGTCTACATGCTAAGTGGATGGAGGGTCAAGCGGAAGCAATATTCTTCGCCTAGCTGTGCACTTCGACCGCACTGGAGGGAGAACCTGCGAAGAGCGTTCAAGAGCGCGACCGACTCGGAAAGCTAGGACGGTCAGAGGAACACAATTCGTCGATAGAAAACACCGGAGAAATTGATTGTCAACTGACGAACGTCATTTATAAAGCGAATTTACACGATGAAGGTTCTTGCTTTCGAAATCTTCCAGAGTGGCGCTGTCCCTCGTAACAGACAGCTCTAGCTAAAACCTGTCGTAGCCACCATTTACATCTAAATACGTCATCAAAAGAGCATGAGTTCGCCTCTTCTTTGGGAGACATTCTAGTCTCTAACTAGTCGTCTGTCCTCATTCAACGGGCTCTCTTCTGCTCGGGTAGTTCTTGTTCTGAGTGTTGGCTCCTTCCAGCGATCTTTCCATAATAATCCTCCATCGGATCTCATAATCCTCGTAATAGGTTCACTTCATATATCTAAATATTTAAATTTATCTCCATCATTATCCATTATTGTTAGTATCATCATCATCATCATCCAGATACATAATCAATTCGGTAGGCGCATTCCTTTGTTCAACTATGTAGGTGTGAAGAAACATCCTGGACAACAGAATATCATCCAAAATCTCTCCGATCGCTTCAGGGTGCGGAGTATGGAAAGAATTTTCACGGAATTCTCCGAGTTTCTCGCTTTTTCACTTTCGTTTCCGTCGTGTGTACAATTTACAAAAAGATTCAGAGACTCTCAATTCTCGATCCAATAAGGTCTGAACATTAGAAATCAGGGATCCATGTTCTTTGTGTCCTTCCATTTTTATAATCATCATCATCATCATCCAGAAACACCTCGTCAGACACGAGTCGCACCATTCAGTCTCTCTCCGCCGTCATCATATCTTCGGCGTCGTTCTCATGTATTCATCTGGGTCGTCCGGGAGAGACCCGAAACGAATACTGCTGGAGCGATTTCGAGAGAGCTTTCTGAGGACGAAGATGACCAGATCTATGAATTCAGCATCATCGACCGGGTGCAACAATTTCTCTATTCTTTCCCGACTCGGGGAGCTCATCGGAAAGTCAGAATCAGCCCAGCTAACCACAGGCGGACGCCTCCGATAACTTTCTTATACCCCTTATGGGGAATGAGATGAGGAATCACTCGAAGGAGGAATAGGTGCGACTCGTGCCACGCTAGTTTGTATCTCACCTCCTACGCGGTTGTACTAGAAGATGGTTTGAGAAACTCTCGTTTGCGAGTCAAATGGCCCTCACGCTTTTTGTACGGACAACATTCGTGTCAAGCACCCACAAGGCCCAACAGGCCTCGACGACAGCTCGGAACACTGTGCCTCGTTTCAATAAGTCACAAGATAACGCCTCACTCTGTTCCGTCGCATGTAGATGAGACATGACGTTTGCTTGAGTGTTCCCATCTGCTCTTAGTTATTCTTGTTCTCATCGCTGTATCAACGTCCATCTGAAAGTCCGGTTCTTGCGGCTCAACTTGACTGACGGTGGCGAATCACCGTGTGAGTGAGTGTTGTTCTGCCATCCAAACCAGGCTCTCGATCACTGCTTGAAAAAAACATCCCACTGTAGGTATCCTGTATCGTGTCAATAATCATCAGCGGTGATGTCGATGCTCTCTTGGGAATCATAATAGTGCGGGTAATGAAGTCTCCAATCATAAGAGCAGTTGTATGATCATCGTCATGCTTTCACGCGGTAGACTTTCGCTTGATCGAGCTATCACAAGGATGCAATGAAAATTTTCTTTATCACAAACTTAACAGATTATTGTAACCCTTGGCCGTGACGGCATCCGGTGTATCCGTTCGAGCGCGTACAATCCGGCTCCGTCAGACGCGTCAGCGAACTCCCTAAATCTATGATAGGTTGTTGTTGTTGCCGTCGGTGGTGGTAGTGGTGTTGTTACTGTTGTTGTTGTTCGTCTCGTCGTGGTGATGTCTTCTCCATGTCGAATTTATTCGGATGAACGCAAGTAGAGGGGACACCGGAAGCCTAATATTGTTTTGTACTGCTACTCTTGCGTCCAGACCCTTGTTTCCATTCTCTTCTCGCTACTTTTGTTCCTTGTTTGCATTTTGCTCCAGAAGCCCTAATGGACGTTCTTCGTCGATTGCTTGAACAAAGTTCGCTGACTTGTATCCTTGATCCTGAGCTGAGTTTGCACCCCGTCCGAATCAGAAAAACGCGGCAGACGCCTGCCGGAACGTGTCGAAGTTCAGCACGTTGTAGACGATGGCACCAGCGACGGCCGCAACGTAGGCCACCATCACTATCCAGCAGGCCACGTGTTCGCGCAATTTCTGTTCGTAGTTCTTTATGACGACGCAACCTACGGTGACGCCAAAAGCGACCCCGATGAAGGGCGCCAGAAACGTGATACTGATTCCCTGCGGCTCCGAGACCCTGTCGAACAGAGCGAAGCCGAAATCGATTGAGGTGAGCAAGAACACCAGCGTGATTCGGAAGAAAAATTTCGAAAGGCCGGAATCAGCGAGTGCGTCGTGATTTAGGAGTGTGTTCGCCAGATGGGCACTCAGCAAGGCGTAAACGGGACACGACGCTCCGATCAGGAACGCTGACGGATCCGCCACGGAACAGAAGACCGACCCTGGAAGGAAACGATCGAACGGAATGAGTGTGCTTCCCTTTGTCGGTCACGATCGACCCCGGCGGATTCCTCGCTCGGAGCTTCTGCTCGTGGCTCCAGATTCTCCTCGTTGGGCGTACTCAGATCATCCAAAGTCTTTTCTGTCTTGAGTGTCCTGATTCCGTGCCAAGGGAACAATTCCGCGACTCACCTGCTATCACGGAAGCGATATAAATGAAACCGATACGCCAAGAGCCGTGGAGCATTTCCAGGGGTAGTCCCACAAACAATTGTATGACGATATTGAACACCAAGTGAAGCCATCCGTTATGCACCAAAAAGTAGGAAAAATATCTCCATATTTCAAACGACTGTGCTGGATTGAATATAAATATCGATTGAGCGGGGATGGGCTCCGACAGTCCTGCGGGTCCGACAGTTAGTGAGTAGTACGTGAAGAGAGCAATCTGAAAATTATACGAGCAACATGAGAACACGACAGCATCCACGAGAGAGAAGACTCCTCCCGTAACCAAGTGTCTGCCAAGATCAGTTCGTCGCCCTCGTTCGGAGTAGTCGTTTCTGATGATGAAGTCGGTCGTCGCGGAGACTTACGAGCAGATCGTTCAGCATCGATGATTGTCGAACGATTCTGATGCAATTGGATCTCGAGAGGCGGAGCCGATGTCGACTTGATAGGAACTCTTCCGCGCACATCGGAGCGTTCGATTCTAATAGTTTTTTGATCGCTAGAACGAATCTACGAAAATGCGGAGCCTATTCGAGGAGTCCCTCAGTCATGCGGACACAATTTACGTGATTTGAGAACGCTGCTTTCTCTCGCAATCGTCTTCGTGGAGTTCATTACACGACCGTGTCCTCGTCTACAAGCTGTTCCATATTCTTGAGATAGCCCCGGCCTCCTCCGATGCAATCGAAGTGGCAGTACCGTGGATTTTTCCTCCGTGACGCAATCCCTCAACGAGGACGTACTAAATCAGCCCAATCGAGCCTGCCGATTTCGCTTTAGAAAAATATTTCCACCATCGCGCAAGCACCCTCGTTCCCAGGGTTGTTGTTCCTCCAATCTGCACGAGCCATTAATTTCGGGGAAGTTTTTTCTTGCGAAATCCCAAAAGCGGGTTGCATTTGCGCGAGCCCGAAAAACTGAGGGGAACGTCAGCAGGACTCTCGGGGCAGGGGAGGCTGGTCGATCGGTGTCAACCTCGGGCCGGTCCTGTGCCCAGGGCAAATGTCGCGAGCCGTCGCCAGTAAGCCGCGTCCTCTGTCTCGGATTCAGCTCGTTCAGATGTCACGAGCCAATACCAGAATAGGTTTCATGTGTTGTGAATAAGTGAGCACGTCTCTCTCTCTGTCAGCTGACAAGCGAGCGAACGGGCAGCTAGCCGGCCGGTCGGTCGGCCGAGAGAGTCGTCATGGTATGACAGCGAGACGGATCAGTTCGGAGCTTTTATTTGCCGTCGTTTGCGTGATGAACGATCCAAAAAGGAGCAACGACGACCTCTTTAACGAACGGATGGGATCTACGCCAAGGCGACAAATGCGGACTTGGATTGACGTCGGAAAAGCGATGCCGGAGTGATGAAAAGAAAAGCTACAGGAGATGTAAATGAGGAGACGGCATGACTAGACGGCGGCCCCTGCCACCGCAATCCGACGACGACAGCAGCGGTCGCGGGAGAGGTTGATTCGCTTCTTCTCGCAATGCAATAGCTTTCCTCCGCCTCTCCCTCGCAGTCTCGTTCCATTCTCCAGCGGACCGAGGACCTCGAATAGGATAGACTAAGCTCGCTAAGCCGACTTGAAGTGAGTAGAGCAAGCAGCTGCCCACCCCTCCTCGCCTGTTCGGTGCTTCTTGTACGAAATCGCTACAGCCCGCCACTCATCCACCCGCTTGCCATAAAGACGCTCCTGCCCCCCTCTTTCCCCCGTTTAGCCGGCATCGCTGTCGGCCAGCCTTTTATACACTAACTGACCGGAAGCATCCGAAAGCCTTCCTTCTTATCCTTACCTGGCAGATGGTGACGAACAACACGAACAAAGGCGGCGGCCAGCAGGTGTAGCTGTCCGCATAGTATTTCCGATCTCGATCGTCCGGGAGGAATTCGCCACCGATTACGTTGACCATCTTAGAGAACAGCGTGTCGGCTCTTCGCACCGAAATCACCGGAATATCGTCTTCGGCTATGCAGTCGTCAAGCCCAGACGAATCCTGGGTAGTATCGCCCGAAGACGCCAACGCTGTTGCCGCAACCGAGGCTGCAAGATACGGGTTCCCGTTGAAGCCTGAGTGGGGCTCCATGCACGCTGGACCGTCAAAATACATCGATTCTGGGGGAAGGTAAAGAAGACAACACATATCGATTGTAGATAACGGGCCTTGTCCTTTCGTCCTCACACCGTCCGTCGACTTCGTTTGTCGCTCGGCCTGCTATCTACACATAGGATGCATCCCTACGACAATATTCTCGATGCGACAAGCTGAAATTGGCGGGAGGGAGTCGACATGCGGGGAGCTGAATCTCCATCGCGGGCCAAGCGATTCGACATGTATGCAACTTTATGGTCGGTACGTCATGTCTCCGGACGCGTATTCGGACAAGCTTGATTCGAATAGGGAAAAGGGACCGGATACTGGCTCAACTTCGTTCCCATGAGACGATTCTGGGCAACAAGTGAACTCCACTCGGAAGCGGGGAATACGCGTCAAGCAATCACGACAGATTGTATCCTGAAAGGAATTTTCCGGGCACGCTCAATGGCGCACCGACTGAACGTGCGCGCCATCCAATGCTGTAACGCATAACAAACAAGCATTCACTTACCGTTTGACTGATGAACGTGAGCGTGCACGTGGTGACTCGGGGTTCCCTGTGAAGAGTGCGTGCTGCACAACTGACTGATAATTCCGTCCTGGTGTTGGCTCAGCTGCTGTACGACACCCATTGGACCGAGTTCGTGAGGGTGAGAAAGACCTTGTAGTCCTTGGAGGCTCTGCAGGCCGGCTGAATGCACCAGTTCCATTTGCAGGGGCTGTTGCTGCAGCCACAGCGATCCGCACGAGCTATCCCTCTGGTGCACGGCCATCTCAAAAGACCTTGTCCTTTTTCCGCTCATCTAAAATTCGCAAAACACGTTCAGAGGTGGCGCAACAAGGCGACGCTCCCTTGTCCCGCTCACTTTTCCTTCGTTCTCGGGGCACCAAGCAAGAAATACGAGGATTGGAGGCGTTCCTCGGGGGTATACATGGAACGCGAGTATAAAGTTTTTTTCCTGGGTGAGCGAACGCTCCGATTCAGGGTCTGAACTTTATAATTCGTTTCAGGAGACATTCAGAGGAAAACACTAAGTCCGATAATTTGAGACCGCAACTTCTGGACCGAAGACTTCTGGAAACGCAGGCTTTTGCGTTTAAACTATCGCGCAGAAGGAATGAGCATCTCTGCGTTCCACGGGAAGTTTTCAAGCATCGAAGCCTTTCCAACACATCATGTACAGACGTTTCCCTCTCTTTGGCTCAATCATCTTCCCGAAATTAGATCAGGACAGAGGCTCTCTTCCCTCACGGCGGGTGTATGAGGGTGGAGCTTGGGGCATTGGAAACTCACCACAGCGATGAAATCGTCGAAAGTTATGGCATTGGTCCTTCGATCTTGAGCTTTTAGTCGAAATAGTTCGCGTTTTGTAATATCGACGCAGTCTTCGAACTCAACGCTGTCGAGTGCGCGTAGAAAATCGTCCCACGGAATCTCTCCGAAGCCTTCGGGATCATACTTGTCGAATAACTGACGCCATTTCTGTAAGAAGGATGCACAAATGAGAAATAGAGCCTCCCAGCCATTGCGGCCCGGTCCCTGTCATTCAGTCCCGTTCCTTTCTGCTGGGTTTTCCTTGTTTCCCCTTTCAAGCTCCTTATCCCTCTGGAACTGACGGTGGAATTCGCTCCTGACGCGCCTTGAGCCTTAACTCAGACAGCTACATACGCGGAGCAACAGAGGAGCGTGCGTTCTTCTTTCCGACATTCCACGGTGCATCGTTCCGCGACCAGCTCAGGCGTTGCCACGAGGCCCGACGGACGAAACGAGATGAATAACGATCGTTTCGCGAATGCACAAACCCGCTTCGCAATGGACGCGCGCGTACCGAGGACCGTCGCGTGGATGTTTCGACCCCACCGCGGCCACTATTCGGGGAAGCCTAACCCCGCGGTATTGAGCTCATTGGGGATTTGGTACGGGAGCGGACTCATCGAATTCTTCCAGCGAGCTCCCTCTCAGATGTATCTCCCTCGCCGCGGAGCTAAGTAAGACCGGTGGAAGAGAAAAGACGCAATGGAAATACTCGAAGAGGCTACAGGAATAGGAAAGAAACAGACTCTGACTGATGGTGGAATAGAAGCCGAAACTCTGGCCGGAGTCAGCACCTCGATACCGAAGAAGAAACTCCTCACTGACTCGTAGCTTTTTGATTCGCGCCTGTCGGCCGGACGATCGGTGGGTGCTACGTTCGTGGGTCGGTCCGTCCGTCCGTGCATCCATCCGTCCATCAGTTCGTTCCTTCGTTCGTTGGTTCGCCCGCTCGTCCATGCGGAGCCTGGCTGCTGATTGAGTGACATTCCAATCCTCTTCTATCTGGGGCAGCGAAGCACCGCAGGGCGAGCCCTCAGAATGACCCTGTCGTCGGAACCTCGGACAAACGGATGAATGGACGAATAGACGGAACTAAGCCCCGTATTAGTCAGGCGGCGTTCCCAACTGTACACTCCTCTATCCAGCGGGACCGTCGAGCATTCGATCGGGCGCGTTCCGAAGGTTCCGACCCTCGTCCAAGGCGTGGAGTGTTTTTTCGGAAGTCTCATCGCGATTGGCAGGGCATAAAATTCGGGTAGCATAGAATGCGGAAAGCTGTCGAGGGAAAGCCCGGGAACGGAAGGACCACCGACGAGTGAAAGGTCCACAGGGAACGAAACGTTGCTTCATGACAAATAAGTTCCTATACGTGTAGACAAGTACTCACATCGTTGAGCAACGCTTTCCGATGTTCCCTCTCGAAGTGATCTAACTCCTCGAGCGAAGGAATCGTCGTGAGTGTCTGTACACAGGAAGGAGTAATCGACCCAGGTAGGTCGGGGGGACACGCCCAGCAGCCTCCGTAGCCTCCCGCAGCTGCCGCGGCGGCTGCCTGATCGGCCAGAAATCCTGCTAGGCCCATATTGGCCAATGGCAGCTGGTGAATGTGAGCGCCTATCTGTAATTCGAAAAACGCAAATAACGTTAGACAGGCGTGTTCAAGAGCCCTACAAAGCTCTCTCGGGAACTTTTGGTGGCAGATGTCGGGCGTGTTGCCTTCGCTTGAGAGCGCCGCGCGAGCGTCCTCGACGTTGACGATGGATTCGTGCGATCAAATAATTTGCCGAATTCGGAAATGGCTTCAGAGCGAGGCGCGACGAGCGTGCGGACACTCGCTCCGCTAGTTCCTGTTTGCACAAGTGCGTTTGTTTGCCGGAACACCTCAACATCATCATCACGATCATGAGCGTCGTTCTTGTTGTCACCTTCAACGTCCATCACTATCTGCAGCTGGACAGAACAGGCCTTGGCATGTATGCATGGATGCGCGCATGCTCGCGCACTTGCATGCATAAATAACAGCGGACGAATGGATGGACGGACGAACGTCCATACATGTTGCCCTGCTGCGGCTGAGCAAGACATTACCGGCCGATGTGAGTACGCTCCACTCGAATGGCGGTGTGTACCCCGAGGACCCCATGGAGCCTGTGGACTCATACAGTTTGCTCACGGCTCCAGCGACAAAATCCGCCTGTCGTCTGACCATCTGGCTGTCTGTGGAACAACAACGACGAAGATGACGATTGCGTCGATTGTTTACTGAATCGAGATGCTGTGCTCACGGCAGTCGAATATGACTGCGAGCCCGCTGAGCCCTTCTGTTCCCCGGAGCACCCGAGACAGCGAGGACCCGCTCGCTCCCTGCGTAATCTCATGGAACGACGGCGCTGGCATGATCGAGACGGCGACGATCACCGTTGCGATGGCCGACTTTCCGCTCGTTGGAATCTGTGAGCAAAGTGAAGATTATCTCTGCCGGACCGGGTTCTTTGTTTGGTGGATGAGGTACGAGCACAGGAAGCTATTGAGTGAACCGACTGGACGTCTTCCCTCCATGCTTATCTCCTTCGCCCTCCATATTTCGTCGTCGTCGCCCTTCTCCATAACCTTCCCTTCCACCTACACGTTTCGCGCTACTTTGGCTCGCATGGTTCCGCCCTTCCCGTTTACGGTGGCTCTTGAGTTCTTCCGGAGTTTAGATCGTCGGTCGGTGCGTCGCTCATTCGTTCCTCGGCTCGCCCGTGCCCGTGTCGGGGCACCAAGAAGAGGAGAACAGGAACATCGTCGTCGGCAACGGAAGATCTCCGGCTACGAAAACGGCGACGTCCGAGCAAGGCGAAAAAAGGTCATTCAGCTCACAACAGAAAACTCAAGAGAGAAGCGAAGGAAGGGTTCCCTCTCGAGCGGGCCACCAAACGGGAGGAGGAAGCGGAGGGTCCGTGATGAAGCGGAAAGATTTGAGTCAGCCGCAGGCATTGGTCACGTCTGGCCGCTCGCTATTTCTCCTCTGAACTCTTTCGTCCAGTGAGCTGGCTGTCTCAGTACGGCCAGCTGGTCGACTTCCGTTGAAGGCTTCTCCCGACAACGCGTATTTTTCCCAACCCCCCTCTCCCGCCTCCATGTTCTCTCCCCGGATCTCTTTTCCTCGCCGTTTTTTCCGTTACCGTCATATCTTGCGTCGATGGTAGTGATCAGGGAGGCCGGGAGGGAGGGTACTTGTTCCTCCGACAGTCAGTCAAGCGTTCGAAACCGCGCCCCGGTACAAACTGGCAAACTCCGGGGGGAGCCAACTACAAATGGAAGTGGAATTCTCTATTGGCTTTAGTGTTTGGAACGTACCTGGACGTGAGGAGTCTGATTTGGGTCAGAATTGAGCAAGTTGTGGCTGTTCTGTTGCTGTGGTTGCTGCGGGCCGGTTACCTGCTGCTGCTGTAACTGGCCGAGAGCCTGAGGGGGGAAATAATTGGGGATGGAAGGTAGCGACGCATTGATTGGCGGCCTCGGTTGCGACCCTTGCACCACGAAGTGGGAAGCGATGTCCACCACAGAAGCTGCAAGTTAAGTGGCTCTGTTATTGTCGTGTCACACCACCACCACCAGCCGGCCACCCAGGCGGTGGACCCACCGACCGACAGGCCGTCGAACAACGGAAGCCCAGCCTTCGTCGACTCGACCTCAGTGCCGCTGCTGCTGCTTGCGCGACTAGCGGCTTAGCGCAGCTTTCACAAAGCACATCCTGGAGACCAGGGTAATTGAAAGTATGGACTGGCTCGCGGTCTTCTGTCCGCTCGAACGTGATTCGACACAATGAAAGTTTGGTCAAACAGCCGAGGTCTAGTTCCCTTCGAGCTCGGGACCTCTGCTGGAGACCTCGGAGCTGATTAAGTTCAGGCTGCCATTCATCAGTCAGGTTATCGAGTTGCCCTTCCGAGCGCTGTGACTCAGCTTAAATTCTCGATTCATTCGGGGAAATGAGCGCGAGCGGGCTTAGGATATGGGAGAAACACGGCGACCGTTTTACGCAGTCGAGCGACGGGTGAGTTCGAAAAACCAGCTGATTTGTCGAAGAATCAGCGACGCGAGATCGCTATTTCATTAACGTAATTGCCTCGAGCATCTGATCGAAAAACAACACCGACCAAAAGCGTGAGACGGAGAGGGAGATTTTCCCCCGGATGGAGAACTCCTTTTCTACACGCCGTGGTCAGACACACCATGATAAGGCTTCAGTCGAACAAGTTCCAATTGGAGTACCTAATATCCTAGGCAAGCACTCTCTCGGCCGGCGAGCGAGGGAAGCTCCGAGAAAAAAAATACAGAATTCCTCCCGGGACAAACTTTCCAGTTCCTACGACTTCGAGCTTGTTATTCAATTTGGGAAAGTTGCGACGCCGTCATGCGTGCTCAAATTGATAGTGTTGTGCAACCTTGGTGATAGGGTGGGGCAAAGGGGAAAAAAACAAGAGCGAGCCCCCGCGGTCGGGAGAGAGGAAGAAAAGGGGAAAACGGGGTTGGGACGCTCTAATACGAACCAGAGATGTAAGGTGATTGTGGTGTCTGGCCATTTTCTTTTGCCAGCGGGGTTTCAGTCCCTCGACTAGCGGCTGAGTTCGTTATTGGAGTGATATCGCTCGCAGCCGAACTGGGGAGTTCTTGCTTGGGAGCCACCAAGGCGTCTCTGATAGCCGCCGTGCACTGCGAATGACTCGAGGCAGCTGGAGGATCCGCATAGTGAACCCGTCGACGTCGAGCTAAAGTTGCAGTTAGGTCGAGGTTGGCGAGGGGCTCGATGTAAGTCACGTTCGGAGGAATTCCTGCAATGAGCAAAACACCGAGAGTTACATCCCTCCTCGCAATCAGCCGAGGGCTCCTTCATTCATCGATTCGAGGGCCGAAGTTTACTATAGACCGCTCGGCGCACGCAGAAGGGAGAGGCGCCACCAATCAGCGCAGACGCTGACTGTACGCTGCGATTGCCGTTCGGTTCGCATCTCGTGAAATTAGCTGCTGTTTTCCGCCATCGTTCGTCCCGCTCCGTTGTCGACGAGGAGGAAAACTGACTGGCAGAATGTTTGGCTAGCTGGCAGACCTTCTCAAGTATTCTCCCGGCTGCCGCCACGGTGACGGGAAGAGGATGCGGAAGAGCCGAGATGGCGGCGTTGGATTTGTTCTCTAATATCCTCGGCAGACTATTCAATTCGCTCTCTGTCGGCCTAGTCCGCTCACGCAGCCTGACTGGCGCCGTTATCACACCGTGAGCCGACCCTCCGCGTCCGCTTGAATAGCTCGGAACCTCGTCTGCAACTCTTTCGTTTCCGGTACCTTGACCTCGGGAGCTCGATCCATACGTTATTCGGTTGTTGCTCGCAGCGTCGCAGTGATATTGCGTGATTCGGGAGGAGGCTATTTTCACTACCGAGCACCGTCGGCCAACTTCGGCAGAATCCTATCAGAGTTCAATCGAGTTCGGAACGTTGCGTGACATGGCCGGAATAGATGGAGACGACAAAAAGACAGAAGAGCCACTGCGTTGTCGGGGCCGCTGCTCCATTCATGGCTGTTTTATTAGTCTCTTGTAGCTGCTTCAAGTTGTTTGACGTTGCCGTCTCTCGCTCCGACTGCTTCTGTCGTACCCTTGTTGTACCCCACTCCACCAACGACGACGACTCGGCGGCTGCTGCTGCTAATGTTGTTGATGCAGGTGCTGTTATATTTAGGTCTGGAAGAGTCTGGCAAATGGCTTTCCACGTTCGTATTCAGACTCGCACGCGAATCTGTCCCCTGAAAGGATTTCAAAGGACGAGGGAGCCAGCAGGGAAAGGGGATTGAGACCGACTCATTAAGTAATCATTAGCTGTGTTAAAACTCCGGAGAATAATGAAACTAAAGGAATCCATGGGACGTCGGTGCGTGGAACAATTTCCTCTCCACGGAACAATTTAGCACTCCGGTCTTTTTCGTCCGCTGAGTTTTTCTCAGGATTTATGCGCTTCTAAAATACCGGCGTCGCCCCGGAAAGTCTCAAAAGTCCTCGAGAAGACGACTGCAGCCAGGGTCTATGCAACGAACAGACTCCTTCAGATGAGCGAAGGAAGGGACCGAATCCCCTTCAGACAGAGCTTCCAGGAGGAGTTGTTCTCAGCAGGATCTTTTTCCCTCTCCAGAGATGGATCTATGCAGTGGGTATTTTCGAAATTGAATTTAGGACCATGTCGTATTCGATTTTCGCTCCGCACGGCAGAGAAATGGCAGTCGATTTCCCGGATGGTATCAGGGAAAAGGATGCGCTCGACAGAAACTCCATGATGTCGCGGGAAGGGAAGTGTTGACTTCCCCCGTGAGTAATGACTATGAAGCGAGCAACTTTTGAGGAGGAGAGCGGCCCGATGGGTCTTGATCTGGTGATCGTTCTAGATGGAATGAGGAGCCATGAAGCCTGCGCTGTCTAAGCGTCCGACTGGAAAAATCTGGGGACCGCGGACAGACAAATCATTTTCGGCTCGAGGTGATCCACGAAGGAATGAAGTGGTAAAATGTGGAATCGATCGGCTTGAAGTACTATACGAGCCTCTATCCGGAGGTTCATGGAATGTTTTCTCTGTTCAGCCTGCCTCGAAACCGTCACCGCTAATGCGGATGCTCAACAGCATTTTCTTGCGTGCATGACCGAGTCTGATAAACGAACAAAGGATTTCTGCTTGCGATTTCGTGTTGTGTTGCGCATTGTTCGGCTTTTCGAATCGTATCCGAAGAGTGTTTGCTTGCTTGTGAGCTTTTTCGAGAGAGGAAAAACTCCGGCCCTTCTTACCTGGCGGAGGTGTCGCATTCGATGGTTGAGGGAAATGCGACGGGGTTTGCGGAACGGTGGCGGTACCGTTCGCCAGATCTCCGTGGGGGTCCCCGCCGTTGACATCGACCTGAAAGAAGCGGCCTTCATTAAACTTCAACTCCTTTCAAGTTTGTTTCCCCGCCGTCGGTGGCGGCTGCGGGCGTGAAGCTCGAGCGGGGCCCTCGCCTCGATTCACCTCGAGGATTCTTTCTCCTGTAGCCGCTCGTGTTTTTCTTCTCACTCTCTCTCGCTTTCTCTCAACCCTGCAGTCAGTCGGACCAAATTCGTACTCTGTGTAATCATCTCGAGTGCTTGAACGCTTGGTATTCTTTCGTTTTCCTTTCGGTGCCCTTCCAGATTGTTGACCTCATTTTCCTCTGCGGTGCGCTTCTCCGCTTTCGTACCCGCCGTTTGAGGAGGCGATCCGGAAACCTCGAGTTCTCACCATGTTCTGCTCCTTGTTCAGCATTTGCGCAGCCTCCTCCGTATCCGAGAATAATATTCTCGGCTCTCGTCTTCCCGGCTCCGACCTTGATCGCGACACTCCGCTCGTAAACTTCAAAAGTCCACAAACGCAAAGATTTAAACGAGATAGATGAATCGGATGCCCGAGCGTCGCTCATGGCAAGCGCGGAGGAAGTTCAATTTGTCTGCCGGTCGCCGTGGCAAGCTCTGAAAGTGTTCGTCCTAATTTCCAAGCTCGCTTATCGACAGGAAACAGAGACCAACGTTCAAGCGAACGTTCCGGACGCAGGAACGGAAAGCTCCCGCTTTCTCACAAACACTCGAACGAACTCTGCTTCCCCCTGCAGTCGGATAGAACGGCTCCACGAGTCGTAAGCGACCGACGATATCGATACAGGGAGGAATATACTCCCAGGATCGGCGGGTATTAGCAGATGGCCACCGAAATCAGGGAGAGCCCGCACTTCGACAGAAACGAATTTCCGGATTCCGACATGAAGAATCGAAATTGCGAAAGTGATCAAGAAACGATGGAAGGATGTCTGGAACGCCTCATATGCCCACGAATGAACGCGAGAACAGGTTGATGGGATGGAGCGAGGAGTCTGTCGCAAAACTGAAGAACCATCTGCGACTCCTTGTCCCCGGCGTCCAAGGCTCTCCGTCTTCGAAATTTCTTTGTTCGCATGTTGGAGGCCCGCTATCCGAGCTGCTGGTTCCGTCTATCCGTCCGTCCGTCCGTCCGTCCTTCTGTTCGTTTGTCTGCCAGCGGCTCGCCAGGGACCTGGAGGCCCCTAGATGAGCCTTATCTGGTGGCAGTGTCTGTCTGCGCGGCGGGGCTCGCTTAGTCTGGCTCAAATCGAAAGGACTCGCTCGCCGGTCGTCCCAGCAAAAGCAGACAATGGCTGCGCTTTAATCACCCTCTGCTGTCCTCTTCCTCGGGCTCGGCTGGCCTACGAGAGTCGTCAGTGCGTTTCTAAGACCACCGGTGGGGTCGACCGTACTTTTGCCAGTACCATGCGTTATACGGCGAACGATTCTTCGCAGCTCCGACGACGACGGCTTTGCGAGGACGTCGTCGTATTCGCCCTCCATTTGCTCCAACGTCCTCGCGCCGTTCTGCCCCGCTCTCTGTGATGTCTTCCGTCGGAGCTCCGACCTTCCAGAGGATGCCCGAGATATCCATCCGGCTGTGAGGTACTGAGCGAGAGTTCGCAGAGACTTGAACGCTTCCGTCGGTTCCTGCTGCCGCTTGTGCACATGGTGGACGACCAGACCAAGTCCCACTCACAGCTCGCGCAGGCCGACGACATTGAGCAGCTCCGCAGACCGCTGGGTTGTCAGCGGCTCCGGAGCTCTTGTCTTTCGGGCCCCGTTTCGGCTCTACCTCGGTATTTGGGTCGAGTCCGTTGGCCCAATTGATTCGCACCTTTGCATTGAAAATTGCCAACTTACCGCATGGCTCGCCTGGTCCACTCCGCCCAGCACGTCTGGCACCGACATATTAAGAGCTTGTTCTCCAATTCATCTCACAGCGAAGACTCCGTCCTGCGCACCTGTACGAAACGAATAAAGATGGTTAGAATCCAGACGGTCGATGTCGTGTGGGCGTATTTTGCCGTGATCCCTCCACACGCCACCCTCGGTCACTCATTGGCCCAGATCGCGGAGCGCGATTACTTAAATTACCTACATCAAATCAAATGCGATTCTGTGAGTTCTTCGGCTCCATCTTGAAAAGAGTGACAGACCGAAACCTTGAGCAGAGGAATCGATTTGACGCCCCAGTCGAGCCTCGAAAGACATCGGACAAGAGTCATTTTATGGCTCATTCCAGGATTAGTGGGCCGCCCTCGTTGATAACGAGACGATCATTCGAGCAAGGTATCAAAATGGCAGGCGGTCCCTGATCCATTCGCTCTAGCGTTGGATGACCATTACCATATATATTGGCAGCTACGATGAAGGAAGATAGCTGGCGCATTTTGGCCACATCAATTGACAGAGCCTCTTCAAGGTTGGTTGGCGGGTCCGTCGGTAGGTCGGTCGGTCGGTCGGTCGGTCGGGGAGTATAGGATGGCTCCAAGCGAAGACCGTCGCTTTCTCCTCTCTGGTGATCCTCCGAGGTCTCCGGACGGCAGGCGACAAGATTCCCGATTCCGACTCGGATTCGGAAGTGCGCACTTTCCGGAGCCTCAATATTGTGGATGCGCCGGCAACTAAACGAGGCGAAGGTTTCGAGAAACATTCGCTCAAAGATAAAATCTGAGTAGGTTCGATCCTCCGGCCCTCGGGGACTCCAACACCTAGCGTAAGGGAATCCTACAGTTGTCTTCGCTCCGATCTGCCAAACCCCGTCAACGTGATCAGACCGCCTCGGCCGTTTTCCAGGCTTCACTCGGTTCCAGCGAGCGAAAACTCAGCACGAGTAGGTCCCCCAGGTGGAACTCAGATCAACACGTGCCACCAATCTCGAAGCGTCTCGCTCCGGGAGCCACGTAGCTTCTCTGGCCGTCAATCGCTTATGCCTCAGCCTTTCCTCCGGTCTCCTGCACCATGTGGGGTGAGTTCAGGGGCTCGGCGGCTGCTACCTATGCGTCGAGAATCTCCGTCCCTCATTCCATTCATCGACCAATGCATCCATCCACCATCCATGCATCCATCCATTCCTCCATCTGCCCTCCTCTGCCAACTACACCAATCCGTCGGTCTCCCTGAGCGAGGGATACGGAACACGCTCCACGTGGAATTCCGAACTCGTCGACAACTTCAACAACATCAAGAACGACAATGCTGTGGACAGCTTCGGGATCAGTCGGGAAATGGATCGGTTAGGTGTTGCCAAACTTCTAGGGGAACTACTTCCCACGCGATGGATTTTGCCTTGCTCTGCTCCAGCGCGTTCCATGTCGACAGTGAGTGCATGGACTTTCTTGCGGCTCGAGCCGGACGCGTGGAACCGCATTGGAAACTTGTTTCGGCGGTATTTATTTAGTTAGAAGTGTTTGAAAGCTTTGCGCTAACAGCCCGCGGCGGATTGCTCATCGTTTCACCGACCGAGCGCATTAGTAGAAAACCCCGCGAAGACAATCACGCGGACTAGGATACGATCTCAGGACCCTGCGCTCATGGACTGTCTCCGGGAGAATTCCATCTCATTCGCGTTCAGGGAAGAGACGGATTTTCGGCGGAGCGTTTCCCCAGAGAATTCACGTCAGCCGAGTCCAAATCGAACCTCGAGGGGCCGGCCTCGACTACCGGTGGGATGGATGCGAGTTAAGATAGTGACATTCTCGCCATCGTCGACGCCATTCTCGAGTACGGAGCGTACATCATCCGTAAATGCGTTGCTAAAAACAATCAAGAGCTTCATCCGAGAATCAAGTCCGAAAGTAGTCGAAGTCTCCCCTGGAGAAGTGCTGGGGCTGAGGTCGCGACGTCTCCCACAATCGCTGCATTTTCGCATTGTCAAACGCTTCCGGCGTCCCACTGGCGCCCTTTGTCCCTACGGCCTTGCTGCGATCTCGAGACAAATGAGTACGCGCCGCTCGCGCAGAATCGACGCCCGCTGAGCGGGGAAAGCAGGAATGTACTCCGTAGTCAATATCTTGGGGAAGGCAACCGATTTTTGAGAGCCGTCACACCCCGAATCGCTCCTAGAAAGTCTCAGGAGTAGGCTGGCAATCGATTCCCACCCCGAGAGCTCAGAATGGAGTCATCATTACGATCCTGGGAAATTCCATTCCTCGGGACGCAGCCACGATCGCGGTCCGCACCACCGGGCTCCAGGGATGGCAAACCCCTGCTTCATCACACAGGCTTATACCTCCTTCCTCAAGTCCCACGACTTGACTCAAAGTTTTAATATCTCTCCTTGAATCCCCGCGCTCAGCTGCCCCATCTCGGAGCTTCCGCTCAGCACTTTTAGCGACTCTTCGGTTGTCCGTTCCATCAGCGAGGGATAGACTGACTGCCTCCTCGCTTCCCGACGCGGCTTTTCGCGTGGGGATGATGCTTCTATTAATAACAATCATAATATAAATATCCAACGTCTCTGTCGTTCATCCTGCTTGACACATTTCTTGCTTGACTCTTTAATATCTCGCGATCGTTACCCCTCTGCCCCGGTCGGCGGCTCGGAGGCCGACAGTCTTCATGACGATCGGAGCTGAATGGCGGCTGGCGCGCGGACGAGAACCTCTTTAATCCCTTACTCACACAACGAACGGAAGCTTGTTCAGTCTTTGTCCCACTCATTCCGTGGACCTCGTGCCGGGGCCCGAGGACAGGCAACGACGAGCCCGACAAGGACACACGCGAAGACACGGAAGCTTCTCATCTCGGAAGGCAGGCAGCTCACGGAGGAGATTTATCTGACCGGCTGCGCGAGATAAATACAATACCCGGCGCCGAAAGTCGTCGTCTCCGAGCTCTGCGAGAGAGAGACGGAAAGAGGAAGGGAAACGTATGTACTAGATGCAAAGCGGCGGTGGAAACACGAAAACGGAGCAGGATACCGGAGCAGGTGATGAGGGGCGGATCCGACGCGAGAGAACTCCGTCTGCCAGAGATATCCGGGTGGGAGGTAAGCCCGGAGAGAGGACGACAAGGCTCGAGTTGTGCACCCGCGAGAGTCATCCTTGATTTATGCTGTCGTTGTCGGCCATGAGGCGCCTACAGACGCTCGAAGCGGATTCTTAACAAACAAATAAAAAACATGATGTCGCTGGTGCGAACGATGGTGACGACTGCGACACTCGTTGTAGACCGGCAGGCGGGCGGGCGGGCTAGCGGCAGAGAGCTGACAGTAGAGCAACGGCGGCCACTTCTGTTCCCCGAGGCATGCGACAATTGAACAATATTTCCTTTTGCATCACTCTCTTCATTCGAGCCAGGCGGCTCTCGGATGTGCTGGCAGGATGACTAGCAGGCGAGTGTCTTGCTCCCTTGTCTCTCGGCATGACTCGCTTCGCCGACACCGCCGGATCGTCTGGCTCTCGCGTCTAACGTATCGACGCATTGAAGGCGTCCTGTGATGCTGCCGCCGGCGCCGCTGCTACCGACGCGGGCCGGAAAGGCCGTCGACAGCTGGGAAACGTTTGTTCGCGCCCTCAGTGCTTTAGGGCCGCATCTCTGCTGTCTATTCATACAGTGGATAATAATCTATACTCTCAGTGAGTCGGACGGCTTTGACAATCTTTCACCCGGGGTGTCGGCAGTCAGACGTTCCTATCCCTTGACCACTCAGCTAGAGCAGCGGGCGACAACTTTCCATGCACAGTCTCGATTCTTGTTGTCAGAGTTCCGGGTGACTATGCCGATTCCGTGGGGAAGGGAGTCATGAACCGGACCGACTCCGTTGGATCCGTGAACAGAAAACTCGTTTTTTCGATTATCGGGTAATTATGAAATTATTCTCAGTTCAGCTGATCGTCATGCGACCACCGAAGCGCCATGCTCCACCGGGTCGCTCGGAGGAGGCGTGAGCTGCTGACTAGATAGAACGAGAGTGGGAGTCAAAGACCCGAGAGAAACCAGCCGTCTTGTCCACAAAGCCTTCTTAATTTCTCACATTAGACTGAACCCACGGACTGAGCGAGCGGGCGGTTTGGAGAGCGAGCTCTAGCCTCCTTCGGCTCGTTCTCTCGACCAGCGCCAGGAGCCACCGACCTCCCGCGTTATTCCCCCCAACTGGTTTGTGCAAACGGCCATCTACTCGCCGCCGCTGCGGTCCGCCCGCTTTCTCTCGTCCAGCCGTCCGATGACCGTCAGAGAGTGCCCGCCTCGCCGCTTTCGGAAACTTGGTCATTTGGTCCTGGGGCCAGCAGACTCTGACCCGTGACTTGCAAGTAGACGGACCCTCGAATTCAAATCCGCCGACGATTCCATGCACCTTCGTGGGAATTCTCCCTCGTCCGAGAACAATGGGTGGGGTGCTTCAAGATTGGCCCCGGCGACGGGTAGACAGACCAACCCGTCGGTTCCAACCGCGATCCCGGCCAGGGTACATTAAATAGCCTCGCGAGCCCCGCTCGACTCATTTCGGGACGCCGGGATTCTCTAGAAATTACCACCTCGATCATAGATTGATTATTCGTGATGTTTCAGCCCGCAACGCGGCTGACCTGGGTCGAGAGAGAGCTCGGTACGTTCGGGCATGTGCGCGAGCTAGCTTTGCCTGCTTCGCGGGCAGCTTGAGGTGTACGTGACCCAATGGAGTTGTCGTGTCATTCGGCGCCGGCTTCCCCGTCTACAGTGACGAGGAGGGGAGAAGGGAGCGCAATTCTATCAAATTGCCGCATTACGTCGTTTCCCCCATCCCTCGATCCAAGAGCGCGAGTCCGATCCCTGACGGCGAATTCCCTCGAGGTGTTTTTCCGGGTTTGACTATTCCTCCCCGTCGACCCCTGTCCATTCATTCCGCGTGTCCACAAGCTCTCCCTTCCATCAGGACAGTGTGTGTGGGCGATCTGAAGGGGAGGAAACGGCATGATCCCGGGCGTTTCTCACTAGTTCAGCTGAACGAATGGCCGCGCGTTCCTACTTACTCTGTCCAGCATTTAAGGCTATCCTCTGCTGTTTCTAGCAAGGACGTTTCACTGGCTCGCGGGTCTCAGGGAACCGCGACAATTAGCTAAAGCCCGTAGCGATGCGATTAGAGAGTACGTCGACCACGCGCCCGTAACAGGCCGCTCCCGGCTGACTTGCCGGGCGGCCCCTCTCGCTCTATCCCTCGATGTCGCTCTTCTTCCGTCGGAGCCAAAACATGACAAATTATGGCAGTGTCAGGTTTCGCGCGGTGGCGCTCTCATCCTGCCGCCATCTACGACGGAGGTCGGCCGCTGTCTCGACATTGAGCGGATCGGATCAAGAGAAGGCTTGGCGGACCTGCAGACGCACAAGCCTTAGATTGTGCTTGATCTGAGGATCTCGAGTATCGAACGTCAAGGAAGTGTCGTCATCCGTCACCCCACGCCCCATCCCGGCGCTCATTTTTCTCTATCTCATTTTTTCGTTACTTTCGGTCATCCGTCGCGTCGCCCCGTCCGTCCTTCCGATCAGCCCGACCGTCAGTGTGCCCGGTCTTTCAATCGTCCGGTAGATCTCTCGATGTGTGTGCGGGAGAGGTTCCCAAAACTTAACGGTGTTGGGGCTCCAAAGAAGTCATGATTGTATTGAAGCTTCTACTGATAGATTTCCCGAGATGATTGCAACGTAGGTTCTCGATAAAAGAATTACGAGGTTTCAATCAATCGGATCATTGGTTAACGACTGGAGCAACTCGCTCCCTTGAAAATCCGTCGACATCATGGAGTCATCGAGACGGTAAATCGGGACGTCAATTATTCTGTCTCAAGTTAAGATCTTCAAAGCTCAATATCAGAGAGGGGACCAGCTTGTGGTTGGTAGAAATTCTCGTTCTGGAATGTTCTGACTGCTAACCTTGCTGGTCCGTTTGAAGCTGACGGCATGAGCTCCAAAGACGTTGAGCTTCCTTCACGAGCACGGGGAAACGAAGGAGCAGAGCTCACGATCTAGGGAACGTCTCCTCCAGCGAATAAACATGAGCAAGATCCCGCAGTCGGTAGGGGCCGAAGCGAATTCCGCTTCTATGGAGAGGGAAACGATCAAAAAATGGAAGAGAATTGTGAAGACTTGTTCGGACCTTCGATACTCTGATACTGGGTCGCTTCTTTTCCCGTGGTCCCATCCAGTCGTCATGACTCATCCATCAGTCGTGGCTCGTGACCGACACCTTCGTCTCACGATCGATTCTCGAGGGGAAAACACGGGGAAGAATCTTTCAAGACGCGAAGAGCGGGTTGGAATTCGGAAATTTCCGACCGAATACAGTTGGCTCGGCGAACGGGACGCAATCTTGCTCTCTCCGCTTCCTCGTCGAAGAGGAGGATGACGTTTGTTATTTCAGACGGCAAGGACTTTGCTCTCGACCGAATGAAACGAAATTACAGTCCCGTGGAACTTCTCTGACTGGTTGAAGCTCCACAACGATTTGCCCGGACAGTCAGGAGAGAGCCTCCTCGTGCAGTCTGGGTTCTGACCCGTGCGTAGGGGCTCTGCTCCCGACTCCACTGCTCGCGCCGTACTGTCCGTCCCGAAGTTTCACAACCCATGACACGTGCATTCATGTTCTCTTCCATGGTGCGTAGGTGTATTCGGACCCGTTATGCAACTGAATTCCTCCTCGGGAGAGTCGCTAGCTTCCTTCCGAATCGAGGATATGCCTCTTTGAATGTCCATTTAGATGGCTTTGACTGAGGGGAAAGCGGACAGATTCGGTCTGATCAGACCCCCGGAGAGAGACGATCAGGATCGGAGACGGTTTCCCAAAGGAATATCATCCTCGGCCCCTGTATGGATGAGCCCGCTGTCGTACGAGACAAGGTCGTTCTAAGGGGTCTTCGGACAGGTCCACGGCTTCCGTAGACAATAGTTTCCATCGGAGCAGGAGCTGAGCCGGTCAAGCGACGACTGCCGATTCGATTCGACCCCACTCGGTTAGCGCATAAGTCTCCCGGTTGCGTGGAGCTATGCGGTCTACTGTGTTCCAGCAGGAGCCTGGTAGAGGCGACGCGACGCCTAGTCTCGTGTATCGCGATCAACGCAAGCATAAGGAACACGTATCTGAGAGAGCCGCGCGGGTCCTCATAAGATGGGGAAGATTCCAATGAACCCTCGATGGACGACTTCGCGACGAAAAACGCTAGTCCGCGCATAACGTGGCGTCGCCCGGCGACGCCATCGTGGGGATCGCCTCAGGTTGACACACGCTCTCAGCCACTGCATGCCCACAAAAGTGATCCTAATGGAGTCGTGATCCCTCGGTGATTATTTCTTATGCAAGCACTTGCTAGGATACTCCGTCTGCCAGCCTCCCTGACTATGGGGGCCAAGGTACGCATCATCGGATTCCCTTTTCGTGACTCTCACGGAGATTTCTGACCATCGAGCCTCATCAGACTCGATTAGGGGCAACTCTATCGTCTTCCGCCGCGCCAGACATTTTGTGCGGGAACATCATCATCTGAAGCGTCCGAATCGCCAGGTTTACTCCATAGTCGCGACGAGGGCAAATATCACACGGATACGAGAACAACGAGAACATGAAGACCCGGAGTCTACCATTGGTTGGCCATTAGGGCAGACAACACCTGGTCGCGCCATTCGCCAGCGTTTGAGCTGGGTCATCGACTCCACTATGTTTTGTTGCTACCTCTTTTATTGCCGTCCGCTGCCAGCTCCGGCTTGCGTGCCACCAGGTCAGGCAGGATTCGCTCATCCGACCTTCTTCGGAGCCTCTCCGGGCCGTAGTCGAGTTGATTCCCTTCTCTCCGCTGGGAAGACTCCCCTGATGAGCCCCGAGATACTTATCACCTCATTCCGATGAGTTTGATTGCGGACCCGCGCCAAGAGCGAAGCCCCGAAGTCGTCGTCACCGGAGAGGCAGGAGTTATCTGGATGAGTTGCTTAGCTACGCGCTTGAATGGCCTGGGAATTTATCCTCCCCGAGAGAGAGAAAGAGTGACGGGGCAACGCGAGCAGCGTCTTTCGCGACACAAACGTCAGCAGCGTCAGTGGAAGGATTTAGAACGAAGGGCAGGGAGCAATGAGAACGGAATCGCGTTGCATTCGTCCAAGTCGTCCGCCTGCTTCCTCTCCACCTCCCTCCCGTTTCTCCCCTGGTGCCTCCAAGCGATGGATCGGCGCGGAGAAACAAAAACGAAAGGAACATATTCTTGTCCTCTATTCTGTCTCCCTGAGCCCTTATCGCCCGGCTCGCACATGGTGGCGGCAGCGGCAGCGAAACCCACCCCGGGGAAGACGTTCTCTGCGGAGGTGATGCTTTGTTAGAGATAGGATATATAGACAAGAACCCACGAGCCGACAGAAACAAAGCAGCAAACAGACGGTGCATTGAGAGATACTAGATCCCACCCTCCCTTCCTCCGGTTCAGATTACAGTTGATCGTTCCATTAACTTGTTGGCATCAGAAGCTTATTTTTTATGGCGGCCATGCGGTCCAGCCCTTGTGAATATCTCTACGTGAATGATGATGGAAAGCTCCGGTCGCTCAATCCCACTGCGGCGTGCACTGAGACGCCACCGTGACTATCTCCGTGAATGCTCCCCGTGAGGGTTCCCGTTTCCATAACGAAAGGATTCAATCCCTGCTGCTAGCGTCGGCGTTGTCAGCAGACTCTGCACTCGAGCCCCATGAACGAGCTCGCTCTCCATATTCGACCCCAGGAGCGATCGTGATGCCCGGCCTAATAATTTTAGCTCATTCCCGGGGGATGCATATCATGGAGGAATACTGAATTTTATACGGTGGGCTGAGGACACGGTCTGACTGTTTCGAACTGCGAAGGAGACAAGCCGTCGACGTAATTCACACAATACATGCGATCCGCTGATGGGAAGCAGCTGCCCTGCTCCAGGCACTACATCGCAGTGAGCCTCGAATTTCCTTATCATATTTCAGAAACGGGGCGAGCAATGAAGAATAATTCTAATTCCCTCAAACGGCCGGAAACATCCGACAGAGGCGCAGGCTTCTCGATGTTCTCGAGTCTGTTCAGCTGAGGCAGGCTCCCCGCTCTGTGCATTAGAAAATCATTCTTTGTGGATAAGCTTCGACGATTTTCGGTCGAGTAATTTTTACTTAGAGCAATGCCGACTTCACGGGGCTGTCGTCCCAAAATAAATCCATTGCCGATGGATCGCAAGACCGACCGCAGGAGCGAGCGCGGGAAAAGCGGTGGAACTTCTTGCCCTCCTTGCGCGCGGGATGCGCGTCCTCCCGCACCCACTTCCAGTCATGCATGCCGTCACGCACGCTCGGGAACGGACTTGGTACCAAGATTTTGGGAAGAAGTATTAAAATGTAAACTACGGCGGGGTTGATCCTTCGCTCCAAACGCCCTTCACGCAAGGCCGAGATAGTCTACATCAGGCGATCGGTCTCATCGATGGCTCCAGAACCGCTCCATAGAAGTCAAGCCCTGCTTATCGCGCACAGGCTCTCTCGACATCGTCGTTGCAGAAGTCACTCCGACTCCGCCAGATTGGGAAAACTTCCAGAAACTCGATCTCCGCCGGAAAATGCCTTCCACCGAGGTTCTCGCGTGCCGTCGTCGTCGTGAGAGAATGAAGTTCCTCTTCCAGAGATAAGATCCCACGACTCACGACAGGTGCGGTATGAGTGGCTTTCCTGGAAGTCCGATGTGGGCTGAACCGTTCCCGGACTGATATTGCTAACTTTCCTCCGGAATAAGGGAAGCTCGGACGGTACTCAAACGTCGCCGACGGCCGTCTCCGGGCTCCAGATTCAGGCAGCTATGCAGGGGCGTACCTAGAACTTTTCCTGGGGGGGAGAGGGATCTGTATGGGGCTTGGAATCCAAAATGACGCCCCGCTCTTATCCTTTACCAGAGCGGAACAATGCCGGAGGGGGAGGGGGGCTACAGCCCGATCCAACCCCGATGTGGATACGTTAGTGCAGCTACGTTTTCGTTGGGTTCGACGCTCAGAGCGCACCCCTAGTGAAACCGGTGCGAATGAGCTCCCATTGAATCCCAGAGAGCATCGATTACTGAGCGCGGAGTCAGTTTTATTCCGCAGTCTCGGACGTTTCTCGGATCGGCCCTCGCTGAGGACGGGGGCCGCCGTATCGCGATTGACGTCGAGGAGATACGTTACAGCATGAACAATGTCAAAAGAACCACGGTCGGGACGTCGTCGACGCCCGGATCGCCATTTGTTCTCAGCCAGGGTCAATTGAGAGCCGAGCAATGCTGGCGTCCGCCGGGTCCACCCGCCTGTCGCAGTGAGCATCCATTGGACGGGGATCGAGCCCGGGGCTCGGTAGATCGGATGTGCACCACGGAAAAAAACGGCCAGCGCTCATTGGGAGCCGGCCAGTGTTGATTCAAATGAAAACAATGTCGTCCGCATCTCGGAACGGGTTCGGAAATGTATCCCGTGAATGTTTATCCCTCCACGTACCTTTGACAGCAGGCAATCGAGAGTAGTCGGAGGACGTTTACAGTCGGTATCAAATGATCGTTGACCGAAACATTATTCAGGAACACATTTTGTCACAAAACACATCAACTCCGTCCACGGAGGCACGTCACGAGGCGAACTCCGCGCTTGAACAACAAATGATTTCGAGATCAAAGCTCGAGGCGAACCTCCATCTGAATCCAATTGAGGGCTCCGGAACTCGAACAACTCATCCGGAAAACGTCGGAACCCATTGTTGGATGGATATTTCTTCCTGAATCATCACGTTCTATGGGATTAGGTGTTGTTCAAGACAGCGGCTCGCTGTCAGCAGAACGCCGAGTCTGCGGAGTAGAGGGCGCTCCATTCAGCCATAAGGAGACGGAGAGCGGCCATTTATGGAAAGGGACCTCGTACCCCTCGATTCGGTCCCCCGTCGAACTCCTGAGAGCTCCCCGAGCGGAGAGTCGAGTCGTCACCACAATTTCTTCCCGACAGACAAATAATAAACTCGATAACTCACGCCGCACACCTTTCTATTGGGTTATGCTTACGTTGACGTGGGCAGACCGAGGCCCTGGCCTCGGGGAGCCGCGGTTTCCGTCAATATTGATCCGGAAGGCCACAGAGTTTGTCAGAAAGCGACGTACGATCTTCAGGCGAATCTATTCATTCATTAATTGATTGAAATTACTCGGGAACTTTCGATAACACGAGCGGTTCCATGGGCGTATGAGGCATCAAGAAAAATGAGAAATAGGCGGCGGGAATATCGGTCTGATGAAAACTCTCTCGCTGTCCGAATCCGGGAACGCTAAATGCAGGAGACTGAATTCCTTCAGTGAAGCGATTCGAAAATCATTTCCAGAATCTCCGGAACATTCGGCAACATTAGGGCAACGTGGCGATCCGCATAGAATGTCCTAGAGAACTCCTCGGTTCAAATGAACTCTCAAAAGTCCATCGGTAGCGATTTCCGATACGCTTGCACACGACAGGCTGAGTTCAGTGCAGCATATCGGCGGAATGGAGTTTATCCTCCGATCATTCAATACTTGCCTGGATAGGGTTTACTGCTGCTCGGAGCACTTGGTCGCCGGAAACCCATTGACTCCGGTCTCATTGGATCGTTTCGACGTATTTCTTCCTGAAATGGACCATCGAGGTCGATCTCGACGGCAGCTTGGGGCACAAATCAAGCCACAGAAGCTCATCCGCGGGTCTTATAGAAGTTTTTCCAGCGGCGAGCGGCAATGTCTGTTCTATTCCCTCGCCGACATTTCACCCCTTCAAGAACAACAGCTGACGACGCCGACGTCCAGAGATAGAAGAGCCGAATGAATGGAAACGGGAGTCTCTGTGCGTGTCTAACGCCGCATTCCATCCATTCCCCCTTTTGCTCGCCTTTTCTGCGATATATTCTCCTCTCATTCGTTCTCCAATCGTTCAATCCATTCATTCAGCCTTCGTTTGGTTCGTTCTTCATTCATTCAGTCAGTCAGTCTTCAACCATTCATACAAGAGGCGGAGGGAAAGGAGGAGTGAAGAGTCTCGATCTTTTTCGGCGTACAAGTAGTCTTTACTCTAAAGAGCGCCCTGGATCCACCCGAATCAGCTGAATCCCCGGAAGGCTGCGATCGATCCAACTGTTGTAGAATCAATATCGAGCGAAATCAGAGCCGGACATGCGGTACGTGGAGGCGGCGCGGCCGGAGGATCTTGGGCGGATTCGGAAAATGAACGCGAGTTCATTCCGTACCGCTATTGGTCGGTCTTCGCATGGCATGGAAGTGCTGAAAGCTGTTCCAAGATGTCGATCGATTAGTGTGCTCGGTAATAGACTAGAGAGAGTCTTTCTCCGACGACTGCTCCTCAACAATGACCCAGCTTGCCTCTTGTGATACAGCTGACACCTCTACAGGTTGTACAAGCAGTCGATTCTCGGGATTGTGCCGCCAGTGAATCGAGTCTCTGCGTTGGTTGCGGCTCCGATAAACAATGAATATTCAGGAGCAGCGGCTAGCGACTACATGAACGTATGGCGCTTTCGGACGAAGGGGGGGGGGCGGTCATGGTTATGGAAGTATCTAGTGTCCTAAAAGAATTCATTATGAGGAATCGACTTCCTTTGTTCCCACCCACAAAGAGCCGACTCCTTCGGAGTCTTCCTCTTCTATATGCTAATCTTGTTTTTCCCCCTCGAGACGATCCCATCTCTTTGCTTTCGGTCGTTGTGTATGCCAACCGAACAACTGGCAACAGTGCACTTGCCCGTATCTGTGAGGGGATCATCCGAACTGTCAACCAGTCGCTGAAAAAAACTCAGGCCGCCAACGCCGGCGCGACGACTCGGAACTCCGCCTGCGAGAAAGGATAGAGCTCTGACGTAATGTGGGCATCTCCCAGTGAAGGGGAACTCCGGTATCAATTCGTGCGAGGTAGAGTGGTTGATGGGAAGATATCAGGAGCGCATCGGTTGGAACGCCCCCTCCAGAGTCGGGCTGTTATTAGCGAGATTCCAGCGACGGGGTTGCATTTCATGAACTCCTCCCGAATACTACCGGTTGCGAGAAAACGCCCCGAGCGGATTTCTAACCAGACGGAGGCTTTCAGCCAGAGAACTTCGCGTGGGAAATCAGCTTTACGATTTCCCAGCTCCGAGTGACTCGAAAGCTACGTATATGAGGCAATCGATCCGTCCTCCGAGGACTATCTCAGAAGTTCCTAACGAACTTGGGCTTTATTCCCCGCCGCGGATCTGTGAACACTGTACAATTCGACGTGGTGAATTCCCTCCGGCCACCCGAGCGTGCCTTGTCCTGGGGTTTGTAGAGGCTATCACCGCATACCTCGCCCTCAAGATGACACGTGCTTCTGAGAGCGAACACTAACCCCTATCCCGTCTCCGCCGCGGCCCAAGGTTTCGATTCTGATCAAAATTAGTTCAA